>NC_072410.2:36283787-36586818 GCF_028858775.2 Pan troglodytes
CTTTTACTGAAGATTCCTTTAAATTCTGTGATCGGCAAGCTAAAGCTGAAGGTTCTACCTTTTTTCCTGAACAGTTATTAGGGCTATCACTATTGACACCTGCTTTCACTTCTGGTGCATTTGAAACATCCGATGGGGAAGGTGCATGTTCTAGGTGCTTCTGCAGTTCAGGAGGATTGGCAATTTCCAATTCTGCCTTAGAAGAAGCCTTTGTAGGTAAGCACTCCTTAGGAAGGCCAGTCAATGCTTGTGGAACAGACTCCAATCTGTTTTCCTGATCAGTGTTTGTCTTAGGCTGAGTACAGCTGCCTTTTGGCTCAGTCAGAATTTTCAAGTCTCCAGTTCCAATCTGAGAGGACTTTGAGAGCAACCCTGCTTTGCAGACATCTGGTTTTGTTCTCAGAGCTTCAGACTTTGTATTTAGACAGGAAGAAATTTCCTCTGGTAAACTTTGTTTATGACATCTGAAAAATATAATATAGAAAGCTAGCATCCAGGCCTCTTTTTATCTCTCCATTGTCTTCCCCAAACTGTTTGGTTCCCTAAGGTAATGAGTATGAAAGAAAAAAGAAAATTTCTTATATGTTACAGAATTTAGGATAGATTTCTGTGAGCTAGAGTTAAAAGTCATCAGTCAATGGTTCTGCAAAAATATCATAAACACTCAGAAAAATACAACCCTAAATTATGTCTGCACGTTCTCAGAAATCTTTAACTTCTTACGTTAGTTCTACTTCTCACAGCACAATGAACCTTAGCTTTCCCTCAAAACAAAATATTGTATGAAACCAAAGAATATACTCAGCAGATAAGCAGCTCTCTGGTTTATAAGTATCAAAACCAGAAGTCTGTGTAGGGGCAATTCTGAAAGTTTTCTTTCTTCTTTTTTTTTTTTTTTTGTAAATTTCAGAGAAACCTCTGCTAAAACTCTTTCTTCCATAGTAAAGATTATGTCTGAATTTTAAAGATAAAACTCCATTCTTGCTACTTGCCAAGAGTCAAAAATTGAACCTCTAGTAAAGGTCAATGTGTCAAGATAAAAATTCTAAAATATATACGTATATAAAAAATGTTAGAAATCCCTTCAAAGATAATTCACACAAAATCTAATTAAAAACGAACAATGGGCAAGGCACAAGGGCTCACACCTGTAATCCCAGGATTCTGGGAGGCCAAGATGAGAGGACTGCTAGAGGCCAGGAGTTCATGACCAGACTGGGCAAAATAGCAAGTCCCCCATCTCTACAAAAAAATTAAAAATTAGCCTGGTGTGGTGGCACGCGCCTGTAGTCCCAGCTACTTGGGAGGCTGAGGCAAGAGGATCAATTGAGCCCAGGAGTTCAAAGCTGCAGTAAACTTAAGCTTTGACTGTACCACTGCAACTGCACTCCCTCCTGGGCAAGAGAGCAAGATCCTGTCTCTAAAAAACCTCAAAAACTAAAAAAAAAAACTAACAAACTGGCAGCAGCACAAAACCCTTTTCTGCTATGAGCCAACATGTAACCAGCCCTAACAGAGAATAATTTCATTCTTGTTTGTTCAGTGATCAGAACACATAGCAAATAGAATAGCTGATTGATTACTTGGTTATTCACAGAACGATTTGGTATTTTCCCTGTACATCTTACTAGGGATAGCCTTGAAGAACTTTTGTTTCTTAGCATCCTAGAGTTCTTTCTCCAGAAAAATGCAAAGTCCTTTTTTTCTATTATACCTGTTTGTTCCTGCCTCTACCAAAGGACTTCACCCTGGAGAAGAATTTTTCATTTAAACACTCAGATGAAAAATCTTTCCTTGGATATCACTGAACTTCCTAATGTTTCCTCCGTTTCTATTTTGAAGACTGCTCCTCCTCCTGTCTGACTGCCACATGGCCATCCTCCAAGCTCTATCCCAGACTGACTACTTTTTCCCAGTGAACCAGTGTGCTCAGCCACTCTCCCACCTTCCAAACCTACTTTTCTATACCACAGTCTCTCTGACCTACATCTTAAGTCTGTATCAACTGCCTGCCTACACAGGCCACCACCACTTCCCAGAAGAGATCCTTCCCTTAAAACTACTTGCTCTGTCAACCTTGTACCTACTTTAAACTTTCTAGTGAAACTTTACATTTCGTACTTGTTTTCTTCCTCTACAAGTTAGTAACAGTTACCACCTACAGCTATTGCTTCCTCATTTCTATTATTCTTAGAGTCCTCTCTACTGCCACATTTCTCAACTATAGTTGGGTCAACTCATGTCGAGGCTGTGGAGAATCTCTCACTGTAACCATGTCTCACTGCTTCTTCACACTCCCACTGACCTCAGTCTTCCATGTACAACCAATCTGTTCCCTTTTCCTTAAAAGAAGACACCTGTTTTACAAAGGTACTATTTCAATTGATCCTTCTCACTGTATCAAGACAGTCTCTTTTCTCATGCCCCCTTTCACTTCTATACCATTTTCTATGTTGCTCTGTGTGCCTTCTATACTTTTCACCTTCAAAAGCATCTATCCATCTTTTCTCAGAAACTCTAACGAAAAACCTCCCTGGACAACCAGGGATAAAAACAATGAGCCATGACTAAAATAATTTTTTATTATTATAATTAAACATCTTTAACAAATCACTACTCACCCTTGAGGAATTTTTGCTCCAAGGTTAGGTGGAGAGTTGGCAGCCTGGGGAGTACTTTGCTGTCTTGGGTCCTTACTAGGTGGAGTTGCTGCAGTACAGCCAAGCAGTATCTCCTTAAAAACTGTTGTAGGTACAGACTGCACAGGACACATACTGGGAGAGGCCTAGAAGATACCAAACCAACAGATATTAAAAGGAAGTCCCTAGTTAGGAAATAATAAAATGCTACCAAATTTAAGATCATTTGCTTAATACCAAACAAACATAATACCATTGCCAAATAAAAAGAAACAGGAAAGTGAAACAAGTGATAAACTATACAATTAAGGGCTTTAAGACTGTAAGTAATCACTCCAGCTTTTCACAAAACTTATGTCTTCCTACAAAGGATCACAAGCTTATCTTTTTCAGACCTCTGAACCACTGTGCCGGGAAAACAGTCAGGTGGCAATTACTTTACTGATGCAACACAGAGGTGAACTTTTAAGTGACAGTTTTAAATGGTGGCAGCTTCACATGCATTCACTTTGGCATGACTTGAGTGCCCACCACACACTTACTGCATAGTTTGGCAGGAGACCAGACCACATAGGACTCTTGTAGGCAGGGATGCCTATTTGGTACCCAGATAAGCCTTTGCAATGCAATAGAAGTTGAGGACAGTTCTTGCTCTTATGTGGCTCATCAAGTCACAAAAGTCATCCCAAGCTGCAAAAAATATCAAGTTATGACAGGCCTGTGGGCAAAGTTGGGACACCTGTCCCGGTTCCCTTTTCAGGTAATTTAATCTTCACAAAAATGTAAGTATTGAATCAACTTCTTAACAGTTTATACCATTCACAAAAATAAACTTCCCACCATGAAAAAAGAAAGGAAACTCAAGACAACTAGTCTAAGGCTGAACCAGGTGAAACCAAATCACCCATTTCACCAGGCTCCTCACATGTGCTTAAATTTTTAAGTCATATACCTTTCTCAATCGTCTTGTCTTACCACCAAATCTAAACTTGAAGAATCTCTAAAGTTTCATCATCTTCTAGTTATTAACTTCTAAAGTTTGATTACAACTTCCACTAATAGGTTTTCTGTTTTGTTTTTTGTTTTTGAGACAGTCTCACTATTATCACCCAGGCTAGAGTGCAGCAGCGCCATCTTGGTTCATTGCAACCTCTGCCTCCAGGGTTCTAGCAATTCTCATGGCTCAGCCTCCCAAGTAGCTGGGATTACAGGCATGTACCACCATGCTCGGCTAGTTTTTCGTATTTTTAGTAGAGACAGGATTTTGCTATGTTAAGGCTGGTGTCCAACTCTTGGCCTCAAGTAACCTGCCTGCCTTGGCCTCCTAAAGTGCTGGGATTACAGGCATGAGCCACTGTGCCCGGCCAGCAGGTTTTTAAAACCTGACAATTTTGAATATATTTATATGTACTCTACTCATGAATGCTTTTCTCAGAAATTTACTTGACAGCCTTGAAAAGACTAGCTAGCATATACTAAACAGATATATCTGAAAAATAAGAATTTAATCACTGGCAAAGTTTTGGCATAGTTTCAACTATTTTTAGGCACTAAATTATCTGATCATGTATTACACTATTTCAGTCAACTCAATTTTGGTTAAATAGTACCTTAATGTTCTCCAGAAGGTGTGATGGTTGGTTTTGGGTGTTTTTTGAGTTTCCTAATCCTTTAAATGAGGAAATTAGTTTATTCCTAAAGTCCCTTTTGCTTATAATAGTTTACAATTCCCTGTTAATCTGAGGTTAGTCTCCCAAAGTTTAATGCTAAATCATTTTGAAATGCTTATTCAAGGCTCAATTTTACCAATTATCTTTCCTCATATTGGTCACCTTCCTTATTCTGAATATGTTTAGAATTGATGCACTAATACCTTTCCTCACTCTCCCAAGAGCAACATACTTAAGAAATTTGGATTATAAACCTAAGCATAAATTTTTACTCTGTATAAAATCAAGCCGCTCAAGTTAAAAAAAAAAAAAAACCCTCCATCTCTCTAATTTCCCATATGTAATCAATAAACCAACAAATCTTGCCTCTATTTGCAAAGTATGTGTTGAATCTACCCATTTCTTTCCATGTCACTACTACTACCATCTTTCCCCTAAGCTACACATCTCCTAACCAACCTTCCTTCCATTCTTGTTGAATCCTCTGCATCCTACCCAAAATCTCTTCTACCACAGAGCAATCTCTATAAAACATAAATCAAATAAGATCACGGCAGTCCACTGCCTACAAGAATCCCATGTGGTCCAGTCTCCCTACCACTCCTGCTCCTCCTCCCCCCATCTCTTTCACTGCCCCGCTTGCTCACAGTACTCCAACTACACTTGCTTCCTTTCTCATCTCCTAGTGTTCTAAGCCCTTTCTTGCCTGGGCCTTTGTACTTGTTATCTCTCTGGCTACATCGTTTTCAGTGGCTGGTTGGTTCTCTCTGTTCACCCTCAAGTCTGTTAATATGTCACCCTCTCAGAATTTCTGATTACTCTTTCTGAAGTAGCATCCCAAAAGCCGTCCCTTACTCTTTATCATTTTTCTGTTTATACCTTTCATAGCCCTTATCACACCATGAAAGTACCTTTCACTTATTCATTGTCAGTCTCCTCACAATGGGACACACACTCTTTATGGGCAGAGGCCCTGCTGTTGCGCCCACTGTTATAACCTCATAAAACCGAACATACAGTGGATGCTCAATAAATAAGACTGGTGGAATGAACATACCAAGGAGTGAATGCTGTTAGTATGTAACATTTCTAAATAGCTATAAATCAATAAGTCTTATGAGTTACCTGAAGTGACAGGAAGTGATGATCACCACTGTAGATCAGTCTAGCATACACTAAATATGCAATAAATACTTGTTGGAAGGAGGGATGGAGGAACAGAGGGAAGGAGGGAAGAAAGGAGAAATCTGCTATTTTTACAAGGGTGATTCACCACACCAAGGAGAAGATTTGGAGAGTAGTGGCAACAGCACAGTGATGAAGAGTACTGGATTTTGGTGTTAGCCTTTGGTTTGAAATTCAGTCTCTAACACTTCCTAGCAGTTTCTTCCCATGAAGTATACTTTACAGGGCTGTGCTTTTACCATAGTGCCTGGCGCTGAACTCAATTTTAGAGATGAGCTGTCTTAAAGCAGAAAAACATTACGAAAATTTTCTCAATTCTGTCACCGTGTGTTAGAATTAGCACAACTTAGCGTGCTTTTCCTTTAAGAAACTCAAGTATTTCCTTCTACAACTTTCCTAAGGTTTAGCTCAACAGGAACAGGACTCCAATTCCCAAACCCATGTTCACGAGTGCACCTCCGCACTGGCCTCTGACTCAACAAAGGGTCAAAGTTTCTTCTTACCTGAAGAGTTTTCCCTGAAGGTCTTCTATACCAGTCATGGCAATAGTTCCTCCCTGCCAGCAGACGGAGATAATATAATTGAGTGTATGATAGAATTCTAAAAAGGACACTGCCGGCTCACATTCCTCAGCAGACTCTTTCCCAACTAACCAGGCAACGTCGTAACTCTGAGGAATAGTCTGCTAGGCAAAGAAGACCTTCAAGGAGCCAGGTATCACTGGCAAACAGGTTTATCTTAACCAAAAGTATTCATCCAGACAGTCAACAGTCTTGCCTACTAGTCCCAAATGCCTGTCTTCTAAAGACCACCCTAAAAGTGCCAGTCCAACACATCTGGGAAGTGCAAACACAGTGAGAATCGTGCTGAGTGCATTACTGTACTCACCTTTCACTCATACATTTTCAAAAACTTTCTTTCCCCACTGCTCCCTTTATCTCTCCAGCCCTCTTGAAATCTAGGCCAGGCCAGTGTATCCAAAACTCGTCTGACTACAAGAATCACCCAGAACAAAAGACATTTACCGATATGGAATAATAGTTATAATACATTACAAGGGAATCAAGGAGGCTACAAGAGTATGGTTTTTAGTTTTAAAAAACTAACAAAAAAAATCAGGTCTCTGTGATAAATACAGGGGGAGAAGAGACAGGAGGGAAGTATTTCAAAATGTAAACAGAGAGTCTCTGAGAAGTATGATTACAAGTGATGATTCTATTCTTTACTATACTTTCCTAGGTTAACCAAAAATTTTCAAATGACATGAGCTTCATAATCAAAAAAATATTTTCAAGAACTTCTGAAACCCAGGTAAAAATCCACCTTCAACTTCCTTTAGAATGACATGACTAGCATAGAGCTCAAGAGCTGCAATGTACATTTTTAAAACACTTAGTTTAGTTTATCATTTTAGATGCAGAAGTTAAGAAACTTATCTCCAGGCTAAAGTGCAGGCTTATTTTTTTAATAGCTTCTAATGTGCCCAACAATCAGCTCAATAGCACACATAGTATGGGCAACATGCTGAGAAAGATAAAAAAGTAATGCTTCTGGCCTTGTAAGAATTTGAATCAAGGAGACAGGATCATATCATATACGTCTATATGCCCACATTTTACAAGTACCTCCTTGAAGGTTGGAAATTTACTTGCTCAAACACCTTTCCCATTGCTGACACACTCAACATTCTGAAGGCACCTTCCCCCAAGGGAGGTTCCCACTGACCTCATTTCTGCTTGCACCCCAGATTGATTGCTCCACCATCCAACAGGATACGTCATTCCTATTCCCGACCCTTCTTCCTCAGCAAGTCTCACAGCTCAGCTCTCCTTTTCATCATACTCCCAATTTACACTGACACATTCCCCATGACAGGCAACACACAACCAACTTCTCCAAACTGATATTTACTACTTCTAAGTCTAGACTGCCAACAATTTCTCTAATGTTAAAACCTGACATAAAGAAATTATTATTATATCCTGTTTATCTCTCAGCTTCTAATACTATGGATTACTTGACAATATTGTCTCTGAGCTTGACATCCTCTGTGTAGTCCTGGCCACATTAATTACCCAGAGCCTTACTATCTGTTCCCTTCTAGACCAGGGACCCCTATTCCTCACCAGCTCAGCCCCTTTCTATACTGGGAGACTATATAGTATCATAAATAATTGCCTGACCATGTCACTTGGGCTTCCTAAGCTACAACTGTCATGTTCTTTGAGGCAGACATTCCATTTGTTCTACCTACTTCATTAGCTAGATTCCTGTGCTTCTTCAGTCCTAACACCTAGTCTTCCACCAAATCCAACTACTGCTGTCTCCTAAATAGCTCTCCACCCCCTTAGCTACTGCCTCACCTCAAGCCTATTTATGATGTGCAATACAACTAACCTCATCAGTGCCCTCATTTCTATTCTCATGTCCTTCCCTCATCCATCATCTACAGAGCTTAAGTCAATCTCCTGAACTTAAAACCCCCGAACACCCCAGACACCCCCTCTTCATCTGCAGCATAAAACCCAAACTTCCTATCTTTGACCCTGCTTCTCTTTTTCCATGCCTCCTGTGCCCCAGCCACAATGAAACATGTGCCCTTCACCAAACAAGACACGTCCTCCCTGTCTGAGAGGCTCTGCCCAGGCTGCTTCTTGAGGCACCTGCAGAGCTCCTGCCCAGAGCACTCCCCCTGCACTTGTGGGAGCCCTCTGGAAGTCTGTCTCCCTCACTATCCTATGGAATCTGAGACAGCAACTCCAGATACCTTTCAATCTCCAGGACCAAGTATCCACCACACAGTGAGTACTTAATACAGTAACTGTGGTTTCTTGGATGGATGTACTTGAAATTACCTTGTAAACTTTAAGGCAAAAATGAAAGGTAGTAAGACTAATTTCCATACTTAACTCTTCATTCTTTCCTAAGCAACCTGAGCCTCAAGAGGTCAAAGCCTATACCCTTCAAAGGAGGACAGAGGCTTCAGACACTGGTTTACAAAGCCTTTGGTGAAGTATCAAAGTTCCTGTTGCCTGTATACAGGAAAGATTCAAGAAAGCCAATTAACCATCCTAGCTACATAGACTCAAGTGTTTGTGTGGCACAGTGCTAGCTTTGGTTCTAGTCGATGCTGTAGTCCAGTCTGCCCTTAATCAAGAAACCCAGATTTATTCATTGGCTTCCTGGCCCACTCCCCATGCCATTTCTCCTGGCCTTGGTCAGTTTTTAAATTTTAAACTCCAGCCTGGGGCAGAGCATTATAAAGGAGTTTTTGATAATTATAACACAGGAAACTATCCATGTGACATTTAGGCATTTGGATTCCTAAGGTGCCAAAAAGTTATTTGTATTGGAATAGGTCCTAATGATTTAATTCACCTAAAAGAGAAACAGTCTCAGTCCAAATGGTAACTATTTCAGAATAGAATTAAATCTGGTACCTGAACCCACAGTAGCATTCACAAAAGCCTAAACTTTTCTGGACAGAAATTAGTAATGGCAAACCAATCACTTTCCTTGAAATACATTTGTTTACCCAATCATAAATGGCCAATTAAATTCCTTATTATTGAGAAGGTGAAGGTCCTATCTCAACACCCAAACTACTCAGAATTCTAAGGCTCCTTCCCTCTTTTCATGCCAGGCATTGACACACACAACTCAATTTACCTTTAAGAACACTTCCGCATGGTGAAATTGTCAAATCTATTGAGAATCTCCAGCAAATACCAAAAAATGAAACTTTTTTACATAAAATAGTGAACCATAAACTTATATTATCTCCATCTGCTTCAGTGTAGAAATTATGGCCAAGATCTGGAACTAGCAAAGAAGAGCAGACAGCAATATAACTCTAAAAAAAATTGCCATGCAGCCAGGGGCAGTAGCTCACGCATGACTGTAATCTCAGCAGTTTGGGAAGCTGAGGCGGGAGGATCGCTTGAGCCCAGGAATTCAAGACCAGTCTGGTCAACATACCAAGACCCTGTCTCTACAAAAAACACAAAAATTAGCCAGGTGTCATGCATGGCACATGCCTGCAGTCCCAGCTACTATGGAGGCAGGAGTTCAAGGCTGCAGTAAGCTCTGGTTGCACCACTGCACTCCAGTCTGGGTGACAGAGTGAGAGCCTATCTCTAAAAAAATAAAAATAATTAAATAAATAATAAAAAATAAAAACTAGCCGTGCAATGTTAGAGTTAAGGAAAGCTTTACACAAGTGACATAAATAAAGGTTACCTCAGAGCAAGATTTTGCTTGTTTGGAAACCAGGGTTCCATTATTCTCAGAAGACTTGCGTTTTACAGCTCCAATTCTTGCAGAATTACCTAAAATATTTAAAAATAGGTTAAGTTGGCTTCCCTGTTTCTCTTAATGTGAGAAGAACGGAGGAAAGGAGGAAGAAGAAAGATTTTAATAACATATCTTACCACATGTCACAAGGTTATCGTGTACAACTTCAACATGAATCAGTGACGGATCAACAATTTTCAGTGCTGGAATCTTAAAAATAAATGAAACAAAGATACGGGAAAATAATAAATGCTCAAGAACATACTGAAAATCAGGTTCATTAACATAACAATAGGAGCTTCTTATGAATAATTTCTTTTTAAAACAACTGTAATTATTTCTACCCTATAAAATAATAAAGGTATTTAGTGCCTAGAAAATCATAAATGCTTTGTATAGTTATCATGCTTTGTCGAGTTATCTTACAAAGAGTTATTGTTGTCTTTACCTCCTCACAGTTGACTTGAAGAGTTTTTGATGCTGGGTTTCCATTTACAACGGTTGCTGAAAACCACTGAGTAGATGGGTCCAAGCTATAAATTTTTACTTCTGAACCAACTAAGTTTTTGTCACCTTAAAAAAAAAAAAAAAAAAAAAACTTAGAGCAATTTGCATTATCTCCCAATAGCAACATCATCCAGGACAATCTTTTCCTAAGTCTTTTTTAAAAAAATGCAAAAGTAAACATTAAAAGAATCACTACAAACATAAGATGACTGACATTTCAGAAAAGCTATGAGAAAATTTAAACTTTTTATTTTGTATCGGACCAAAGTAGTATTAGACAATTCATCAAGACCTCACTCACTGTCCTGTGTAGTTTTAGAGGAATCAAATTCAGGAACCCCAACAAAAATACTATGTCTGATAATCTAAAAAACACAGAAAAAAATGTATGATTGTAGAAACTCAGTAACACAAATGGGAAGGTAAGGACTATCAAATTAATGCCTTATCCATTTTATATGGCTGATATTCCAAACATATCAAATTCCACATCAAAATATAGCTGAGCTTTAAAAATATCTTTTTTTTTTTTGAGACAGGGTCTTGCTCTCACCCACGCTGGAGTGTAGCAGTGTAATCAGGGATCACTGTAGCCTTGACCTCCTGGGTTCAAGTGATCCTCCTGCCTCAGCCTCCTGAGTAGCTGGGATTACAGGCATGTGCCACCACACCGGGCTAATTTTTTTTAAAATGTTTTGTAGAGATCGACGTCTCCCTGTGTTGCCCAAGCTGGTCTTGAACTCCTATCATAGGCTCAAGCAATCCTCCCACTTTGGACGTCCCAAAGTGCTGGGATCACAGGCTTGAGCCACTGTGCCTGGCCCTACTTTACTGTTAGTTTCATATAATCCCTGAACTTTCCAAATTTCAGAGGTTTTAGCAACACACACATTTTTTGAATTTTAAATTTTAAAATTCTTAAAAATTTATTTTAGAAAAAAAGTAAGAAATGGCCCGGCGTGATGGCTCACACTTGGCAGGCAGATCACTTAAGGCCAGGAGTTTGACACCAGCCTGGCCAACATGGTGAAATAGTGAAACCTTGTCTCTACTAAAAATACAAAAACTAGCCGGGTGTGGTGGTGCGTGCCTGTAGTCCTAGCTACTTGTAAGGCAGAGGTTGCAGTGAGCCAAGACAGCTCCACTGGCACTCCAGCCTAGGAACTAGACTGTCTCAAAAAAAAAAAAAAGAAAAAAGAAATTTCCATGAGCAAATGAATGAGAGGCTAAACCCTAGTTTCTCACAAGCTAATCACTGGTCAACTCGTGAACTATCACCACTAGATAATGCATATATACCTTTTAAAAGATGGCTTTCATCTAAATGCTTCACAATCAAAGCTTGAAATTCTTTACTGACAATCTGATTATCCGTAAGAGAAAGTCGAAGACTGTTTACATCCTGAAAAATGAAAGATCATTACATGTTAAGGGTAACAGTTAATAAGAAGAGTTATTTAAATTCCAGTGGGCTATTTCAATTGGTTAATCAAATGGGTTAAAGTAGTGTCAACAAACCATGTGATAGCCCAAATCATTCCAATTCCAGTAAACCAGATGGCTCAAAAAGTCCTAGACCATCAAATGATCACAGCTATAAGGCAGACTGAAGTAAAGTCATCCCAAGCTAGAAGCATGAGAAATATTAAGAGGAACTCAAAGCATAATTTTAAAAATGACTAACTTTGGCAATGGGAAAAAAGTAAGCAAACAAACAGCTGGTCAATCCAAGTAAAAAACACTCTGTATCCTAAATACTGGGGATGGGGAAATCACAATCCAAATCCAAGGGACAAAAAACACAGATAATGACACACAAGAGACAGATGTATATGGTCAATTCATTGCAATTCCTGTCTGGGTTTTTTTTTTATAACACACTGCATGTACTATATAATACACTGTGTAACCTACTAGCAGGGGTAGATGACCATAACTGAGAGTTAGTTTATTCATCAATCAGAAAAATGTTTCCTTGATCAATGTTCTCCAAACCTTTTGACACACTGTAAAGATTAACTCCAGAGGTACACATATCTCTTTCCACCAAAGTCCACTGATAATGGGCAGCCCTTTTTTCCATATTCCCATTAGTAAACCCATGGCTGTGCCCAGTGGCCACCCTGGGGATGAGCAAGCATGCACCCATGATGGCAATTTTAGGGAAAATCTTGAACCACATCTCAGCCTGGTTACCTAGGCCAAAACCCTATTTTCTAAGGCCCCTTAAAGCTGACCAAGCTTCAGCTCCCTTCCTGGTAAGAAACTGCTGTTTTTAACAACTCATTTCACACATTCATTTAACCTAACTAGTATTACAAAATGCATTCTTTTTTACAAAAAGGGAGGTGGAGGGACAAACAGAAAATCTGAATGAATAGCCTAAGGCATCGGAGTAAGCCAGTTCTGAAACATTCAATTCTTGGCAGCAGCTCCATTCTTGGCACTATTCCACAGTCTTCTGGCTTTGTGTGCACACCCAGTTATGATAAATGTAATACAGAAACTGTCAATAGGAATAACCTGCCAAACCGAATTCTAGCAGGGCAAAGAAAAAACAGTGCTACACACAGAAGCCCTTCCAATATCAGGGCTTTATGCTTTTCTGCCACTGTGAAATGGATAATGACCAAGAATGGGTCATCCATTTTTCCCACTGGGAAGGATAACTAGTCTGTTAGAGAAGCTGTGCTGGAAAAAATGTATTTCTTTTGCCAAGTAACATTAGACAAACCTAGGGTCTCCATAAGAGATCAACATTAATTACCAGAATGGGTTAGTTTTTGTTTTTTTCTCATGCATGTATTGTTTATGCAATTTCAAAAAATTTAATTATATTCTCCAATTCCTACTACAAGATGAAAGTACGTATCAATGGAAAGAGCCGCAAAGGGCTTCAATAAAGTAGAAAAATATTAGGCTGCCTAGGAGAGTTTAGGGCTTAACGAAAGTGCAAGATAGTTGTCCAGATACCTTATCTTTTTCTTACCCACAGATAACTGAGTAAAATTCAATCTAAAGACGGACCCTGACTTTCAATCCCAATTTTTGCACATGCCAAATGATTTTCAGGTGCTCTGTGCATTATCTAGAGCAAGTATCCTACTGGGGTAATCACATCCCCCAACGTGGAATTTCGTACAGCTTACTGTGATCACCCATATCTACAAGATAATTCTCTGAAGTACTAAACTTTGAAAACTCAACATCACTAAAAGTCAAGACCACACATTATAGTTCTCCCAGTTAATTATATATTAATATCGTATTAATGACAACATTCACACTGATGGCTCACAGCCCCACAGCCCCTCTTCCCGAGAACAAATATAAACTTATTAATTTAGATGTTTCTTTTTCAATCCCAAGAAACAAAACTAGGGTTCTACCTTAATTGAAAACCTTAAATACAGGAAAGATGTAAATTCAGAAAACAGCACTAAGAATAAAAAATTCCTTTTATTACTCAGTAAAGCAAAATATCCACAACCCCCCTGTATGTTATTTGATCCCTGCAAGCAAGTCAGTCTTCCTTTTAAGGCAGGAAAAATATCAAGATGGGTATAACACAAGAACTTGTGTCTGAAATTAACTAAGTGAAAGCATCTTCCTCTGTTCCATTACTTAAACATTATAAAATAAGGTTCAGATTATGAATCCTGTTTTCACTCACTTTCCAGATATTGGAAGTATGGATGAGACTCAAGTAGAGGAAAAGCCAGTGCTTTGGGCTTCCCAATACAGGCTCGGCAACCTGATAACCACTGACCCCAAACTACTTTTAGCAAATAGGTTTCATAGTTCTATACCCCAAAGAAACAAGTCAGGTATGAAGTCACAAAACAGAAGGCTTGGTAAAGAAGATTATTCAGCTTTATAAATGATATCTAAAAGATGATTATTATTATAATGTGTGTGTGTTTGTATGCGTGTGTGCAGTCTATTCTCATCATTTGCAGTAGTTATGTTTTATCAAGTTGCAAAAAAACATTTTATTAACAAATACTGAACCATTGCTCCTAGGGGAAATACAGTTGTAGGTTCCTTCAAGCCTCTGGTCACATTTTCATCAACCAATTGACACATAATCTTGTTTTATGTGTTTCTGTTGAAAGACATCTTATTTAATATATACTGCTTATGCACTAACCTTGAATTCACAGCCAAGAGCACTATAACTCAGACGAACGAAGCTTATCTAACACATGTATTTTGTTCTTAAGACACATCATGGCACTTCAGCACTGCTTTTGGGGGCCATTTTAAACGGTGAAATCACCAAAAAAAAAAAAAAAAAAAAAAAAAAAACACAAAAATGCAGCACTGAATAGACTGCAAAAAGCACACTTGTTTACAGCATAAGTGAAACAAGGTGGAACATCACCTTATTTAACCTTAGCTAGGAGCTGGGAACCTGCATCATGCAACTCAAATTATTTGCAGCTCTGCAAGTACTGGTGAATGACCATGAACCACCACAAGTATTGATTTGGGGTTACAAATATATTTTAGCAAATAGGTAAATTCACAAACATAAAATCTACAAATAATGAGGATTGCTTGTATATATGTATGCATGAGTGTCTATGTATGCATGCACATATATGTATATAAACAACGGTCTACTTTTAAATATTATTTTCATATCACCTAAGTGTTTCCATACACACACACCATCTCAACTATAATACCCTTGTCCTTTCAACCGTAAATGGACAGCACTAACCGAAAAGCTAACATTGAGGAATGATGTCTAACACCTAACTGCTGATGGGATGGGTTCTTTCCTGTTAGGTATTTAAATTAGAGCAATCAACATCAATATACAGTTGGCCACTGAACAACACAGGTGTGGACTGTGCAGGCCCCCTTATAAACAGATTTCCTTCCGCCTCTGTCACCCGAGATTGCAAGACCGAAAGTCTACTCAACATGAAGACAAGGACAAAAACCTTTATAATGATCTACTTCCACTTAATGAATACTAAATGTATTCTGCTTATGATTTTAATAACATTTTCTTTTATCTAGCTAATTTTATTGTAAGAATACAGTATATAATACATATACAAAATATATGTTAACCAACTGTTTATCAATAAGGCTTATGGTCAACAGTAAGCTATTAGTAGAGTTTGGAGGGAATCAAAGTTATATGTAGATGTTTTACTGTGCAAGGAGTAGGCATCCATAATACCCACACTATTTAAGGTTCAACTGTACTTTACTTCTCATGTTAAAGGAGTTCGTATTTCTGTTTCTAAGGTTTACTACTGTTTCTATGTTTTACCTGTATAGGCTTCAAAAGGTCTTTAGAAAGAAATACTCTTTGTTGATCTCCCAGAAAGCGAACAGAAGTTATGGATCCCAAACCAGCTTTGTCCAACAGAGGTTTGTACATCTAAAACAAAAGAAAACACTTTAGCATCATAACTGCTGTCAGCATAATTCTGAAAATAGGAACTGGCAATTTTCCACACACAGAGAAAGTGATAAAGCCACTGATTTTTTTTATTTACTGCAAGTTATCTCATAACAACTATTTATGCAGCCATAGATAATACAATTTTTATTCAAACCCAATAATTTAAACCAGATAGACATTTGGGAGTTATTAATATTCAAGACTGGGTCCACAGATTCACGGTGTCCCAAAAATTTATGCAAAAACTGTTTGTATGCACACTTCTCTGGGGAGACAGGCCTGTGTTTTTAACCAGTTCTAAACAGCTGGAAAAAAAATACAAAGAGCAAAATAAAACTTTAACCACAACCCTCATCTCTCAAGAATCTCCATAGCAACTCTTTTCACTCGTGGGCAAAATCAGATCACAATCTGATCAGCCTTCAACCATTCTCCCGGCCTTTCCAAACTATCCAGATCCAACCTTCCCTCCTTGAAGCACCAGCTCAAGTCCCATAAAGACTAAAGTGCCCTCTCCAGACAGCGCTCACTCTTCTCTTTGCACCACACTTTACAATGTGGATATAGCACAATCATATACTGACTTACAGTATCTTTAAAGCCAAAAAATACAATAATCCAGAGGGAACCTTAAAGATCATAAGATCAAGACTGGAAACCCTACAGAGAGCAAGGCAACAGCTACTATTCGGCTCTAGCCTATTGCTGCCATAAGGCTCCAGTGTTGCCATTATCTTGTAGATTTTTTAAGGGACAGTGGAAATCTAGATTTTCAGATGTATTCTCCACATTTTTTAAAGTAGGCAATTAATTCAAATGTTTTGAAAGTACTGCAAGGGCCAAACCAAACAGATCTATATGTTTGCATATGACTGCTAGTTCCTGCCTTCTGACCTAGACATTCCCACTACTACCTCCATCCCTATTTGTCAAGTGAACACGAGGTCCAACAAAGTCAAGGGACTCGCTCAGAAGTGCAGAGTTCTTAAAAGGGCTGGCAGGAGATCCTAGGAGCTTTTCTGACTTTCTGGCATTACGTTTACATATTCCTTTTTTACCCACAATGGATAAAATGCCCTCTTCTCAGGAGTTCAATAAGCCCAAATTTTACTCACTATTGCAGGCCACTGTACAATTCGTTCAGAAATTTCAGGTGACTTTCGTTCAGCTAAAACCAAATTATGTTCTACTAAAAATGCTCTCCTTAGAAGGCTGTAGACTTCTATCCATCTTCTTTTCCTCCAAGATTCCCCATCGAATTCCACACACACCTAGACAGACAAAATTGGGGGGTGGGGGAAGCAGATTCAATTTATTAAAATAAGCATTACAAATGCCCCAGCTGAACTATACCTTCATTATTCTATTTGAATCCTTTATCTGGATGTGCTTTCCCCCTTCCAGCTCCCTCACTTCCTGTCACAGCCCACAATACATAATCACACATGAACCAGGCTTTGGCTCCCAACTCACTTCGGGATGCAGAAGTCAAGGCTTTTTGGGCCAGTCTCTGTCCCTAAAGTAAACCCCTGGGAAGCCCAGAAACCAAACAACCCCTACTTATCAGGTGTTTACATACATTAATTAGACATCTGAGCTTTTGGAATTGGAAGACAAAAATTTGAAACTCAAAAGATGTACTTAATAAAACTGCACTGTAATTGTCTATTGACAATATAAGTGGGCTTAAGATGACCCCCCATCACCACAATCCACCACCTGCTTTTGAATTCCTCTGGAATGAGTAAATTTGGCACAAGGCCTAATATATAGCACATCTTCAATATCCCTTTCAGTTGAATAAGCTAGGAAATTTACCACAGAATTTGGAGTCTAAAACTACTTGTTTGATAACATAGAAACGAGTGATTAACAAAATGACCACAGAGTTTTTCAGAACTATCTCTAGCTTCTTATATGAAAGTTAAACTACCTTGAAATATTGTTTTCCAAGTAATTGTAATGTTTTCTGCTTCTGACCTGCATAATACTTTTAACCCTAAGGCTACAACTCTTAAAACCTGTATACATATTTAAAGACATTTAAAAAATCAGTCTAAAAGTGGGCTTCTGGGAGTGATCTATGAGTAGGAATTGTTTACAAAACCATAAAACTCAAAGTCATATAAAAGCATTGAAACACTCCAGCTTCCTTAACCTATTATAAATATGCTACCCCTTAACTTACTCTAGGTCCTCTTCAATGCTTTTTGTATTCTACCAATGACAATAAACTCCCTCGATATTCAGTGTAAAAATCACTGTTTTTATGTGATTTAAAACTCCTCCTCTTACTAAAGAGGTCTCTCATTTTGGTTTCCAGGAATTAGTTAATACATCTATCATCTATCAAATCTGTTCATCATTTTACAGACATCACTCATACATCCCTTTTCAACCTTCAGTTTATTAACTAGTTAACTTCATCTATCAGAGCACAATTCATATATCCTTTCCTCAAACAAACCTTCCCTTACCAAAGTGCCTCTCTCTCCCAAGAGAGGTCCCCATACTAACTGTACTCAAAGTTTTGTACTTTTCCGTCTTAGCTCTTATCCACACTTTGCATTATTTATTTGTGGTTAACTGATTGACAATTAAATTCTAATAGGTCAAAGTCTGTCTCTGCTTTTGCTTACGACTGTATATCACTAGTATATGGAACCTAATTGGTACTCAGATACTTGTTAGCATAGATTAATGAATAAATTTCCCTCTGCATTGGGTTCCTATCTTGTTTCTCTCGCCTGCTTAGAAGGCACTAAATTCCCACATTAGCCCCAATCCCAAACCTTCTCCAGTCTACAGGATAAAAATAAATGAAATCTAAGATCTATCCTACCCTTCTCAGCCAACAAAACATGCATCCCTAACCTCCCAGGTGACTTTACCTAGGAAACTACATATCTTCTTGGTATTTTAGGCTTTTAACTTTCAAGTTATTACTGAATACTTTCCAAATCAGAATAAATGTGAACACCCACGTGGCAAGGCCCACATACGTTTCTCCCTGGTTATATGTTTTCTATCACTGTAATCAACCAAATGGTCTTTCATAAAGGTGGGCAGAGACTGCCCATCTTCCTTTCTGTTTCCTAGCCACAGAATCCATATGCTCTGACTTCTCCCCTAAATTGGCTAGTCTTTCTGCTCCATATTCACATCAACCTCAAACCCAACCAAGCTTTAGGTAGACAGTTTTCTTATTTATCAGCAATGTGGTATAAGAGGAATGAGCACACACAAATTCTAGATCCAGATTCAGAGACCTTGAATTCCCAGCTACACTGAACCTCTTAGAATGATTTTACATATATAAAATAAAATACTTATGATTACAAAGGAAACCAACTAACCTGCACCCCAGGTTAAGAACCCTCACTTAGAAAATCTAAGTTCTCTCAATGTTTTTCAAAATGAAAAAAGTGACACCTCTCATTGCATAGTTAGGCATATTTTAAAAGACAGTGTATGTAAAGTGTCTGGCAAGACAACTAGGTAGTTTTAATACCTCCATGGTTAATTCAAATCTTATCAAGGTATCACTTATTAAGTTAGGAGCAGGGGAAAGAGGATCTTCAACACGATTATCTAATATCTATTCAGCAAAAAAAAAAAAATTAAGTGCAGAATTAAGAAGATCTTAAGTGGTTTCCCAAAACTTAAGCAACATCACAGTTCTTACCAGATCACTATCTAAAGCTTAAGATAACCCTAAACCAAAAGACAGACAGAGCCCCTTTCCATATCCCAATTTTTGAGTGATTTGAAAAAAAAAAAAAAAAAAGTTTACCTCCTTAAAAACAATTTAAGTTTATGACTTTCAAATATTACGCTGTATTAGCCAAAAATCACATTATTTTGGTTTGGAAAAAGATGACTTTAAAAAATATATAAGAAAACCAACAAGTTGTGAGCTTTCTTCAATATTGTTCAAAAGTTTCCTATCAAAACCATATATGTCAGTCAGGCATGGTGACTCACACCTGTAATCCCGGCACTTTGGGAGGCCAAGACAGGAGGATCACTTGAGTCCAGGAGTTCTAAACCAGCCAAGGCAACGTGGGGAAACCTCGTCTCTACAAAAAATACAAAAATTAACCAGGAGTGGTGGTGCCCACCTGTGGTCCTAGATATTCAGGAGGCTGAGGTGGGAGGATTGCTTGAGCCAAGGAAGTTGAGGCTGCAGTGAGCTATGATTGTGCCACTGCACTTCAGCCTGGGTGACAGAGTGAGACCCCATTTCCAGAAGAAACAAAGCATCTTTCATTTGTGCCTTGAGGTTTGAGGTTTTACACTTAATGACAACCCCCAAAAAAGCCTCTTCTGTGGACATTTCTACAAAAAAACACTTATTTTGTTTTTTGAGACAGAGTCTCAATCTGTTGCCCAAGCTGGAGTGTAGTGGCGCGATCTCAGCTCACTGCATCCTCTGCCTCCGAGATGCAGGTGATTCTCGTGCCTCAGACTCCCAAGTAGCTGGGATTACAGGTGTGTGCCACCACACCTGGCTAATTTTTGCATTTTTAGTAGAGACTGGGTTTCACCATGTTGGCCAGGCTGGTCTTGAACTCCTGACCTCCTGACCAGATGATCCACCCGTCTTGGCCTACCAAATTATTGGGATTACAGACATGAGCCACTGCGCCTGGCCTAAAAAGACATTTAAATTCAGTAAGAACTAAAGTGACTTGACAAAGCTCATGCAAGCTGACAGATGCAACTAGTTTCTATTCTAAATTGTGTTACTTCACCCATGCTCCTTTGGCCCACAATGAGATGTGGCTTACGCTGTGTGGCTTCAAAGGCCAAAGAGTCAACTATGATTCACTACCTATAATTGTGAAATCTGCTCTTCTTTTAATGGGTATTTTGCAAATGTGTACCTTATTAGTACCTATGAAACACCTTGACCAAATGCTCGATATTTCAGATTTTTCAAGCCAATGTTTCCCCAACAGAAAATCTTTGATATATGAATTAATATTGTATCTAATAAACTAATATCAAAATCTCCCACTCTTACCATACTCTCATCTCACCTGACTATATGATTATAAAGGCCATCAGAAACACCAATGAAAATGTTTCCAAGTTTAAAAGTAGGAGCACAGAATGATATGGTTTTTAGACAAATTTTTAATTACATGTCTATTTTATGCCTTGCACTACAATGCAGGATACCACTTAATTCACTACTCCACAAAGAAATTAATTCCTTGTGCTTCCACTTATGTCTTCTTATGCCTAAATGTTTGTCTAAGATCCCAAGGTCCAGCATTCAATTAAAAGGGGTAAACAGTTTTTATACCGTGCTAGAAGTTTTTTCATTTTACATGGCTTGACTGGCAGCAGATTGCACTAACATTAGTTTCAATGGTGTGCAAAAATGAAAGGCTAGGCGTTAGTCAAGGCACCAAATTGCTGACAATAGCAGGAAATGGTACATACAGATGGCAAGGACTAATTGCCTGCTAAGGACACCTGTAAGGACTAAGAAGGGGCATTAGACGCAAGAAAAAGGTAGGCTTCAAAGAAAAAAGGACAAGTTAAGGAAGCAGGGCATTAGACTCAAGAAAAAGGTAGGCTTCAAAGAAAAAAGGACAAGTTAAGGAAGGAGGGCATTCCCATCACGCATAATTATGTAAACAAAATCAGCTAGGAAGCAACTCATTTCATACTCAAGTAGAAAGAGCAGGATAAAAATAAGATTAAAGCAGTCTTTATAGCCACATCTAATTAAGATCTGTTGTTATTCCAGATGAAGAGAATGCTACTGCCTCATCAGTAGATTCTTTCTAAACTGTTTCTCCATAGGAGAGGTAATAATTTTATGATTCCTTCACTTATCCATTCAAATAGCTGAGCACACACTACATGCCAAGCAGTGTTCTCGGTGCTAGGGATATAAAGGCTAGCAAAATAAAATGCTCTAACCTCGCTCTACCTGAATATTAAAGCCTAGTGTTTAAGGTCGGGAGACAAACTCAAGTTATTTAACTTCTTTAAGCCTCAGTTTTTGACACTAAAAATGTAGTTTACCATCTAGGATATTTGTGAGGATTAAATGAAGTAATCGCCACATAATATCCATTTAATGATTATTTTTTCTTTGCTAAATCCTGATGTAACCATTTAATCATAGTTATTCTACTGTTATTATGTCTCCACCTTAACTTCTCTGTAACCAACTACCAGACATATTATCTTTTTGTCATCTAAGTAAGTGATTTTGTTATAAAGTCTCTCTAGGTGAAACAAAGTTAACAAGCCTTGGCCTCATTAATATCATCCGTAACTATCTAAACAAGCCAGTCTAGACAGACTTGTATTTGTCCTAATAATAGAAGAATGGTTACATATTACTTGAATGTTATTTATTCACATTCATCTCAGCCCCTCGCCCCACCCCCATCTCACCCCCCAAAAACTTCATGCCCTTAAACCCTAGTGTAAGCATGGTCTTAGTTACTTGGTTCCTGCCTCCATCTCACCAAGCACAAATTGGTTTTGGTGTTTTGAGCCCAGGAGTTCCAGACCAGCCTGGGCAACAAGACCCCCCAACTCTAAAATCAAGGTAAAATAAAATCCTGGTTTTTTTTAATGCAACATGGCCCCCAAACTTAACATCTGCTACTCAACTAAGGAATGCAGTGATAAATCATGACTAGAAAAGAGACAGAAGATTGGCATCTTACATGAGGGTTGAGTTGTGATGTGTACAAGTAAGGCAAAAATCCAATCTAGCCAAAATTGTTTTTGACATGAATTCCCAGTTGTCTTCAGGTTAGGCACCAAAGTGCGGTGGAGAAGACACTGGGCCCAATCTGGATTCGCAGCCTCCCTCAGCAGCTTATTATGCAAATCTGGACAAGATTCCTTTTCCTAAATCTATTTCCTCATTCTGAAAATGAAGATATCACCACCTCCTCAAAGGTTGGGGGCGGAGGGAGGAGATTTAAAAAATATATACATGTGAAGTTCCTCCTAGATTGCCTGCCTAACCCAACAGGTCCTCAATCACTGCCACAGAAGGGAAGGGAACGCCTAGTCTCTCAACATCTGCCAAAGAACTAAAGACTGGAAAGTTTAAATAAAATCTTGTTTCCATTCAAATCACATAAAAACAAATGCACTAGAGAAAATTTTATTTGGCAGGCGAAATAAACCACAACAAGCACGACTGAAATCTAGTACACAAAGCCCAGCTTACAGAAAGGTTATAAGCCCAAAGCAAAAAGGTTGGCCATTCTTGCACCACAATATATTATCTCTATAAACATCAAAACCTGACTTGGCAGGAGAATGAGCCGAATGCAGGAAAAAACCAAACCTCACAGCCTATGACAGGAGCTCTGCTGTGGCACAGCTCCTGATCACTGGCCTGATGGTTAAGAGGGCAGCTTTTGGAGTAAAACTTCCCGGGTTTGACAGAATACAGGCTATGTCAATTCCTACGTATGTGTCCTTGGCAAGATGCTTAACGTCCCTCAGGCACAGTAGTTTCATCCATAAAATGGGGGCAATATTAGTACCTACCCCCAAGAACTGCTGTAAGGATTAAACGAGATCATAGTTGTGAAGTGCTTGGCACACGGTTAAATGCTCTTCGGTCACTCCTCCTTTTCAACATGAGACAAGGCACAACACTGAAGCTTTAAAACATGCCTAACAGCATACCCCTTTCCTACAACTCTTCGCAGATAAATACCAGTTTGGGCATACACTGTCACCCTGAAAGTGTTCAAATGAACAGTGTTTCAGAAATCAACATATAATCAACTGCCAAAGCTAAAACTTGCTGCCTTTATTTGAACATAGTTTAAGAAAAAGCAAAGATGATGGCCAAGTGAAGATTCTGAAACACATCCACTAGGCAGGGTGGAAATATCTTCTGTTCTGACAAGCTTCCTTCAAGTTATCACCACTTTGGAGTCTTTGTTAGGAACCTTTTTTCAGTTATTTTCGCACAAAGGAGTCTTTGTTGGTACAATGGCTTCCTCACTGCTTGTTCCCAGACAATCCTTTCACACCAATACTTCTATTAGGGAGCACAATCAGAATTCATCTGTCTTTGAAAAGATCTAACAGAAAAAGGTTCTGAGTGTCATAATGATTTAAAAAAAAAAAAATCACTGGCCGCACTTGTTCCCAATTCTCTCCCTCCACTCATGCGTCCAAGTGCAGTATTTCTAAGCCAGTCCTCCAAAATACCATATATGGGACAGCTCCACCCCATCCCTCCATATATGGTCATATCCCACACCCACCCACAGGCTCATCACAGACAACCAGGAACCCACTCCTGCCCTGACCCACCATATACGGACAAACACCCACCCTAATACGCCAAACAGAACTTAAGCTCCTCCCTCTACACTCACTTCATTTTTAACAAGTCTGAAAGTTTTTTTAAAAGTTGAGTGAATAAATTAACAGGAACAAACAAACAAAACCAGCTGAAAGTACTTCCAAGCACTAACCCTCAATTCTTAATGACTCCAAACGTCACTTACAGGCCCTACCTAACGCTAACAAAAATACTCCTCCTCCTCTGCAGTAAAGATGAGACAGTCCTAGTGGGACACAGCACCGGCATTAATGAAGCGTGTCTGAACAACCCTAAGCCCATTATTAAAGCCAGGCAGCCAGGAGCTGTGGGCCAAACACAACTCGGCTCTGTACAACCATTCCAAAGACTTTCAAGATCTAGCTTCCTGCACCTTCAGATCATATGCCAACTTTCTGGTCTCCGTTTTCAGAAAACGGAAGGAGGGAACCGATGGTCGCGTTACCACGGTAACTGCGAAACGTCCGGTGGCAGAGGCCCGGAGCCGCCTGTACCTTCAGATCCTTCTTGGTAACGTCGGTGTGGGAGACAGCTCGAATGGTCCCGGAGAGCCAGGGCCACTCGGCGACGCGCTCCACGTCCCAACTGTCGTGGCTGCCATCGCTGCCGTCGGCTGCGGACAGACTGAGAAACCTCTTCCCCACCAATACCGGCCAACTTTCTCCGAGCGTGAGCACCATGGTTTCCACGCCTGCAGGAAGAGCTCCTCCCTGCAAAAACACAAAAACAAAATGCGACGGGGGCGGCCGGTGGGAGGGGGCCGGGCGGAGACAGCAGAGAGAGCGGGCGGAGGGCGCCGAACCCGCGCGAGGACGCGGCCCCGGGCGGACCCGCACCGAGCCCCCCTCCTGCGCGCCCCCGCCCCCCGGCGCCCTCCCCCGCCACACACCCGGGTCCCAGCGCCGCGTGACCCTCGCTCTCCCAAGTTTGGCTTTTCTAACAGCTCAAACGCAACCGCAGAGGGAGTGAGGGAAAAATTATCTGCGGCTCGAGTGGATTTGAAAGTGCTCAGCCCCCAGCCCCGAAAAGAAAAGGCCCCTGGTGCAGAGAGCCGGTCCCGGGCGGCCCCGCGGGGGAGGGTGGGCGAGCCCGCGATTCCGCACTTGCCCCGCCGCCCCGCCCCGGCGCCCAGCTCCCCGGCCCCGAACCCCGGGCGCCCGTCTCCCGGGCCTGCGCCGCTGCCAACGGGCGGCGGGGCCGCGCGCTCGGCGCTTTCACCTTTCTTTCCCCTCTCCCCGCAGCCGAGGCCGCGGCGCTCTTACCCCGCCTCCCGCCTCCCTGAGTCACCGGCGGCAGCCGCCGTTTCCAGCCGCCTAGCCGACTCCAGCGCTGACTTGGTTCAAGAGCTCTCACAAGACACGCACAGCCTCCTGGACCCGCCCCCCTCGGAGCCGCTTCCGCCGCTCATTGGCTGAGACACAGGAGCTGGGCGAGGCTCCGGGGGAAACAGACCATCACCATTGGCCCCCCGGGCGAGGGCGGGGCCAGAGAAAAAAACAATTCCTTGGCTGCCTCCTCCCTTTCCCCTCCCCCTTCCGACTCCCGGGCGACCCCCATTAGGTTAAAGTACACAGAGAATAAGCGAGTGATCCCTCCGCCACAGGCCTATTCTTTCCATTTGTTGCCTCACAATATGCAAAAAAAAGTCCCGCGAAATCGGTTATCAACTTTGGGGCCCGGAGGAAAATTGCTGTGGCGCATAGATAAGACTGAATGGCGAGATCCTGAGCTATAAGTGCCTATTGGATTGTTCTTCAAGTGCGTAGGCTGTCGACCGAAGATGAGCCTTCCACTTGGCGGAAGAATCTCACAGGAAAGGGTGAGGGCGGTGCAGGGTTGGCGGGGGAGGGAAGGGAAGAGAACGTGCGGTTTCAGGCGTACTCAGCTAGAGGGAGGAGCGATAGTGCTCTGGAGGCTCGTGCGCAGGCGCCTCTCCGAGCTTAGGCTGCTGGGCGAAATGGCTGCGGGAGGCGCAGGCGCACGTGGTGTTGATCGTGGAACGTCTAAAGTCCGCCATTTTGAAGGATAAATGAAGAAAGGCGTGGAGTTACTGGATAATGACGTTCATTAAATTTAGAGCAAAAGAGACCTTTAAATACAATGTATAATGAGATTTTTTTTTTCTCCAAAGGGGGATTGAGAAGGTATTCAGAGACTTACAAAGAAATTTAAAGTAGTTGAAGGCCATAATGAATGATGCAAGAGATGAAAGAGAAGGTGACTTTGAAGGACAAAGGAGTTTAGAGGTGATTGTGTGCTCTGGACCTGAAGTATTTTGATTGAATGAAAAAGAAATGGAATGAAGAAATTGAAGATATGTTCATAAAGGCTAGTGTTTGACATTACATCACATTTAATCCTTAAGAAGAACTCATGCCTCCCATTTTACAAGTGTGGAAACGTATAATCAGAGAATGTTTGGAAACATATAAGGGATTATAGATGCAAATCAACTCTGGATGTTGATTTTCAATATACATATTCTGAATGTGATTTTAAGTTTTTAAACTTAGTAACAGAAGAATTAAATTGGCTTTATAATCTGCAGACCATTTAAAGGAAGGGGGCTACTAAATGAGAAGAAAAAACCTATCCAGCTGAACAGAAGGCAGAAATGGGAACGAGATAAGCAAAAGAAACCAGAACATATGGTAAAAATGTTTTTAATGTGAAAAGTCCAAACATCAGTATTTACAATAAATGTAAATGGGTTAATTTCACTCACAAGTTTTAAAAGACAGTTGGGAATAAAAGGACAATCCAGCTGTAAATTGACCGTAAACAAACGCTTACAACACAGGAAGCTTGAAAATACTGGGCTAAAATATTTAATCAAATGGTAGCCAAATGAAAGCAATATAGCAATATTAATACAATTAAAAGTATCAAAAGAGAAAGGATTTTATATTAAAGGATAAAGTCCATGAAGACAGTATGGTCTTCTGAACTGTTATGAATCTAAAAACATGGCCTATCCTAAGGTGACGCTATGAACAATGAGAAATTTTACAAATTTGACAATTTGTTTTCAGAGTAGAAGACATAAATATCTCAGAAATATGCAACTGAAATTTAAAATATAAGGGAAGATATGGAGAACTTAGATTATGTAATTAAATATTAATTTGAAAAACAACTCAAGGGAAAAATTCTATTGAACCTGAAGGAACATATACTTTCTAAGTTGAACTCATTATTTCAGAGCTTAGAAAAGATGGAAAGATATCCAATGCATTTTATAAAAGTTATAAAACCGTTTCACAAATTCTGAACTGGGAGAGTATAAGAAAGAAAAACTATGGTTCAATTATACTTAGGAACATAGATGGGAAATTCTTTTATAAAATACCAGCAAATTAAATCCAGCAGCATATCTTTTAGGTAATTGATATGATTAATTAGTGTTATATGAATGCAAAGATACTTCAAGATTAGAAAATTACTAAAATTCACCATGACAGGTTAAAAGAGAAAAATCATATATTCACCTTAGTCAGGGCTAAATAGAGCATGCAGTCACATTGAACACTTGTGATCTTAAGAGTATTTTTAAATTACATAGAAAACTAAGAAGATTATAAGTGTACACTTATATTCAATACCACCCATAATTTTTAAAAAATGTTTTTAAACTTTCTAAAAACCTAGGAATATAAGTTATGTACCATAGAAAAACACCCACACACATATGAACAAAAAAAATCTGCAAATAACCTGTGTACTCCAGTTGGAGAAGGAATAAATAAAATTATTAACAATAAGTGGAATGTAATGCATATATTGGAAAGATGTAGAGGATTTGTAAAGGAGTCAAAGCAGCTAGATGTTCCAATAAAAATAGTTACCAAAATACATTATGAATGAAAAAGAAATTTGCATTTGGTACTATTTCAAAATACACATACAAAAACAACAGTATATATGTTCTGTTAAATATGGTTATTAAAACTTACAGTAATGGTTACTGGTGTTAGGGGGTGCACACTAGAATTAGGGGTGTTAGTCAAAGACAACACACATTATTTGTAATTCTAATTTTTTATAAATACACTTTTTTTGTATTTACATTTTTATCACCTTATTTTTAATTGACAGGTAAAACTATATGGTGTACAATATGATGTTTTGGTATAGATATACATTGTGGAATGGCTATATCAAATTATTTTACATATGCATTCCCTCACATACTCATCTTTTTTTTGTGTGGTGAGAACACTTAAAATCCACTCTTAGCAATTTTCAAATATACAATATATTGTCATTAACTATAGTCACCATGATGTACATTAGATCATTTGAACTTATTCCTCCTGTCTAACTGAAATTTTGTGTCCTTTGACCAACATCTCCCCAATCTCCTCGCTCCCTGTAATTCTCTCATTTTATAAGGTAAATGTACTCACGTTACTTTTAAAATTTAATTTTTAACTCTCATTAATGGAATCTGCTACATTAACAAATTAAAGGAGAAAATACATATGATTATCTCAATAGATACACCAAAAATGTTATATACTTCATTTTCATTCATTATAAAAACTCTTAGCAAACTATAAAGAGAAGAAAATTTTATAACTCTATAAAGGATATCTACCAGAAATATACTTAAACATTGTACTTAATTGTGAAATTTTAGAAAAATTCCCATTAAAGTCAGGAGCAAGATAAGGATGCCCTATGCTGTCATTACTTTTCAAGTTACAATAGAGGTTAATTGCTAATGTAATAAGACAAGAAAAATAATACAATGTAAACATTGGAATGGAAGAAAAAGCCCAAAACATTTGTAGATAAATCAAAAGCATCAGTGACAAATTATTAGAATTAAAACAAGAATCAAAAAGATAATGCAATAAAAGATCAACAAACGAAAATCAAAAGAATTCCTATTCCTTAGCAAGCATCAATTAGAACATACAGTAGAAAAATAGAAACCATTAATGATAATAAAGCACGTAATCCCTAAAAATTAATACATGAAATGAACACAACCTATATGAAGAAAATTAGACTTTGCTGACATGTATAAAGAAGATGAAAAATTCTGTCTCCTGATATGATCTGATAAATATGTCATTTCTCCTCTAACGAAACAACAAATAAAAACATCAAGACATAAATATATAAGTAATGAAGAGAACAAAGAAACAGACCCAGGGTATATTAAAAATTAGTTTGTGATCAACATATTTCTAGTGGGTGTAAAGAATAAACTATGCAATACATGCTTTGAGGTCTATTGATTATCCATTAAAAATGTATATATAAGCCGGGCGCAGTGACTTACGCCTGTAATCCCAGCATTTTGGGAAGCTGAGGTGGCAGATCACTTCAGGTCAGGAGTTTGAGACCAGCCTGGCCAACATGGTGAGATCTCATCGCTACTGTAAAAATTAGCCGGCTGTTGTGGTGCACATCCACAATCCCAGGTACTCGGGAGGCTGAGACAGAAGAATCACTTGAACCTTAAACCCAGGAAGCAGAGGTTGCAGTGAGCTGAGATCACGCCACTGCACTCCAGCCTGGATGACGGAGCAAGACTCTGTCTCAAAAAAAAAAAGTATATAATGTATATATAACCAAGATTCCTACACCAACATTCACGAAAATGAGTTCCAGGTAGATCAAAATGCTACATATTTTAAAATCCAATAAAATATTTTAAAATTCCCTCCTCTCTTCTACTTTTTTCTTTTTCCTTTCCTCTTTCTAAACATTTCAGTCTTGAGGCCATTAGGAGGGGCAGAGCAAGATAGGTGTTAATAAGGAGAGGCTGTCAGCCATGGGATGTTAGAGCTCTAAAGAGTAAGGAGTAATAGCCGGGCATAGACAGTCAGAGCCCAAGTGGGGTGAGAAGGGTAGACACACAAAAGGTTAACCCAGCCTGGGTTATCTAGAGTCCAAGTGAGATGAGGAGGGCATCCATGAATGGGGGCAGCCTAGTGTGGTATGTTGGAGCCCAAACAGAGTGAAGAGACTATTTACATGAGGAGAAAGCCTGGCATGAGTAACAGAGCCTGAGGAGGGGGAGGAGAGTGTGTAGGAGAGTGATTTGACATGGATGTCAGACCCCAAGGAGGGTGAGGAGGGCATTCATGTAGGGACCAGCAGTGGGCACTGAAAAGACCAAGAGATCTCTTAGAAGCAGCAGGAGAACCAGGTGAGAGGTACATTCTGGAAACAAGCCAAAAAGAGTTTCAACTTGGAAGACCATGCAGTAAGGTCAAAGGATACACTGAGGTGAAGACAGATGGAGGACTGAGCAGCAGGATATTGAAACTGCCAACGAATATATTTTAGCCACTGGGTATCGCCAGAAATAACTTCCACTGGTTAGTAAAAATTATCCAAGCTTCAGGGTATATATTCCAGTCAAATCCTGACACTAACCTGCTGTGTCAACCCTAGCTCCAGAGGACATCAGAAGTTCCCAAATGCCTTAAGAAAGTTGGCAACAGAAAATTTGGAATATGCTTGACCTTGATTTCTCAATTTCAAAACAATTAGAGCACAATATTTTTGCCTAAATCTGCTTCCCTGAAATAGCACAAGAATAACTCGTGTTTTATGTGAAAATCTAAATGTCTTATGCTATTTCTGTTAAGGCAAAGCACCTGTGACAATTAATGAAGTCATCCCAGAGTGTCAGTGCTAAGCTCCTTGCCTCTGGGTATTTAAAGACTTTTTCTGTTGAGGAATAATTTATATCCAGAGAAAAGCATAGATCTTAAGTGAACATTTTTATCAGCTTATGAATTACATGCATCCAAACAACCTACACCCCATCAAGATATAGAACAGGGGTCAGCAAACTACAGCCGCAGGCCAAATCTGTTCCACTGCCTAATTTTCTACAGCGTTTCAAGAGTGGTTTTTACATTTTTTAATATATGAGGGGGAAGCGAGAACAATGTTTTGTGACACATTAAAATTATATAAAATTCAAATTTTATATAATTGGTGAGAAATTATTATATTATATTATTTGTGTCTACAAATAATATTGTTTTAATTTTTATTTTATTAATAATTTTTTTAAAAATAGAGATGGAGTCTCGCCATGTTGTCCAGGCTGCTCTCAAACTCCTGAGCTCAAGTGATCCACCTGCCTTGGCCTCCCAAAGTGCTGGGATTACAGGCATGAGCCACTGCACTCAGCTATAAAGAATATTTTAATAGAACATAGCCATACCCATTTGTTTATGTTTTATCTATGGCTGATTTCACACTACAGTGGTAAACTTAAGTAGTTATAACAGAGACTGTATGTCCTTGAAAGCCAAAAATAATAATACTTTTGCTCCTTATAGAAAAGATTTGCCAAAGTCTGAGACAGAACATTTCCATGACCTCTAAATATTCCCTCATGCTTTTTTTTATATTAGTACTCCTTCCCAGAGTAACTGTTGTTCCAGTTTCTATCATCATAAATTACCTTTGCCTGTTGTTTAATTTAAAGGCAGTAATACAGTATATACTCTTTTGTGTCTAGCTTCCTTTACTCAACATGTTTTTGAGAGTCATCCAGGTCATCACATCTATAGGAATTTTGTTCCTTTTCATTGCTGGGTAGTATCCCGATGTCTGAATATGCCACAGTTTGTATGTCCACGCTTTTTTTGTTTTGTTTTATTTTGAGACAGCATCTTGCTCTGTTGCCCAGGCTAGAGTACAGTGGCGTGATCTCAGCTCACTGCAATCTCTGCCTCCGCGGTTCAACCAATTCTCCTCCCTCAGCCTCAGCCTCCCAAGTAGCTGGGACTACAGGGGCGTGCCACCATGCCTGACTAGTTTTTGTGGTTTTTTAGTAGAGATGGGGTTTCGCCATGTTGGCCAGGCTGGTCTCGAACTCCTAACCTCAGGTGATCCACCTGCCTCGGCCTCCCAAAGTGCCGGGGTTACAGGTGTGAGCCACAGTGCCCAGCCAATATGTCCGTGCTTTGTTGATGGATATCTGGACTGTTTTCAGTTCTTGGATACGATGAATATGTTTGGGTTTAAATACACTTCTTAGTGTTTCATTTGTTTTCCTTTTCTGCTCTTTATATTTTCCAACATTTTTACTCTTTCTGCATCTCTTCCTGAAAAACCAGACTTCCATCTGATATAATTTCCCTTCAGCCTAATCAGCCTTAAGAAATAGATTCATACATTTTTCAGTAATTTAGATATCAATAAGGACAAATAAAGGGCATAATAAAATATTTGCTCACTGTGCATTTCTGCTCATTGGTAATACTAAGTCAAGAATTTGATATATATTCAACTCAGTTGCATTACATGTTTCTATGTATATGATTTGATTAACCAAAAAATATATGCAATGTCAAGGTTTTTTCTTGTTTTGTTTTTTAAAATAAGAGCAGTTCAACAGCACTGGGAGTTGTTTAATACAATACAGAGAGCATAAGGAAAGAAGTACAAAATGTCATTTAGCAGCAATGGCAAAACATCTTACTATGTTTATAATTAAGGATATTATTAATTTTGTGTTGTTTATGTTGTTTTAGAACATACATGAAAGTTATTCATTTGACTTTGAGGTATATATACAATACATAACACAATTACATGAAAAATATTTTTCATAAGTAACATTATGTTTTAACATATTGGAAAGTGAATATCAATGTTGGTTTGTATTTTAACTTAATAGACAAAAAAAGAACACAATTGAACCAGGAAGAGTTAATACTGATAGTAAAGCTCTTAAATATGTCTTCCTTTACCTTTGTACTTACCACAGGCTATACAATGTTGTGAAAGGGTTCATTATGAAAAAAGTGTCAGTCACCACTTTGAGACCTTACTTTGGAAAAAACTAATGAGAAAGTCAATTGGAAGATGAGACTTCATCTTTGTTTTCAAATAAGTTGTCTTAATTTTTCTTCTTATGGAATAAGTTTAAATAAGTTTATTATACATAAATCTAAACTATTAATTTTTGCAGCTTTCAGGTAAAGTCTAGCTCTTATTTTACTCTAATGAACTTATTTTAGTATATCTTGAAGTTGAGACCTGCTGGAGATAAATTATTTCAGCTTTCATCTATTCAATAGGTTTTAATTTCACCTTCACTTTTTTAGAGACAGGATCTTGCTATGTCGTCCAGGCTAGTCTCAAACTCCTGGCCTCAAGTGATCCTCCTACCTTGGCCTCCCAAAGCATTGGGATTACAGGTGTTAGGCACTGCACCCAACCTCACCTTCATTTTTGATTTTTTGGATTTTTGTAGATTGATTTTTTATCCTCCAACTTTACTGAATTTATCAGTTCTAAGAGTTTTTTGGTGGAGTCTTGATTTTTTATGTATAAATCATGTCATCTGCACACAGGACAATTTGACTTCCTCTTTTCCAATTTGAATGCCCTTTCTTTCTCTTGCATAATTCCTCTGGCCTGGCCTACGGCTTCCAGTACTATGTTGAATACAAGTGGTTCAAGTGGGAATGTTTGTCTTGTTCTAGTTCTTAGAGAAAAAGCTTTCAACTTTTCTTCACTCAGTATGATGTAGGCTGTCGGTTTGTTATATGTGGCCTTTACTGTTTTGAGGTATGTTCCCTCCATACCTAAGTTTTTTATAGTTTTTATCATGGAGAGATATTGAATTTTATCAAATGCTTTTTCTGCATCTATTGAGATGGTCATATGTGTTTTTTTCCATTCTGTTAATGTGGTGTATCATATTTATTGATGTGCATATGCTGAGCCTTCCTTGCATCACTGGGATAAATCTCCTACTTGACCATGATATATAATCTTTTGGATGTGCTGTTGAATTTGGTTTGCCAGTATTTTGTTAATGAGATTCACATCTATGTTCATCAAGGATATTAGCCTGCAGTTTTCTTTTGTTGTTGTTGCATTCTTGCTGGTCTTGGTATCAGGGTAATGCTGGCATTGTGAAATGAGTTAGCAAGAACTTCCTCGTCTTCAATTTTTTGGAATAGTTTGAGAAGAATTGGTATCAGTTCTTCTTTAAATATTTTATAGAATTCATCAGTGAAGCCATCCAGTCCTGGGATTTTCTTTGTTGAGAGGCTTTTTATTACTGTTTTAGTCTCATTATTCATTATTCATCTGTGCAGGTTTTCTATTTCTTCTTGGTTCAGTTGTGGTAGGTTGTATATGTTCAGGAATTTATCTGTTTTCTCTATATTTTCCAATTTGTTGGCATATAGTTGTTCATAATAGTCTCTAATAATCCTTTATATATCTCTGGCATCAGTTGTAATGTTCCTTTTTATTTCTGGTTTTATTTATTTTGAGTCTTCTTTTTTCTTTGTCTAGCTAATGGTTTGTTAATTTTGTCTTTCCAAAAAACAAACTTTTCATTTTGTTGATCCTTTCTAGTTCTGTTTTAGTCTCTATTCCATTTATTTCTGCTCTGATCTTTATTATTTCTTTCCTTCTGTGATTTTGGGTTTGGTTCTTTCTTTTCTAGTTTCTTGGGGTCCTTCATTAGATTGTTTATTTGAAACCTTTCTACTTTTTTGATATAAGCATTTATTGCTATGAATTCCCTCTTAGTACTGTTATTGTTGTATCCCATATGTTTTGGTATGTTTTATTTCCATTTTCACTTGTTTCAAAAAATATTTAAATTTGCTTCTTAATGTCTTCATTGATTCATTGGTTGTTTAAGAGCATGTTGTTTAATTTCTGTGCATTTGTACAGTTTTAAAAGTTCCTCTTGTCTTTGATTTCTAATTTTGTTATATTGTGGTCAGAAAAAATACTCGATATAATTTCAATTTTTAAAAATTGGTTGACTTGTTTCATGGCCTGACATCCGGTCTATCCTGAAGAATGTTCCATGGGTGGTGAGAAGAATGTGTATTCTTTATCTTTTGAATGCAATGTTCTGTAAATAACTGTTAGGTCCGTTCAGTCTATTGTGCAGTTTATTTATTTATTTTTGAAACAGAGTCTTGCTCTGTTGCCCGGGCTGGAGTGCAGTGGCACAATCATGACTCACTGCAGCCTCAACCTCCCAGGTTCAAGTGATCCTCCCGCCTCAGCCCCCCAGGTGCCTGGGACTACAGGCACTTGCCACCACACCCAGCTAATTTTTGTATTTTTTGTAGAGGTGGGGTTTCACCATGTTGCCCAGGCTGGTCTCAAACTCCTGAGCTCAAGAGATCTGCCTGCCTCAACCACCCAAAATGCTGGAATTACAGGTGTAAGCCACCATGCCTGGCCCTATTGTGCAGTTTAAATTTCATGTTTCTTTGTTGATTTTCTGTGTAGATGATCTGTCCAATGTTGAGATTGGGATATTAAAACCTTCAACTATTATTGCATTGGAGTCTATCTCTCCCTTTATATATAATATATAATAATATTTGCTTTATATAACTGTAAGCTCCAGTGTTGGATGCATATGTGTATTTACAACTGTTATATCTTCTTTTTGAATTAGTCCTTTTATCATTATAGAATGGCCTTCGTTGTATTCTTTTAGTTTTTGACTTAAAGTCTATTTTATCTGATATATGTATAGCTACTCCTTGTTCTTTGGGGTTTACATTTGTGTGTAATATCTTTCTTTCATACTTTTGCTGTTAGTCTGTATGTGTCTTTATAGGTGAAGTGAATTTTTTCGAAGGCAGCATATGTTATATAATAGTTTGGCCTTTTTAAAATCCCTTTAGCCAATCTATACCTTTTAATTGGAGAATTTAATCTATTTACATTCAAAGTTATTATTGATAGGTAAGGACTAACTCCTCTCATTTGGTTAATTGTTTTTTGGTTGTTTTGTATATATTTTGTTTTTGATTTTTTGTCCTCTTTTTTTGTTTATCTTTGCAGTTTGGTGGTTTTCTATAGGGATAAGATTTTATTCTCTTTTTCTCATTTGTGCATCTGCTCTACCACTGAGTTTTATACTCCCATGTGTTATGGTGTTAATTATCATCTTTTCACTTCAAGGTGTAGGACTTTCTTAAGCATTTCTTGTAAGGCCAGCTTACTGGTGATGAATTCCTTCAGATTTTGCTTTTTGGGAGAAACTTTACTTTTCCTTCATTTCTGAAGGATGTTTGCTCTGGATATAGTATTCTTGGCAATGAGTTTGGATTTTCTCCCAGAGTATTCAGCATATCTTTCCATTCTTTCCTGGTCTGTAAGGTTTCTGCAGATAAATCTGCTGTTAACCTAATAGGGATTCTTGTACATGTGACTTAACACTTTTCTCCTGCTGTTTGTGGAATTATCTCATTGTCTTTAATTATCTCTTGACAGTTTGACTATAATGTTCCTCAGAGAGAACCTTTTGTGTTGGATCTATTAGGGACCGCTGAGCTTCATGGATCTGGATATCTATGTTTCTCCCAAGACTTGGAAAGTTTTCATTTATTATTTCATTACATATATTTTATATGACTTTTCCCATCTCTTCTCCTCCTGAAACTCCCAAAATGTGAAAATTTGTTCATTTATTGGTGTCCCATAAGTCCTGTATGCCTTCTTTATTCTCAATATTATTATTTTTATTATTTTTGGTCTGATAGGGTTATTTCAAAAGACTTGTCTTTGAGTCACAAATTATTTCTTCTGCTTGATCCAATCTATTGTTGAATCTCTCATTTGTTTTTTTTTTTTTAATTCCTATCAGTGAATTCTTTAGACCCAAGATTTATGTCTGGTTCTTTTTTATGAAATGTATCTCTTTGTTGAGTTTGTCTTTCAGATCATGAATAGTTTTTCTGATTCCATCGAGCTGCCTATTTGTATTATCTTGTGTCTTGCTGAGTTTCCTTAAGATCATTATTCTGAATTCCTTTTCTGACATTTCATAGATTTCCTTTTTGGGAGGTCTATTACTGGAGAATCATTGTGCTTCTTTGGAGATATTATGTTTCCTGGCTTTTTTGTGTTTCTTATGTCTCTGCATTGATATTTGCACATTTGGTGGAACAGTTACCTCTTCCAATTTTGTGGAGTAGCTTTTGTAGGGAAGGACTTTTTTTTTTCTGTGTATTCTATACTGTCAGTTGGATAGGGTGCTTTGGCTTTGTTTCTGCCTGGGCACAGCAATGTAGTCTCCATATGATTTCTTTGGCTATAATTAACATCAGTGGTATTTGAAAGTGCATGAGTGGCCTAGACTATGAGCGTTTGTGGAGGCAATTGTGTGGCTTTTCTGTGGGCAGAAATTGCCAGGTCAGCCAGTTCTCAAGCCCTGGGGGTGGAAGAGTGTCCCATGTCAGGTATGGTGGCTCTGCCAGTTTGAGGGGCAGCACAAGTGGCAGTAGGTGTCAAATCAGCTGGTCCTTGGTCCCCACTCCCTGAGGTGAGCTCTGCATGTGGCAGCTCCACCAGTCAAGGGATCAGAGTTGCTGGCAGTGGTGGGTACTAGATAAGCTAGCTTCCATTTCCTGGGGCACATGCTCAGCAGTTCCACTGGTCAAGAGGGTGGAGTTGCTGGCAGTGGCAGGGGCCAGGCAGGAGGTTCTCAAGCCCTGGGAAACACACACATTATCTCCCTCAGTCTTTGGGGCCGCCTCCCTGCTGTGCAGGACTCCCTGTTCCTTGGGGTGTATGGTGCTATGTGGGCTTGAATTGTGCCAGTGCCATGGCTGTACTGCTGGGTCTAGCTGGGGTAGTGGCATTGCAGCCTTTTGTGTGGGCATTGTGGATTGATGTTGGGTCCCCAACAATGTGAAGATGCAGTGGCTATCGAGACCCAGAGCAGGATGTACTCTAGCAGTGGCTGTGTTCTCAAAATGGCACTGTGCCTTAGTGACTTTGGTCCTAGGGAGTGGAAATTTCCTAGCATGGGTTTTTTTTCTGGAATATTGCTGCCATGTGGACTCCAGGAAGCTCTTGGTACTGTGCTCAAAGCCCATGAGGACTGTGGGGTTCTCCTGTGGCTAGGACTGTTGGTAATGGGGGCTGCTGGGGATTTCCTGCTTACTTTTTCCCTACAGTAGGGTGTCCCTCTTTCTTTTGAGCCAATCCTGGCTGGGTGTTGCACTTCCCTCTCTATGCTGCCATCTTGACTTTTTGTGCTTCAGAGAGTTGTTGTTTCTTCCTTCCTGGACTCCATTGTCCTCTCTTAGGCACTCTACTCAAAGTGCAGTTATTTGTTGTTTTGGTCCTTTGTGGAGGAAGTGAGTGCTGGGCACCTCTAGTCAGCCACCTTGATGACTTTGTAGATCAAGATTCTGGAGTCTGGCAGCATCTTGCTGTTCTCAGATGCTTGGGGATTGGATCTATCTTAAATTTATTGGCATATACTGTGTGTCAAATAACAGAAGAGCTTGGGGTAAATAATACTTACATTCAGAAAAGGTGTATCTCTTCTTCTGTCATACTGTTAATGTAGTGGGTTGGGACAATCTAGTCTGAAATTGAATGAGACTGGGCTTTGTATATGTTAATTAGACTCAGTTTAGTACACACTTTGAATTATTGAGAGCAGGTCAAGGCCAGGACTAAGATGAGGCAAGTGAGACATTTGCTGAGGTGCAGAAAGAGAGGGGATCAGTAAGGGCTATACCAAGAAATCTTGAATCCTGAAGCAGAAGGAAAAATCAATAAGACCATTTCTGTCTTTATTAAAACTTTTTTTTAATTAAAAAAATCTTGTTTTATTTTGTTTTTTTATTTTTGTAGAGACAGGGTTGTCCTATGATGCCCAGTCTGGTCTCAAACCCCTGGGCTCAAGCAGTCCTCCTGCCTTGGACCCTCAAAGTGCTGGGATTATAGGCCTGAGCCACACTTCAGGCCTTTTTAAATTTTTTCATATTTTTCTCATCATGGACTTTTTGCACAAACTGAATTTTTAAAGTATTGCATTAAAATATTATTTATTGATTAATTGAGTGTTCTTGCCTCCCCCTTTTGTGCCCAAGGCAAGTGCCTCATTCACCTTATTTGCCTCACCTTAGTCCTGGCCCTCTAATATCAAGACGTTTCTTTTAGCAGGGCTTGGAGTCTGAGTTCCTGGAGGATTTGCCTTCCTTCTTTTGATGTGTGCACAAATGTCAGCAGGGTCCATGTGACTGCTCCTCAGGGGATCTTGCTGAGCTCCCCCAAGCCATAAATGGCTGCTGCCTGATTCAGGGAGGTTGTCTCTCAGCTTATCTGTCTCTTCCCCACTGGTAGGCAATTGCTCCTTCATATTCTGTGTAAGGCCCAGATTGCTCCTCCATTCTCTTGCTTCACCCTCAGACTTCAACAGGTGTAGCACATCTGTCTCTCAGGTCTTTTACCCTAACCTGTTTTGTGAGCACTCATTGGAAAGTCCTGTGGAAAAGAGTTATCAATTTGGTTCAGACTCCCCTGTGTCTTCACCATCCAGGAATTCGAAACTGTGCCACATTCCATCATTACAATTGCATTAAAGATTCAGCTGTTTTTTTCTTTTTAAATTTATTATTATTATTATTATTATTTTTAATAGAGATGATGTCTCGCTATGTTGCCCAGGCTAGTTTCAAACTCCTGGGTTCAAGCGATCCTTTTCACCTCAGCCTCCCAAAGTGCCGGGATTACAGGCATGAGCCACTGCACCCAGCCTCAGCTGCTTTGTTATTGCGTACATCTATGGATATTCTCTTCTGCTGAAGTTGCTGCTTTACCATGGGTCCATTCTTTCCTAGGAGGGCTTGCCAGTTCTTGGATTTTCATTCATGAGGTTTCTTTGCAAGCTCTCTAAGGGGCTTAAAATAGCCATGCTTCTGTACATTCTTAACTCATTCTCATCATTACAGTTAGAACAATATTATCTTGAAGCGTTCTACATCCAGAGTAGAGGCAGCAGTCTCTTGTTTACTTTTATTACTCCTCTGATAACAGCTGGGCTGACTCTGATCCACTATTTGAAACTCTTAGTCCTTAGATGAACATGATCTCTGATGAACTTGCCTTTGACTCAACCTTGACCCTAATCTTTTTGTATTCCCTGCATCTGAACTGGGCTTGCCTGTCTTCTTATTCTAAGATTCTGCTTTGGCTTTTCAATCCTGTATTATTTTCCTTTGAATCTATAGTTACTAGCACACTGTTGTTGCTCAATAAATATTGTGCTGACCTTGGACAGTTTAAATGTATTGCTCACATATTCCTTCTCAATTCCTCTAACCTTCTATATTCTGAAACAACATCTTTTTTGCATAGTTCTTCGATTACCTGATTCCTTGCCTTTTTCTCTGTTTGTGTCGTCCAGGATCCATTTCGGCACATTGAACATGACCAGGCATGGCTAGGAGGGACAAGAAATACCAGCGTATCTATGAGATCAGCAAATATACCAGGCAGACTTAGCAGGTGAGCAGAGCATAACTAGAGAAAAACCTTGGCACATACATACCCATAGTAGAAAAGAATTTTAAATGCTTGGCATTCAAAGACAGGGCACAAATACCTGAAAAGAAAAAACAGACAAAGCAAGACAATATGCTTAAAGAAACCAGGTAGAATTCACCATTGATGCCATATAGTCTTGTAGTTTTCTTTGCTGGGAGGTTTTTGATTACTGATTAAGAGATTACAGTCTCTTCACTCATAGATCTGTTCAGATATTCTATTTCTTCTTCATAAGTTTTAGTGTTTTGTATGTTTTTAGGAATTTTCCATTTCATCTATGTTATCTAATTTGTTGGTATACAATTGTTCATAGTATTCTCTTGTAATATTTTTATTGTTATAAGGTTCATAGTAATATCTCCACTTTCATTTCCAATTTTAGTAATTTGAGACTTCTCTCTTTTTTTTTGATCAGTCTAGCTAAATGTTTGTCAATTTTGTTGATATTGAAAGAATCAACTTTGGGGGTCATTAACTCTATTATTTTTCTAATCTCTGTTGCATTTATCTTCAATTTTTATTACTTCCTTCATTCTCCTAGCTTTGGACTTTGTTCTCCTTTTACTAGTTTCTTAAGATATACAGTTAAATTATTGATTTAAGATCTTTCTCTTTTTTTAATGCCATGTTTCAGTATGAATTTCCCTCTGAGCACTGTTTTTGCTGGATCTCATAAGTTTTGTTATGTTGTGTTTTTATTTTCCTTTGCCTCAAGATATATTCTAACTTCCCTTGTGATTCTTCTTTGACTCATTGGTTAAGACTGTGTTGTTTAATTTATACTTTGTGAATTTTCTAGTTTTCTTTCTGTTAATGATTTCTAGTTTAGTTCTACTGTGGTCAAAAAGATATCTTATATCATTTCAATCTTTTAAAATGTGTTAAGACTTGCTTAGTGGCTGCTGCTGATGATCTGGAGAGTGGATTTTGTAGGTGGGTAAGTTAAAATGCTACAATGCTCCCTTACTAAAATGTAGCTGCTTCTTTCTTCATTTAGCATCCCCTGGTTGTTAAGTTTTTTATTATGTTCCAGATTTCTGTAAAAGTTGATTATGACAGCTCTTGCTAACTTAATCATTGCTTTAGAAGACAGACACAGTTTTGAACTTCCTTACTCTGCCATTTTCAGTCCTTTTTATTTGTTTTGCATTTTACTTTCACAAATGTCATAAACTCCAAAATACATTTTTATTATTTTTGTTTAAAGTCAATTGTCTATTAAGAGAATAAGATAATAAGAAAAAGTCTTATCTATTTATCCATGTAGTTACCATTTGTGATTTTTTCATCCCTTTACGTAGATCCAGATTTCCATCTGGTGTCCTTTTCCTTCTGCCTGAAGGACTTTCTTTAATATTTATTATAGTGTATGTGTGCTGGTGAGTTTAGGCAATTTGCTTATGATATGCCTAGAGATAGTCTTATTCATGCTTTTATGCTTGAAATTATTGATTTTCTTGGACCTGTAGGTTTTTTATTTTCAAATGATTTGAAAATCTTTGGGTTCTTTAATGTTGTTTGTTTTCTCCTCTCTCATCTCCTTTCGTTACTCTTATTGGATACAGATTAGACCATTTGATGTCCCACAGCTCTTTGATGTTCTGTTAAATTGTCTTTCAGTCTTTTCACCCTACGTGTTTTATTTTAGATTATTTTTTGTTTCTCTGGCTTCAAGTTTCCTAATTTTTTTCTTCTATAATGTCTAATCTGCTGCTAATCTCTTCCTTGGTATTTTTCATTACAGACATTGGTTTTTGTCATCTCTAGAAGTACGGTTGGGTCATTTTCCTTGTCTCTCCTTCATGTGCTCATGCTTTCCTCTATTTCTTGATCATATAAGATATTTATAATAATTGTTTTTATACCCTTGTCTACTAATTCTACCCTCTTTGACATTTCTTGGTCTGTTTCAATTGACTGATCTTTTTTCCTCCACATTTTGCATAGTGTGTCTCATAATTTTTGATCAAATGCCAGATATTGTGAATTTCACTCTGCTGGGTGCTGGATATTCTTATATTCCTTCAAATATTACTGAGCTTTGTTATGAGATGCAGCTAAGTTATGTAAAAACAGTTGGATCCTTTTGAGACTTCTTCTTGACTTTGTTAACTGGGACAAGCAGCTATTACAATAGGGCTAACTTTACCATACTATTGAGGCAATTAGTCTAGGGCTTGTTTTTCCCTTCAGAGGACTCTACCCAATGCCCCCTGAGTTATGATGTTTTTCACTCTGCCTGGTATAACCATGGACTATTCCTAGCCTTCTGTGAGCTCTGCTGACTACATTCCATTGAGAGTTAATTCTCTAGCTTTGAGTAGTTACTTGCATGCTGTGATCAGTATTTAGCTGATGACAAGGTGAATCTTTTACAGAATCTAGAACTTTCTCTTTGTGCAACTCTTTCCCCTGTGCCACTGTGTGTGGGAACTCTAGGTGCCTTAGACTTCCCAATCTCCCAACTCTATTCAATTCAGAGAGACCTCCAGGTCTTGCCTGAGTTCCTGCATACTGCACTGTGGCCTGAAAACTCTCTCAAGAAAGTGAGTTGCTCCATGATGGAACTGAGGATCTGAGGAAGGGAGGGAAAAAAAATAAAAATAAAGTAAGCTGGGGTAATCATAGGGCTCACTTTATTTGCTTTGCCTTTCTTAGGGATCACTGTCCTGCCCCACTTGATGTCATGTCTGAACCCCATTGTTTCGTATATTTTGTCTAGTTTTTCTGTTTGTTGTTTCATACAGGAAGGTAAATCTGGTTCCTGATACTATCTTTCCAGAAACAGTATCAGAAACTAATAGAAGTCCACCAAAAGTGCAATTCATCTCAGTGGAGGAAAAGATAAATTATTCAATAAATGGTGTCAAGACACATATTAAAAGTTCTAATTTGCAATTACAGGATAAAATCTGAGACAGTTTTAACAGAAAAGAAGTATATTAAACATTATTAATAGATTACAAATTTTCCAGATGGGCCAGAGAGTTAGGCTTTGAGGTGAAGCATTTGGAAACTGAATTAGCCTGTCCAACTATTCAAAGGAATGACTGCAGCATTCTGGTGCTGGCAACATACTTCACACCATAGTTGTGCTGTTGCTGTTGCTGTTGCTGTTGCTGTTGCTAACTTCTCCATGTTTTTCTGCTGTGCTTCATCACCCTCTTCAGGAACTATGTTTTGTAGTACCTGCCTTCTCATGATGTTTTTTCCCAAATCAAGAATTCGTGAATGCATACCTAGTTGATGAAACCTAGGTCATGCACCTTCTTCAGAGCCACAAGAGAAGCTGGGGAATTGACTTTGTATCTGCCTTACTTTGATGAGACAGAATACAATTTTAGAACATCCACAAGTATAGAAATATGATTCAAATGACACTGGGTGGCTACAAATAGGACAAATAGTCCCACAACACAAACTGAGTAGTCATGTGAAAACAGGTGAAGTTGAATCCCTACCTCACACCTTATACCAGAAGGTCAGAGAAACCAGGAAAAAAAAGAAACCATAAAGGTACCCAAAGAAAATTAAGAATTTTTAAATAACTCATTTTATTTTTCATATTGCTGCCTTCTAATCAAGTATCTAAGGGCTTACAGATCTAAAATAAGAGTAAAACAGGCAGTAAAGCAATGATGACCTGTGAAATAAACATAAATCCAACATAATGGCTCTGCCTTAGGTGTAGACTGTAATAGTAGAATCTGAGAGGTGTTTCAAAGACTCTACAAAGCTTTCTCATCTGTATCTCAAAATACCCACAATCAGCTGTGCTTCTGGGTCTTGCCCCCTCAGATCTCTACTTTCGTCATCAGGTTTATCTCCCACAGAGTCCTTTTAGCCTTTAAGATCTTTCCTGGGGGTGAGGGGTCTTTCTTTTGGTGATATTCATGGTGTTGCTGTAGGCTTTTAATTGCACTAGTAGAATAATAGACACAAGGAGAGGCAATAGCACAATGGAAAGAACAAGGCTTGACTCACAAGCCCTGATTTGTGCCCTAGCTTTGTCACTTACTGGATGATTGGGCACATTATCTAATCTGATTGGGGCTTGGTTTTCTCAAAGATAAAATTATTCCACTAACACCTACCACATAGGGTTAGATAAAATAACATACATTAGATAGATAGGCAGATATGGAAATATTTTAATGAAAGAAAAGAGGTTGTTTAGTTACACATATTTTGCCTACATATTCCATCACAGTATTTATAAAATTGATTTAAAAATAGCAAAGAATTACAGCATGTTCCTTTGAAGAATAAGAAAAATTATCCAAATAGATCAAGAAAGAGATGGTTCACTTTGTGAAATATGAAACATATATGTAAGGTACAAAGAGTCATAACTCTTAAACTATCCAGGAGCTCACAGTTGGACTGGTAAGATCAAGGGATTAATAAAAGTGAGATGGTGTTAAGAAAATTCATGGTGAAAACCATCAATGAATTTTTTTTAAGTCTGATAGATTATTTTGGTCTAGAGTTTCTCTGAACTCTGTCTTATTTGCCTAAAGTCAGAGAGGCATTCCTCTCATTTCTTATCACAAAGCCACAATAAATTAAAACTGATTTTATCCATTCTTTGAGTTTCATCCTGCTAGTTCCTGGTTTAACAAGAGCTGTAGAAAACCTAACCTTGGAAAACTGGGGAAGTGTCATGAAAAATGAAATAATTCAGAGATTATCTTAAATATTTCTCCAACAGAAAAATTATTATGACTATTTTCTCACCTCCATAAAAACTTAGGCATATTATTGGCTTAATTATTGAAACTGAAAGCTTGTTTTGGCTGTTACAACCATTGATAAGGAAGATTTGAGGACATAGTCACCATGCATGATGTACTGTAGGGAAGTGGAATCCCCTCACTGCTCCCCTGACCTCCTATGTGTCATCCTCAAAACTATCAGAATGGTCCACCTGAAGTGTAATCTGACCATAGCAAAAACACTTCAGTAGCTGGAAAGAACAATCTAAAGACCCTTGATGGCTTTTGAGCTCCTCTGTCCCTCTCCCCACTTGTTCCTCCTCTGCTCATATTAACCTTGATTAATGTGAACATAGCTGTACTTCCGCATCCCTATGCTGCTGTTTCTTGATTTCGTGATTTTTCTCATGCTTTACTGAGAACCCAGAATACCCATCCCTTCTCCAAAGCCTAATTCCTGCTTGCCTTTGAGACATAGCTCCAATGCCATCTCTCACTCCCTGAGACTGGGCTGAGCACGAAGCCTTCATTATCGTTCTTGCAGGACTCACAGAATAGGGTGAGTAAGTGAGGTGGGGTGTGGGAGTAGTCGACAAAGTGGGTGGTGGATGCTATGATAGGGAAGTACAGCGTTCTGTCAAAGCTCCAGCCTTCTGGAAGAAGTGACACCAAATCTGTAAACCAGGCAAAGAGGACATGTAGAGAGTATTTAATACCATGGGAAGAGCATGTAGGCCTACAGAAAAGAGGCTAAAGAGTTAGATGGTGCCCAGATGAAAAGGGTTTTTTAAGCCATGTTAAGGAATATGAACCATATGCTTAAGGTAAAGGGCAACCACTGAAGGAGCTTAAGCATCTCTGTGCAGATCTGCATTCTGAAATATCCCTTTGATTAACTACATCATAAATTATAAATTGGAAGAGGTGAGAGCAGCAGGGAGATGAGTTGGGAGACTTTTCTTAATCTAGAGGGGAAATGATAGTGGCTTAATCCAGACTAGTGGCAGTCAGGGTGGAAGGACATAGAAGGGACTGGAAAACAATGAGGAACAATCAGCAGGACTTGGTGATGCTTAGAGAGGAGCTGAAAGTATAGGAGGAATCCAGGATGATTCCCAGCTTTCTGGCTTGAGCCATGGAGTAGATGATGACACTATCCATGAGATAGGAGACTGGTAGGAAAGTTGTTTTAGTTCTGATGCGAGTCCAGCCCAAGGATACTTACAGCTTAATTTTGTATTTATCAGATATAGTGGAGAAATAGGTATAGACTTACTGAACACCTACTATGTGCTTGGCCTTGTTTCTAGGCACTAGGAATGCCATAATTAATAAAACAGAAAAAAATCTTGCCCTCCTGGAACTTAGATGCTAGTAGGGAGATGGCAAAAAGTAAATTAGTCTATTGCACAGACTGTCAGAAGGTAAAAAGTGCTATGAAGAAAAATAAAGCTAAGAACAGGCTCCTACGTGAGAAGGTGGACCTCTGGGCAGAGACCTGAGGATGTAAGAGAACAAGCCATGTGGGTAACTGGAAAGAGCATTCCTGGCAGAGGGGCCAGCCCATGCTGTAAGGCAGGAGTGTGCCTGGCATGCCCCATGGAGACCAGAGTGGCTGCAGGAGGGTGAGTGAAGGGGAATGAGGTCAACAGGCCACAGAAGGCCAGTGTCAGTCCTTATAGACACTGCAAGCCCTCTGGTTTCTAGTCTCAGCAAAATGGGAAGCCACTGGAAGGCTTTCAGATAATGATCTGACGTGTTTGAACAGAATCCTCTTTGGGACAAGAGCAGAAGTTGGGGGTCCAGTTAGGAGGCTATTGGTCCAGGTGAGAGATATTGGTAGCACTGGAGGTGGTGAGAGATGATCAGATTATAGATGTATTTTAAAGGCTTTGCCAATGGATTGGCTGTGAGCTGTGAAAAATAGGAGATTCAGGATGCAACCCATGCCAACGTATCACCCCATTTTCACACAGTGGCCTTACTCACAGATGCTCTTTGTGGGACATTCCCAAAGTGGCTGTGCTTACTTCTGTGGGCCACCACAGTCTATTTCCATGGGTTTTTGAGCTTGACGGTGCCAATTATGGTATCTTTAACTCACCAAAAAAATAATTTATCCAAGTTCTGTATCCTCTTATTACGACCTTCAAGAAGCATGTGCTTTCAGTTCTTGTGTGCTGCATAATATTTTGAAATACTAAATCCTTTCATTCTCCCTGAGTTTTCTAGTAAACAAATTTGTACCTGGTTGGTTTTAAAACTGATTTTCTTAGATTACAAGTAAAGCTGAATATTTCTTACCTTTTTAAAAAAATTTATTTATATCCTTGTCCATTGATTAGTTAGGGAGATAGTGCTGGTCTTACTGATTTATATGCCTTCTTTATAAGGAAAAGTAGATTTTTTTTAAGATTAATAACCTACTGGTAGCGTGGAACCTATTTAAAACATCTCATTGGAAGCCCCAGATAAATGCACACTCAGAAAGATGGCTTGTTTTGTTTGGCTTATTTGTTTTTATTGGAAGGGGGAGTGCATTGCTATCAAATAAGCTACCTCAAAGGAATAATTGCAGGGATAAACAAAATATATTTCATAATATGGTAAAATACCCTACTGAAAACAGAGACAGAGACCTACAAAGTGAATCTGGTGGATAAGCAGGAATCCTAGATCAGGTTTCAAAATCAGATTCAAGGTGAGTTGCGGTGGGAATTGCAAATCTATATGAGACCAGGATTCAGTGAAGCGTTTTTTGTTTGTTTTTGAGACGGAGTCTTGCTCTGTTGCCCAGGCTGGAGTATGCAGTGATCTCGGCTCACTTCAACCTCTGCCTCCCGGGTTCAAGCAATCCTCCCACCTCAGCCTCCCGAGTACCGAGGATTACGGGCATATACCACCACGCCTGTCTAATTTTTTTTTTTTTTTGGTATTTTTAGTAGAGATGGGGTTTCACCATGTTGGCCAGGCTGGTCTAGAACCTCTGACCTCAAGTGATCTGCCCACCTTGGCCTCCCAAAATGGTGGGATTACAGGGGTGAGCCACTGCGCCCGGCCTGGATTCAATGACGTTATAATCAACAATACTAAGGCTAATTTCAAAGGTAAGGTAACTATGTAATGTTTATTAATTCATTTAAGTTATTAACTGTACAGTAGGACTGTTTTAATGAAAAGTTGATTTGCTGGCTATTTTGTACCTGCCCCTGCAGATTGGCCCTTCTTTCTCTGTGCCCCAAGAGGCTGATCCTCCTGTCGGGCAGGAGATTGGAGGGAAGGAGAGAGAGGTGAATGTTTATTCCCAAGGCTCTTTCTTTCCCTGCTGGGTCTTGGGTTAACTTTATTCCTCTAGTGGAGGCCACAGCCCCTGCTGGGTGGCCCTCTGAACAACCATAGCTGCTCCTTCCAAGCTCCCGTAACCCCTCCTTCCTTTCAGACAAGGGGTGGTAATGGTTCTACCTGGTTGCTAGCCCTGGAGTATTACACCATCCCTGTGGTTTCCCTTCCCCTGTATATAGTCCCTTCATTCCACTCTCCTCAGTCATCTCTTACCCATGCTACTACTGCCAGGATCCTGACTGATAAAGTCATGTTCCTTATGAAAAAGGAAGACGGAAAGAGGGAGGAAGGAAGGAAGGAAGGAAGGAAGGAAGGAAGGAAGGAAGGGACACCTGTTTAATATGGCACTACTACCAGCTGGTGAATCATAAGTATCCAAAGAAGAAATAATCACTTAACAACCAAACTTATAAACCAATTAATGACATACCACATGTGACATACCACATTTTTTCCTTGCACATCTCTCCCTACTTGCATCGTGTCCTGGTACCTTTCTTTACCACGTGTGTTGGCAGAGACAGCTAGTTGTCTCTGCCTAGCCATTCTCCCCTTTCTTTAGTCATGAATCCTCAATTTTTATGTGGGCCCATAGTTGTCCAGCTCCACATTACATTTCCAAGCCTTCCTTATAAATAGATGTGCTCATGGGACTGTTGGCTAATAAGATAAGAACAGAAACAGCAAATATACCTCCAGGTCTTCTCTTTAAAGGGAAAACATGATTTCTACTTCACTTTCTCTTCTCCCTCTCCAGTTAGCTGGAGTGATATAGGTTGGAGTGTCTCAGTTTATATGGGTTCCTGATGCAGGAGTTTCTGTGAAAAAACTGGTAAAGTTTCAGGCAAACTGATGGGTTGGTCACCTTAAGTGTAGTAGGGACTGGAGGAGCCATTTTGGGAGCTGCATGCTGAAGACAGAAGGAAGTAGCCCTCACCTCATGACTGTTGCCTAATTGAAAGATAAACTAACATTTTGTCCAGGCCATTGTTACTTTGGTTTCTTTTATAGCAATGGAATCTGCATCCTAATGCATGTTTTGTTTTGTTTTTTTCTCTTTCTTTTCCTTTCTCATGGTTGCTTGAGAGCTCTTTCTTACTAATAGAATATAATAATAGTTTTTAAAAATTGTTTTATTTATGTAGTTTTTTTAAAGATGGTCTATTAAAAACATAGGTTTACCATATGACCCAGCAATTCCACTTCTAGTTACATTCTCAAAAGAAATGAAAACTGGTACTCGAATGAAAAATTATACACAAATATTTATAAGCAGCACTATTCACAATAGCCAAAAGGTAGAAACAACCCAAATGTTCATCAACTAATGAATGAATAAACAAAATGAAAAATTATACACAAATATTTATAAGCAGCACTATTCACAGCAGCCAAAAGGTAGAAACAACCCAAATGTTCGTCAACTAATGAACGGATAAACAAAATTCACTATATCCATACAATGGAATATCCTTAGGCCATAAGAGGTAATAAAGTACTGACACGTGCTATGACAGGAATGGACCTTGAAAACAGTAGGCTAAGTGAAAGAAATCAGACACAAAGCCACATGTTGTGTGATTCAATTTATATGAAATATTCAGAATATGATATTCCAAAGAGACAGAAGGAAGATTAATGGTGGCTAGGGGTTGGAAGGAGTGGGGAATGGGGAGTGACAGCTTAGTGGATACAGGGATTTTATAGGGGGTTGTGATGAAAATGTTCTGGAACTAGATAGTGGTGGTGGTTGCACAGCATTGTGAAGGTACTAACAGCACTGAACTGTATACTTTAAAATAATTGAGATGGTGAATTTTATGTTATGTGAATTTCACCATACACACACGCACACACATGCAGCCTATTCAAATGGAGCTGAGAAAGTGTAGAAAGCTGGTTGAGTTCTTTCTCCTTCTGACCAGTTTTCCTTCCTTTTTTACCTTCCTTGTGACTTCCTGTTGGGCAGGGATGGTAACATGTCTAGGGCACATTGCCCCCTTGGCTTTCACCACAAACCACTGGGCCTCCAGTCCTCCTCCCCCTGGCACTTTTTGAGGAAGATTCTGTTTGCCACCGGACTCAGTGCTGGGCCCCTTTTGCATAAGGATCAAGGATCTGGAGCAACAATCTTAACTGCAGAGGTCTGATGTCTAGATGGTCTTCAGAGCCAGATCTGAATAATTTGCCCCTACTAAGAGTTAGGGCTTAAACCTATGCACATTTCAATGGATACTAGGCTAATCCTTTCAGGGGATGTGGTAGACAGAATAATGATACCCTAAAGATGTCTATATCCTAATCCTTGGAACCTGTGAATGTGTCACCTTACATGCAAAAGAGACTTTGCAGATGTGTATAAGTTAAGGATTTTGAAATGGGAAGATTAACCTGGATTATCCAAGTGGGCCTGATATAATCACAAAAGTCTTTTTTCAGATTCAGAAAGATAGATTCAGAAGGAGATGTGATAATGGAAATGGGAGTCATGGAAGAGAAAGAAAGGGAGGGGGAGGGTTGAAGATGCTGCTGACTTTGAAGATGGGGGCAAGGGGTCAAAAACCAAGGAATGCAGGTGGCATTGAAAGCTGGAAGAGACAAGGAAATGGATTCTCCCCTTGAGTCTCCAACAGGAACACAGCTCTGTTGCCACCTTGGCTTTAAACATTCTGAGCTCCAGAACTGTAAAATAATAAATTTGTGGTGTTTTAAGCCAAAAAAAAAAAAAAGATATCCCAGTTGAGCCTTTTCGGTTCCCCCTCAAGAAAATCCTAACACCTTAAAAATATTTTGTCTTTTTTTCTGTATAGCTGTAATAAAAAAGAACTTTTTTTCTTCTAGCAGGTGAATAATATAAATAATAAAGACTGTCATTCATTCATGGTTTGTAACATAATTTGTAAGCTTTATCTTGTGGAGTCTTCAAAATAGCCTTATAAGATAGGTGTAATTATTCCTGTTTTTCTGATGAGAAACTTGAGGCTTCGAGAAGTTAGGAAACTTACCTAAGAGCATGAAGCTACGAAGGAGGAATTAGCGTGTCTTCAAGTTGGTGCATGTATTTACAGGTCCTGTACTGTTTATGACTCTCAGAGTGAAAAGGTGCCTGTCATCCATAGAGATTATTGACTGCTGCAGCTGCCGCTGGGCACATGCAAGGGGTGAGGGGGCCTCCTGGCAGGCTCTGTTGCTTTGACAGATTTGGGCTGCCAGCTGCTTATTATTGCAGTGTGGTTTCTTTCCTGGAGAAGCTTTCCAGGGGCTCCCACTGGGGGGTGGGGGCTGGGGTCCTGCTCCCTTTCTCTGCCCCCATCCAGGACCTCCTTTCAGTTCCCTGTCGTGGCTACTGCAACCCTAAATTCCTTCTTAAACACTCACCCTTAAATATTTTTCATGTGCATTTTGTACCCCATTAAGGATTTAATCTGAAGTATTTTTGCCTTTGTACCTTTGTGTTGTCTTAGTATGTTTTTTTATTCTGACATTGTATTATTTTATTCACCTTTCAAGTTTTGCTATTTTCTAATTTTATCTTTCCAATCTTTTCATATTTCTGTTTTAAATGTTTTCTTCCTAAACTTTTTATTTTGTATGCAATTTGAACAATTGCATACAATTATTTCTAGCATTTTGTTTTATTTTTAATGTTTTTGGGGGGCTGTTTTTCTTTCTTTAATCTTTTTCTTTTTTCGCCCTGCTATACTTTAGCAATCACTATTTTATCTTCAATATTTTTGATCTTCTAGTTTTACTTGTTTCCGTCTTTTTAAAAAATTATTTACGTTTTAAATTATTTAGCTTAGTTTTTATAGGCCATTTAAAGAACTTTATATTTAGCTTCTTTATTTTTATTTATTTTATAATTTCTGCTCTTTGCCTTTTATTCCCTTTTATTAACTGAGCATGGCATACTGGCTTTGGGATTTATTTAAAGGTCATTTTGGTACTTTTTGTTGCTGTTCATTTTCATATTTTATATGATTTTAAATTCTTTTAAAAATAATTTTATACTTAAACTGTGCCATTAATTTTCCCAGATGAATGATTAAGCTTCTGGTTTTTCTGTTTTGAATTTGTTTCATGCGTTTGAACCATGATTCTTTCCTTCCTCTTTTTATTTTTTTACTTTTTCCCCTTAGAAACATAGCTTTTCATCTTAATAGTTTTATCTATTTCTTCCTATTCTTAAATTTGACTCTTTACTGTTTGTTTTCATAATGGTTATCAGGAAGTTGGTGGGAAATTGAAAGCTTCGGGAAAAACTCACCGTAAACTGGGGAGATTTATTTGCAGCTATGGCTACAGCTGTCTCGCTGGCTTTTCTTAATAGATTTCACATGCTCTTCAGCACTACTGAAAAAACTTGAAAAGAACAATAAGAGAAATAAATCACCCTTCCTGACACGAGAGCCTTTCCGGCTGTGGAGACCTCCTCTCATTTGCCAGAGCTGCGCTGTCGCTGTCCTTCCACTCTTTCTCTCCACCCTCCTAGTGTTCCCACCCCTCCCAAACCTAGGTCAGGACTAGCCCTCAGAACTCTGTATGGAACCAATGAGTTGCATCTCTGGAACTGCATTCTCTGCTAAGCCAGTCTTCCTAGCCTCAACCTCTTTCATCTCCTGGCCTTAACTGCAACCCCCTTCTGCTGTAGCACCTTGAGTTGGGGAGTTCATTTTCATTCTTCATCCTAGAGGAAAGGCCAGTGCTCTTTTTAACCCAAACCTTTCCACCTTTGTGTAAAAACACCTCCTCCTTAGAGACTGGTTCCACTGGCTTGTATCACCTTCCCTCCTTATTCTCACTCATCCACATTCCAGGAAGAATTTAGTTCCTGCTTGACAGTAGTTCTGCAATCATCCCAGGTGATTTCATTGTTGATGTGGATGACCCAATGACTCTTGATTTCCATAGTAAACTCCCAGACTGGTCAATTTTCCTAAGGTTTTTCTAACCGTTAGCTTCTCTAAGGGTGGCTTTACTTAAGATCCATCTTCTTTTTGGCATCTGTGTGGGTGGAATCTTCTTGCCTTATGTTACTGGCATGGATTATTAAGTGGAAACCTTGCAACATCACTTTGGAGTAGTTACTTTTATTAAAACCTACTTTGCAGATGAGAAAACTGAGGCTGAGACTCTAGGAGGAACCATTTGGCAACATTTATCATAATGTAGTAAGCACTTACCCTTGACTCTACAGTTCCATCTTAAAGACTTTGTCCTCCTGGTCTACTCAGGATCATGTGCACATGCTCAGTGACTTATGTAAAGATGTTCACTATAAGACTAAGAGACTGGTTAAATAAAGTATGATACAACTCTGGGATACTATGCAGCAGGGAAAAAGAAAGGAAGTAGCAGGGAATGATTGTCAGGCCATATTATTAAATGGAAAAGCCAGTGTAAAACAATGTGTATCATTTACTCCAATTGTGTTTTTTTTTTAAAAAAACACATCTGTGTTTTGGCCAGGTGTAATGGCTCACACCTGTAATCCCAACTCTTTTGGAGGCTGATGTGGAAGGATTACTTGAGGCCAGGACCTGAGCAACAAAGTGAGACAACCCTTCTCTACAAATTTTTTTTTAGGCCAGGCGTGGTGGCTCACACCTGTAATCCCAACACTTTGGGAGGCCAAGGCCAGCAGATCATTTGAGGTCAGGAGTTTGAGACCAGCCTGACCAACATGGTGAAACCCCATCTCTACTAAAAATACAAAAAAAATTACCCAGGCGTGGTGGTGGCTGCCTGTAGTCCCAGCTACTCAGGAGGCTGAAGCAGGAGAATCATTTGAACCCAGGAGGCGGAGGTTGCAGTGAGCCGAGATCGTGCCACTGCTCTCCAGCCTGGGTGGCAGAGTGAGACTCCATCTCAAAAAAAAAAATTTTTTTTTTTAAATTAACTGGGCATGGTGGCACATGCTTGTAGTCCCAGCTACTGGGGAGGCTGAGGCAGGAGGATTATTTGAACCCAGGAGTTCAAGGCTGCAGTGGGCTATGATCACACCACTGTGAGAGAGACAGAGAGAGAGAGAAAAGAAAGGGAGAAGAAGGAAGAAGGAGGGAAGGAACAAAGGAACGAAGGAAGGAAGGAGAAGGAAGGAAAGAAAGAAAGAAAAAGAAAGGAAGAAAGAAAGAGAACGAAAGAAAAGAAAGAGGAAGGAAGGAAGGAAGAAAGGAAGGGAGGAAGGAAGAAAGAAGGAAAGAGAAAGAAAGAGCAAGCAAGCAGGCTATTTTAGAAAAGAAAATAGACTACTAACTTCAGCTGAGCCCAGCTGACCTACCAGTTCATCGCCTACCCCAGTCTATACCATGTGGAGTAGAAGAATTAGCCAGTCAACCCATGCCATGACGATCGTTGGAACAGAATTTATGACGGAATTGTCAGAAATAATAAATTATCATTTTTAAGCCATTATGTTTAGGGGTGATTTGATACATAGCAATAGATACCTGATACACTCCTGTACTCTCAAATGCCAGAGAGGTGATATGAGCCTGTGTATTCCATCTGTATATTCCATCCTAGTTCACCCCAGGTGAATGTCGTAGCAATTTCCATTCTGAGAGTCTGCTTCCTAGAACTGATTTCAATACCAATCATCAAGTTCCCTGGAAGCGGAACCTGAGACGGAATTATTGAGGGCATGTGATTTGTTAAGGCCACGCCGTCAGAAGAGAGGGAATGAGGAAGCTAGATAACAGGGAGAAGGAGCTAGGCAAGGATGTGGTCTCAGCCTGAGCAGCCTGACCACTCAGGAACCTCTGAAGTGTGAATTGTACCACAGTGCTGATCCTGCCTTGAGTCAGGAAGCTGGCTTTTTTTTTTTTTTTTTAAGACAGGGTCTCGCTCTGTCTCCAGGCTGGAGTGCAGTGGCGCGATCTCGGCTCACTGCAGCCTCCACCTCCCTGGTTCAAGCGATCTTCCTGCCTCAGCCTCCCCAGTAGCTGGGACTACAAGGACGCATCACCATGCCCAGCTAATTTTTTGTATTTTTAGTAGAGACGGGGTTTCACCATGTTGGCCAGGATGGTGTCGATCTCTTGACCTTGTGATCTGCCCACCTCGGCCTCCCAAAGTGCTGGGATTACAGGCGTGAGTCACCGCACCCAGCCGGCTTTTTAAAGACATCTTTATTGAGATATACATATACCATACAATTCACCCATTTAAAAGGATACACTTTAATGGTTTTAGTATATTTACAGACATATGCAACAATCACCACCATTAATTTTAGAAGATTTTCATCACATCAAAAAGAAACCCTGTACCCTTAATTATCACCTCCCTATACTCCATCCCTTCCAGCCCTAAGCAACCACTAATCTACTTTCTGTCACTGTAAATTTCCTTACTGTGAACATTTCATATAAATGGAGTCATACACAATATGCAGTCTTTTAAGACTGGCATCTTTCACTTACCATAATGTTTTCAAGATTCATCCATGTTGTAGCATGTATTTCATTCCTTTTTGTGGCCAAATAATATTCCTCTGTATGGATATACCACATTTTATTTATTCATTCATCAGTTGATAGAAATTTGGGTTGTGTCTACCTTCTGACGGCTATGAAGAGTGCTGCTATAAAAATTTGTATGTTTGTCTAGACACAGGTTTGCATTTCTCTTGTGTATATATTTAGAGGTGAAATTTCTTAGTTATATGGTAACTCTCTGTATAATTGTTTGAGAAAACTGCCAGACTGTTTTCCAAAGTGGCTATACCATTTTACATTCCAATGAGCAGCATTTGAGAATTCTGATTTCTCTAGATGCTCCCCAATACCTGCTCTTCTCTGGACTTTTGATTCTAGACATCCTTGTGGGTGTGAAGTGGTATCTTATTGTGATTTGATTTGCATTCCCCTGCTGACTAATGATGTTGAGCATGTTTCTAAGTGCTCATTAGCCATTCATATATCGTCTTTGGAGAAATGTCTGTTTAGATTTATTGCCCATTTTATAATTGGAATATCTTTTTATTATTGAACTGGAGGAATTCTTTATACATTCTAGTACAAGTCCATTATCAGACATATTATTTGCAAATATGTTCCTCCATTCTGTGGGTATTTTAATTTTCTTGATGGTGTCCTTTGAAGCACAAAAGTTTTTCATTTTAATGAAGTCTAATTTATTTTTTCTTTTATTGGTCACACATTTGGTGCCATATATAAGAATCCATTGTCAAGTCAAAGTCATGAAGATTTACCCCTATGTTTTCTTCTGAGAGTTTTTTGTTTGTTTGTTTGTTTGTTTGTTTAACAGATGGGATCTTGCTTTGTTGCCTAGGCTGGAAAACATGATCATAGCTCACTGCCACCTCGAACTCTTGGACTCAAGTGATCCTCTCACCTCAGCCTCCTGAGTAGCTACGACTACGGGGGTGTACCACAATGCCCAGCTAGTTAATTTTTTTTGTTTTCGTTTTTGTTTTTGTTTTTGTTTTTGTAGAGAAGGGGTCTCACTATGTTTCCCAGCCTGGTCTTGAACTGCTGGCCTCATGCAATCCTCCCACCTTGGCCTCCCAAAGTGTTGGGATTACAGGCATGAGACAACATACCTGCCTGAGAGTTTTATAGGTTTAGCTTTTACATTTAGGTCTTTGATCCATTTTGAGTTAATTTTTGTATATGGTGTGAAGTTAGCATCCAAGTTTATTCTTTTGCATGTGACTATGCAATTGTCCCAGCACCATTTGTTAAAAAGATTATTCTTTCCCCATTAAATGATCTTGGCACTCTTTTCAAAAATCAGTTGGCCATAGACATATTTATTTATGGACCGTCAGTTCTATTCTATTGATCCCGATGTCTATCCTTCTGTCAGTGCCACACTGTCTTGATTAATGTTGGGTTTTGTTTTGAGGCAGGGTCCCACGCTGTCAGCCAGGCTGGAGTGCAGTGATGCAAACACAGCTCACTGCAGCCTCAGCCTCCTGGGCTCAAGTGATCCTCCCACCTCACCCTCCAAGTAGCTGGGATCATATGTGTGCACCACCACACTCAGCTAATTTTTGTATTTTTTATAGAGACAGGGTCTCACGTGTTGCCCAGGCTTATCTTGAACTCCTGGGCTTAAGCAATCCTCCCACTTCAGCCTCCCAAAATGCTAGGACTACAGATGTGAGCCATTGTGCCTAGCTGATTAATGTTGTTTTGTAGTAAGTTTTGAAATTAGGAAATTTGAGTCTTTTTACGTTGTTCTTTTTTTTTCAAAATTGTTGTATTCTGAGTCCCTTGCAATTCCATATGAATTTTAGAATCAGCTTGTTAATTTCTACAATGAAGTCTACTGGGATTCAGATGGGGATTCAGGTAGGCATTGAATCTATAGATAAATTTGGGAAATATTGTCACCTTAACAACATTGTCTTATTTAGATCTTGAATTTCCTTCAATAATATTTTCTAGTTTTCGGAGTGTAGGTTTTGCACTTGTTTTGTTAAATTTATTCCTGAGTGTTATTTTTGATGCTATGCTAACTGAAATTGTTTTGTTTGTTTGTTCATTTTGAGACAGGGTCTTGCTCTATTACCCAGGCTGGAGTGCAGTACCATGGTGATAGCTCACTGTAGCCTCAACCTCCTGGGCTCAAGCAATCATCCCACTTCAGCCTCCTAAGTAGCCCAAACTACAGGCACATGCCACTACATCTGGCTAATTTTTTGTGTATTTATTTATTTATTTTTGTAGAGATGGGATCTTGCTAAGATGTCTATGCTCATCTTAAACTCCTGGCCAGAAACAATTCTTTGTCTCAGCCTTCCAAAGCACTGGAATTACAAGCATGTCCCACCCTGCCTGACAAAATTGTTTTTAATTTCATTTTTGGATTGTTCAATGCAAGTATATAAAAATACAGTTGATCTTTTTCTTATGTTATATCCTGTAACCATGCTGAATTCAATTATTAGTTCTAATAGTTCTTTAGTAGATTCCTTAGGGTTTCTATTAATATATATAAGATCTGTGAATAAAGATAGTTTTACTCCCTATCCAACCTGGACGCCTTTTATTTCTTGTTCTTGCCTAATTGCTCTGGCTAAAATCTCCAGTACAATGTTGAATAGACATGGTAAAAGTAGGCATTTTTATCTTGTTCCTGATCTCAGGAGGAAAGCAAAGCACACAGTCTTTCACCATGATGTTAATTGTGGTTTTCTGTAGATGCTCTTTATCAGGTTTAGTTGCCTTCTATTCCCAGTTTTTTAGTGTTTTTATTATAAAAGGGTGTTGGACTTTTTTTTTTTTCTAAGACAGGGTCTTGCTCTGTTGCCCAGGCTGGAGTACAGTGTCACGATCACGGCTCACTGCAGGCTCAGCCTCCTAGGCTCAAACGATCCTCCCGCCTCAGACTCCTGAGTGGCTGGACCCACAGGCATGTGCCACCATGCCTGGTTTTTAGTTTTTGTAGAGACAGAGTCTCACTATTTTGCCCAGGCTTGTCTTGAACTCCTGAGCTCAAGCAATCCTCCTGTCTCAAGCTCCCAAAGTGTTGGGATAACAGGCATGAGCCACTGTGCCTGGCCCTAAGGTTTTTATTTTTAAGTTTTGTGGGTACTAAATAGTAGGTGTATATATTTATGAGGTACATGAGATGTTATGATAGAGGCATGCGTGTTTGACTTTTGTCAAATGCTTTTTCTGTGTTTATTGAGACAATTTTGTGGTTTTGTTTTTTTACTATTGATATGGTATATCACGTTTTGAATGTTAAACCAACCTTTCATTCCTCGGATAAATCTCACTTGGTCATGGTATATAATTCTTTTTATATGCTTCCAGAGTCTGCTTTTTTGTTGTGCATTTTTGTGTCCATATTTATAAAAGATATTGGCCTGTAGCTTTCTTTTCTTTTGATGTCTTTGGTTTTGGTATCAGGGTAATATTGGCCTCACAGAATTAGTTGGGAAGTGTTCTCTTCTATTTTTGGAAAAGTCTGTGAGGCCTTCGTACTGTTTTTTATAAATGTTTGATAGGATTAGCAGAGTAGCTCTCTGGGCCTGGGCTTTTCTTTGTGTGCAGTTTTATACTACTAATTCAATCTCTTTATTTGTTATAGATCTATGTAGATTGTCTATTTCTTTTTGAGTCTGTTTTGGTAGTTTGTGTCTTTTCAGAAATGTGTCCATTTCACCTAAGATATCTAATTTATTGGCATATAACAGTTCATAGTATTCCTTTACAATGCTATTTATTTCTATGTGGTCAGTAATAATGTTTCCTCTTTTATTTCTGATTCTGATCACTTCAGTCTTCTTTCTTTTTTCCTTGATTAATCTAGCTAAAGTTTGTCAGTTTTGTCGATCTTTCAAAAAACCAAATTGTGGTTTAAGTGATTTTTCAATTTTTCTATTCTCTATTTTATTGATTTCTGGTCTAATATTCAATATTTCCTTCCTCCTGCTTTTTTGGGGTTTAGTTTGATCTTCTTTTTTTAGTGTCTTAAGATGGAATGTGAGGTTACAGTTTGAGATCTTTCTTCTTTTTTTTTTTTTTTGAGATGGAGTCTTGCTCTGTCGCCCAGGCTAGAGTGTAGTGGCACAATCTCGGCTCACTGCAACCTCCACCCCCCGGGTTCAAGTGATTCTCCTGCCTCAGCCTCCCGAGTAGCTGGGACTACAGGCTCCTGCCACTGTGCCTGGCTAATTTTTGTATTTTTAGTAGAGATGGGGTTTCACCATCTTGGCCAGGCTGGTCTCGAACTCCTGACCTTGTGATTCCCCTGCCTCAGCCTCCCAAAATGCTGGGATTACAGGCATGAGCCACCATTCCTGGCCAAGATCTTTCTTATTTCTTAATGTAGGTATTTACAACTATAAACTTCCTTCTAAGCACTATTTTAGCTGCATCTCATAAGTTTGGAAATGTTGTGTCTTCATTTTCATTCATCTCAGAGCATTGTTTAATTTCCCTTTGGATTTTTCCTTTGATCTATTGGTTATTTAGTATTGTGTTTTTAAAATTTCCACACAATTGTGAGTTTCCTGAGTTTCTGTTTTCACTTTTTAACATCATTCCATCGTGATGGGAGAACATACTTTGTATTAGTTCTATTCTTTTAAACTTATTGAGGTTTATTTTATGGCTCAGCAGATGGTCTATCATGGAGAGGAATCCATGTACTCTTAAGAAGAATATATATTCTGGTGTTGTTGAATGGAATGTTACATAAATGCCTCTTAGTTTTAGAGTGTTAAGTATTCTACTTCCTTCTCAGTCTTCTGGCCTAGTTGTTCTATTTATTATTGTAAATAGAGTATAGGAGTCTCCAGGTATTATTGAATTTCCTATTTCTCCCTTCATTTGTGTCCGTTTTTGTCACATATATTTTGGTGCTCTGTAACTAGGTACATATATGTTTATAGTTGTTAGATCTTCCTCATGGACTGACATTTTATAATGATCCTTTTTAAAATCTCTACTAATGTTTTTAAATTTTAAACTATTTAATCTGGTAGTAGTATACCCACTCCAGCTTTCTTGTGGTTGCTACTTGCATGCTATATATTTTCTTAATCTTTTACTTTCAATCTATTTGTATCTTTGAATCAAAATATTTCTCCTGTGGACAGCATATAGTTAGATCTTGCTTTCTTTAATCCAGTCTGATGATTTTTTCTTTTGATTGTATTGTCTAATTCATTCACGTTTAATGTTTTTATTTATATAGTTGGATTTATGCATGCCATTTGACTTTTTTGTTTTCTATGTGTCATATGTTTTTTGTTCCTCTATTCCTCCTTTACAGCTTTAATAATTTAAATATTCATTTGATGTATTATATATTTATTAAATACTCATTTAATGCCTCAAATGAATGTTTTTAATGCAGCCATATAATTATTTTAATGATTTTTACTATATATTTTGAGTTATTTCCTTAGTGATTATTCTAGGGCTCATTATATGCAACAACACTTCAGGGACAAATTTAGGTTTATGCTAACTTAATTCCAATGAGATATAGAAACATTATTCCTATATAGCTCTATTCCCTTTTCTCTTTTTTGTGGTATTATTATTATACATATTACATTTATAAATGTTACAAACCCAAAAATATATTGTTTTAATCATTATTATATATGTTTTCTTGTGTCTTACAGAAGCTGAGAGAAGAAATGACAATAAGGATTTATTTCATAGGTTTTGTTATATTAATCTTCTTACTGATCACTTTCAGTTCTTTTCATTTGTTTTTCTGGATTTGAGTTACTATCTGGAGTCATTTCTTTTTTACTTTATTTATTTATTTATTTTGAGACAGGGTCTCACTCTGTCACTCAATTTGGAGTCTAATGGCATGATCTCAGCTCACTGCAATCTCCGCCCCCTGAGTTCAAGCGATTTTCCCATCTCAGCCTCCTGAGCATCTGGGATTACAGGCGCCCCCATACCTGGCTAATTTTTGTATTTTTAGTAGAAATGGGGTCTCACCATGTTGGCCAGGCTGGTCTTGAACTCCTGACCTCAAGTGACCCGGCTGTCTTGGCCTCCCAAAGTGCTGGGATTACAGGTGTAAGCCATCGCACCTGGCCTGGAGTCATTTCTTTAGCACAGTACAGCTTTGCTTCCACCCACTCCTTTGTGTTGTTATTGGCAAATATATTACATTTCTTTTTTTTTGAGACAGAGTTTCACTATTGTTGCCCAGGCTGGAGCGCAATGGCACGATCTTGGCTCACTGCAACCTCCACCTCCTGGGTTCAAGTGATTCTCCTGCTTCAGCCTCCTGAGTAGCTGGGATTACAGGTGCCTGTCACCACACCCAGCTAATATTTTGTATTTTTAGTAGAGACGGGGTTTCATCATGTTGGTCAGGCTGGTCTCAAACTCCTGACTTCAGGTGATCCACCCACCTCAGCCTCCCAAAGTGCTGGAATTACAGGTGTGAGCCACCACTCTCAACCGACAAATATATTACGTTTCTATTTGTTACACACCAAACAATACATTACATACATGTTGTTTTATTCAATTGGTTTTTAAATCAATTGAGGAGAAAGGAAAAAGAAAATGCATTTATACTGTCTGTTTAAATTACTTAATTACCTTTACTAGTAGTTTTTGGTTTTGTTTTGTTTGTTTTTTAGGATTCAAATTACTGTCTGGATCACTGCTTTCATCCTGAAGAATTTTCTTTAGTATTGCTTGTAAGGGAGATCTGCCAGCAAAACATTCTCCCGGTTTTTGTTTATCTGGGAATGTCTTTATTTTGCCTTCATTATTGAAAGATAGCTTTGAGAATGTAGGATTCTTGGTTGACAGCTTATTTCTTTGGGCACATTGAATATGTTACTTCACTGCCTTCTGATTTCCAATGTTTCTGCTGAGAATTTGATCTTACTGAGTTCCCTTGTAAGTGACACATCATTTTTCTCTTGCTGCTTTCAAGATTGTCTCCTTGTCTTTAGCTGTCAGAATTTTAATTATGGTGTGTCTGTTTGTGGATCTTTTTCTGTTTATCCTACTTTGGGTTTATTTAGCTTCCCGGAAGTGTTGGTTGTTGTTTTTCAATAAATTTGGGGATGTTTCAGCCATTATTTCTTCAGATTTTTTTCTGCTCCTTTCTCTCACCCTCCTTTTTCTGATAATCCCATTGCATGTATGTTGGTGTGCTTACCAGTGCCCCCGTATTTCTTTGAGTCTGTTAATTTTCTTCATTCTCTTTTTTCTCTGCTCTTCTGATTGTATAATCCCTATCAATCTATCCTCAGGTTCTCTAATTCTTTTTTCTGCCTGTTTAAATCTGCTGTTGACACCCGCTAGCAAATTTCTCATTTCAGTTATTGTAATTTTAAACTCCAGAATTTCCATTGGTTTCTTTTAAAATTTTTATATCTTTTTGTTGATACTTTCCATTTCATACAACATTGTAGTCATACCTTCCTTCATTTATTTAATCATGGTTTCCTTTCTTTCTTTTTTTTTTTTTTTTTTTGAGACAGACAGGCTGGAGTGCAGTGGCCCAATCTCAGCTCACTGCAACCTCCGCCCTCCAAGTTCAAGCGATTCTCCTGCCTCAGCCTCCTGAGTAGCTGGGATTATAGGCACCTGCCACCACACCCAGCTAATCTTTGTATTTTTAGTAGAGACAGGGTTTCACCATCTTGGCCAGGCTGGTCTTGAACTCCTGACCTTGTGAGCCACCTGCCTCGTCCTCCCAAAGTGCTGGGATTACAGGCATGAGCCACTGTGCCTGGCCGGTTTCCTTTATTTCATTGACCATATTTATAATGGCTACTTGGAAAGCTTTGTCTGTGAAATCTAACATCTAGTCGCTCTGAGGGCCAGTTTCTGTCGCTTGCTTTTTCCCAGTGTGTGGGTCATACTTTTCCATTTCTTTTGCACACCTTATAATTTTTTGTTGGAAATTGAACATTTTAGATAATATAATAACTATGGGTGCTAGTTCCCCCTCTGGGGCTTGTCATTATTATTCACTTGTTTATGTGTTTAATAATTGGCTGGATTATTCTAGTGGAATCTGCTCCCCTACCCTCCACAGTATTTAGCCTCTGATGTTGCTCCATAAAGGAGGCACCTTTGGGTATGACCATTTACTCCACATGACAGTGATTTTGGCATTTCTTTCCCTGACCACACCCAGCAGTTAAACTCCACTAAATGTCAGCTGATATGTCCTGGGGCATAACTTGCTTCACAGACTAAACCAATAAAATTTAGCTCCTTTGAAGGGTTAGTTCCCAAGATCAGTGTTTGAGATTTGTCCTGATCCCAGGCAAGCTGCTCTAGCTCTTTCCTTCCCTAGTTCTTTCAGGAAAACCGAGTGGCCTCTGGTTTAGCCTGTATGTCCAATGACCCTACCAGTTTCCTCCCAACTGTATTTCACCACAACTTCCACTGTTTTTGAAAGTGTCCTTAGGCTTTCCATACTCCATTGCAAATAAAGGTAGTTCCTTGAAAAGAGAATAGATGCCATCTACTTTATGGTCTATTTTTCCTCCTAGGGAAAAAAAGAATTCTGAGTCACAGTCCTGGAGGTAGAAACAATGCCATTCTTTTCTTTGAGTGACACTCCACTTGGGAGCTGAATATTTGGTGACAGTGAGGCAGTAGACTTGGATATTCTTGGGTTGTCTTTCCTGGCATGAAATCACTGCCTTATAAGCTGGAGTGAGGGAAATTGGGGTCCCAGTATTCTCAGTGGGTACTACTGCCCAAGGTAGTCTCCACCCCATGAGTGCAAGCTGAGAGGAAGACAGGAGCCCCCACCAGTCAGCCACACTTACTTGGGATATTTGGGATAGGTAACTGAAGGCCAGATGAGAAATACTGATGCCCTTTACCTCCAACTGGGAACTGGGGAGAGAAGGAGCCCTATGTTCTTTGCTAAACCAGTCTGGAGTGGAGTTTCCATCTCACTGAGTTGGGAAGGTGGAGGGAGGGAGCATGTCTGGGTTCAAATATAACAGACTCTTGCTTTTCATGTCAAATTTTATTATATTTTCATTCATTCATTCATTCATTCTTTCTTTCTTTCTTTCTTTTGAGATGGAGTCTTGCTCTGTTGCCCACCTAGGCTGGAGCGTAGTGGCGCGATCTCTGCTCACTGCAGCCTCCGCCTCCTGGGTTCAGGCAATTCTCCTGCCTCAGCCTCCCAAGTAGCTGGGATTACAGGCACGCACCACCACGCCTGTCTAATTTTTGTATTTTTAGTAGAGACGGGGTTTTATCATGTTGGCCAGGCTGGTCTTGAACTCCTGACCTCGTGATCTGCCTGCCTCAGCCTCCCGAAGTGCTGGGATTACAGGTGTGAGCCACTGCGCCCGGCCTATATTTTCTTAAATAAATATTTCTTCATTTGCTATATGTCCTTGGGACCATTTCCAGATATTTTAAATGGTTTTTTTTTTTTTAAATAATTGTCACCAGTTTCACTGAGGAGTGGGTCCACAGTGCCCCTGACACTGTCATGCTAGCAATTTCTCTTCTTTGACTATGGGCTACTTATGAATGGGGAATGGGAAGGGAAATGATGTCCGAAGTGAGACAGCTCCCATTTGGCTGAGGGCAATTCTCTGGAGAAAAAGTCAGCCATGAGCTGTTAGCGGCCAACTCCACAGCAGCTGGGGGATGGATGTCTTACTCATATAAAGGGATCTGGGTAGGCAACAACAGAGTTCCATTACATCACTCAGAGCTGGGTCTAAGGTGAGGTGATTAAGGCACCCACTCTCAGGGTCACACAAGTGCAGGCTTGATACCTGAGAGGGAGCACATCCTTAAATCGTCCCCCAGTTTCCTCACTTGCTTCACCCTGGCCCTGGCCCCAACACTGCTACTCATCCTTTCATTCCTCCACTAACCATGGCTGTGCCTTTCACCCCACCAATAGCTCCTCCTTGAGGCATAACCAATTCCTCAACCTCCTGTGCATAATATTACCCTGTAAATTCTTCCATTGCAATACATAGGGCATTATATCATTTTTGTGTATGTGTATCTTAGTTTTTCCCTCACATCTTGCTCACTCACTGGACTTGCTCCACAAAGCCAGGAATACAGTCTAATTTTTTCCAGCATCTTTAATCCCAAAGCGTACTAGGCATTCAATAAATGGTTAACCAAAAAAAAAAAAAATGAATAAATGAATAGATGTTGAAAGAATCTAACAAGTCACCCAGTTCCTACTTGACAGTAAATCTATGAAATGCATATTAGAGCTGGATCCCCTCTTCAAGGGCATCTAATCCAGTGCTTCTCAAACTTAAATACAATTTACAATTGTTTTAAACAGAAAAAAAATTTCACAAAATCCCTGAAACTCATTTTGTGGACCCCAAGGTCCTTGTCCCCCAGTTTGAGAAAAGCTCACATATTGTCTTTAGAAATGGTTTAAACGATTTTTGACATTATCATCAAATGAAAGCAGGAAATTAAAAATTGCTCTTGGAACTAGGCCTCCTGCATATACCCCTCAGATCTCACCCCAACCCCTCATTTTAACTAAGTTTGCTACAGCTGGGGACTTGGAGTCTGCATTTCAGTTCTTCCAATGTTTCACTTTGGAGATTGGCAAGTTACTTATCAGAGCGTGTTTCCTCATTCATAAAGGTGCAATAATAACATTGATGTCATGGGGTTGTCACAGCCATTAAATTAGAAAATCCAGGAAAATGCTCTGGAAACTGCCCTGGGCCATACACATTTGTAATTATTGCTCATGGGCAAAGCATGGCACAGAAAGCTTCAGACCTTTCCATTAGCACTTTTGCCAGGCATTGTGGAGATGGGATGGAACCCCATACAAGAGAATAGGGGATCTTCTCTCCCTGTCTCACATTGCTGGCAAGTCAAGATTGCCTTGTTTGCTCAGCCAGGAAGGATGGAGGCTTCCCCAGGGTACTGTTCTCTACCCTGGGGTGTTGTTCCGTTTCATTCACTACCTTCTTTTTTTTTTTTTTACATAGTTTATTTTTATTTTTATTTTTATTTTTGAGAAGGAGTCTCACTCTGTCACCCAGAGTGGAGTGCAGTGGTATGATCTCGGCTCACCACAACCTCTGCCTCCCAGGTTCAAGCGATTCTCCTGCCTCAGCCTCCTGAGTGGTTGGGACCACAGGCATGGGCCACTATGCCCAGATAATTTTTGTATTTTTAGTAGAGATGGGGTTTCGCCATATTGGCCAGGCTGGTCTCGAACTCCTGACCTCAAGCAATCCACCTATCTCAGCCTCCCAAAGTGCTGGGATTACAGGTGTGAGCCTGTAACACTGTAACACACTAAAATGCACTAAGACAACTTTGTGATGATTAATGTTGGGTGTCAACTTGACTGGGCTAAGGGATGCCCAGATAGCTGGTAAAACAGAGAGCTGGTAAACAGATTAGCATTTGAATCACAGACTGAGTAAAGAAGATCCAACCTCACTCAATGTGAATGGGCATTAACCTATTCATTGACGGCTCAGATAGAACAAAAAGGCAGAGGAAGAGGGCATTATCTCTCTCTTGAAGTGGAACATCCATTGCCCTTGGACATCAGAGCTCTTGGTTATCAGACCTTTGGACTTTGGGACTTATACCAACTGCCCCCTACTTCTTAGACCTTTGGACTTGGATTATATGTTACAACATTGTCTCCACTGTTCTCAGGCCTTTGGACTCAGACTGAATTACAACACTGGTTTTCCTGGTTCTCCACCATGCAAACAACAAATTGTGGGACTTCTTGGCCTCCATAATCATGTGAGCCAATTCTTATAATAAATTTCCACATATATGTATACAGAGAGAGAGAGAGAGAGACAGAGACAGACAGAGGGAGAGAGAGAGAGAGAGAGAGAGACTGTGCCTGACTTATAATGGCTTGACTTTACAATTTCTTTACTTTACAGTGGTGCAAAGGCAATAGGCATTCAGTAGAAATTATACTTTGAGTACTCATACAACCATTTTCTGTTTTTCACATTCAGTATAGTATTCAATAAATTACATGAGATAGTCAACACTTTAGTATAAAATAAGCTTGTGTTAGATCATTTTGCCCAACTGTAGGCTAGAGTAAGTGTTCTGAGTGCGTGTGAGGTAGACTAGGCTAAGCTATTATGTTCAGGTAGGTCGTGTGTATTAAGTGCTTTTTTTTTTTGAGACAAAATCTCACTCTCGCCCAGGGTGGAGTGCAGTGGTGCAATCTCAGCTCACTGCAACCTCCGCCTCCCGGGTTCAAGTGATTCTCCTGCCTCAGCCTCCTGAGCAGCTGGGATTATAGGCATGTGCCACCACACCCAGTTAGTTTCTGTTTTTAGTAGAGGTGGGATATCATTATGTTGACTGGGCTGGTCTCAAACTATTCACCTCAGGTGATCTGTCTGCCTTGGCTTCCCAAAGTTCTGGGATTACAGGCCTGAGACACCACACCTGGCCCCTTAAGTGCATTTTTTTTTTTTTTACTTATAATATGTTCAAATTATGCCAGGTTTATCAAGATGTGACCCCATTGTAAGTTGAGGAGCATCTATATATCCTATTGGTTCTGTTTCTCTGGAGAACCTTGACTAATGCAAGCCCAGAGCACCCACTGCAGGGTCAGCCTGGAGCTCCCCTCCTTGGGACTTGCTGGAAATTGCACCTTGCTTACCTGCTGTGCTTTTGTTGTGTTGGGGGTTTTCGAGTGGTCTGAGTTAACCAGCTTCTCCAAGAGTGACATTTCCCCTTAAGTTAGATTTGCATCAGACATGAGTCTTAGACACTGTCTGATGCTCAAGGAATTTATTCTGGCAGCACTTTTATAAGACAGGAGCAGGCTGGTGGCATGGGCTAGATACAGTCAGGGGATCAGATGACAAATGACAGAGAGGGTCTCCATCTGGAGACTGTTCTCAGAGTTTGGGGGATCCTTCCCCCTTTCTTATACCTGCATTCAGTCCAGGTCAATTACCCCAGTTACCAAGTGTTTCTTTCATAAATGGTGTTGAAGCTATTCTTGTAAGAGTAAGCTTTGTTTTATGATTTATGAAAGTTGCATCTATGCTGAGGTGGCCTTGTCTCCTGGAAATCCATGGACCAAGGTTGGAAATCTCCAGGTCAGGTTGTAGCATACTACCAAGTGACCAGTAGTATCAGCCCTGCAAGATGCATGAGTGGGCCTTATGGCTGCCATTAATCTTATAGCCATGATATGCCTCTTCCAGTGTACTACACCTTTCCCCGTCCTGCTGCCCCCCACACCCTCAGAGATGTCTTCTGGAATAAGTCTACTGCACAAGACTGCTTCTGAGGAATCTCTCCTAAATGGGGGAAGCCCAACCTTCTTAGTCCCTTTGGGCTGCTGTAATAAAGAGTAATAGACTGGGTGGCTTATAAATAACAGAAATTTATTTCTCACAGTTTTCTTAAATTATCTGAATCAAATTTAACAGTTCTGGAGGCCGGAAATCAGAGAACAGGTGCTGGCATGGTTGGGTTCTGGTGAGGGTTTCTTCCAGTGACAGACAGCTGACTTCTTACATCCTCATGAGGGAGAGTGTATTAACTCTCTGACCTTTTCTTATAAGGGCACTAATCCCATTCATGAGGGTTCCACCTTCTGACCTAATCACCTCCTAAAGGCACAAACTGCTAATATTATCACACTGGGATTAGAGCTTCAACATAAGAATTTGTGGGGTTGGGGGACACACACTTTCAGTCCATTGCACCAACCTAGCAGAGACTTTCCAGTTTGGCTTCAGGGACTCCTTCTCAGGCTCCTCTTCACATTTGACACCATGGGCCACTCTCCTTCCAAAGCTCTTTAATGTGACACGGCATTCTCCAGTGTCTGCATTCTCTCTGATGCTCCTTCTCTGCTTCTTTCTCTGGCTCCAAGTACTTCCTCCAGTCACTAAGGGAGTGTTCCTCAAAGTTCCTTTGTCTTCTCTTCTCTCTCTACACTTTTTCACTTGCTGATCTTACTCGCCATCATGGCTCAGCCAGTATCTGTTTTCTCTCCTGAGCTTCAATCTCGCATTACCAACAAATCTCCCATATTACCAACAAATCCTGGTAGCTAGTCTTCACCGTGTCTGGAATGGACTCTTCCTCCAACCTGCTTCCCCTCCCTGTCTCCTAGTTCTGTGAGTTGCTCCTCCACCCTACTTCAGTGTCATCTCAGGCTCCTCCCTCTACTTTGTTCCCCTTTCCAAGCAGTTGCCAAGGCCTCTTGATCTTGTCTCTGCAATTCTTGACTCATTCACTCTCTCCCCATTTCACCACCATCTCAGTAAGTTGAGTCCATATGTAAGTCCAAGACCATCCATGCCTTCTATTTAGTCTTGCATAATTTCTGGTCCTATCCCAAGATATTACAAATGTTGGGACAGATCCTGGGATCCCAAATTTCTTTTTCTGAAAGCATCACTAATGGATTCCATGGCTGTTACATCTGTTTATATCTAGTAGATTCATGTTATCGTGTTCATGTCAGAAGATATTAATACTGGAAATTATAGGCATTAGTGGTCAAAAAAGAAAGAAGCCCTAGACATTTGTGGAATAGAGAGGAGAGATGACTTAAATTCTTTGTACCACAAGCTATGACTTAATAAGTCTCTTAACAAAGGTTACTATAAAGTAAATGAGAAAATACTCATCTCATGGGCATGCATTGAGCTGTAAAACCACAGTAATTTGCTGAAAATAACTGGATCAATATACCTTTTTTATGAAACTTTGACTAAAGTGGTTCATTTATATTATCAAAAAGCAAATAGCTTGTTCCAACTGGGTAAAAGTTATATAAATATATCACCGACACCATCAAAATAGAATTCAAAAAATACCGACTTACTATTTCACTGACTTAATTTCCTCCACAGCAAAATTTAGCATGCATCTGTGTCGTAGGTAATTATTTATCTCATCTGCTCAGAATAGCAACATCCTTCTTCTGGGAAACTGCCCCCTAGCCACATGAGTCTGCCATTTGTGATACTCTGTGTTCTGGCCACCAGTGAATGCAGGTGACACAAGTGGAGTATTAATTCCCAAGGGCTTGGTTTGGGCCAGGAATTGACACATGACCTAAGCCTGGCCTATCAGAGTTTTCTTGTTAGATTTTTATCATTCGAACTTGGAAAGGAGAGCTGTGGTTGCACACGGTGTGGATGTAATGCTGGGACTGCCCACGGCCACATCCCTTATCTTATGGAGAAGCCAGTCTAAGAAAACGAAGCTAGCAAGGAGATAAGAACAGAGCCCCAAGGACAGTATGAGAGTCCTGGCAGTTTAAACCCTGGATCCAGCTGAACCTACTCTTTCTATAGTCTTTCTCCCTGAGCCAATACATTTTACCCTTGTGCCTAAGCTAATTTAAAGAGTTTTGACCAGCAAATCCTTGTAGGCAGAAGATATGTTTTCTATCAATCTGTGCCTCTTGGCATCTAGAGCAAGTGAGGGTTTTAGGAAGACCTGCTGATTGATTAAAGACTACTTTATTAGACAATTATCCGAATCAAATTTAACTGAGTCATTTCTTTTCTCCAAGACAGGCATGCAAGTGTGCACGAGCATATGCACATCACATACTCACATACACACAGACTAACTTTGGTGGCCAGGCATGGTGGCTCATGCCTATAATCCCAGCACTTTGGGAGGCCAAGGCGGGAGGATCGCTTGAGCTCAGGAGTTTGAGATCAGCCTGGCCAACATAGCAAAACCCTGTCTCTACCAAAAAATACAAAAATTAGCTGGGCATGGTGGTGTGCACCTGTGATCCCAGCTACTTGATAGGCTGAGGTGTGAGAATCACTTGAGCCCAGGAGGAGATCTTGAGATCACGCCACTGCGCTCCAGCCTGGGAGACAGAGTGAGACCTCATCTCAAATAAACAAACAAACAAACAAACAAACAAACAAAAATAGACTAACTTTAGCATTCTCCATTTAGCAGACCTGGAGAGTGTGCATGTGTGACCAAGTGTACGTGCACACACACACACAGTCATCCAACTCACACAATACTCTTTTCTAGGAACACAGAAAAGCTTCACAGGTCATACTGGCAAAATCAAGTTCTTTTTTCTTTCTTTCTTTTTTTTTTTTTTTTTTTTTGAGATGGAGTCTCACTCTGCTGCCCAGGCTGGAGTGCAGTGGCGCAATCTCGGCTCACTGCAAGCTCTGCCTCCCGGGCTCACACCATTCTCCTGCCTCAGCCTCCCGAGTAGCTGGGACTACAGGTGCCCACCACCACGCCCAGCTAATTTTTTGTATTTTTTAGTAGAGACGGGGTTTCACCGTGTTAGCCAGGATGGTCTCAATCTCCTGACCTCATGATCCACCCGCCTTGGCCTCCCAAAGTGCTGGGATTACAGGCATGAGCCACCACGCCCGACCAAAACCAAGTCTTTTAGGGAATGTTTTCACAGTATGTATAAGATGGGGAAGAAAAAGAGTATTATACAGCTTTCATTTTGTTTCAGGGACTGTGCTTTGTGTTGTAATATATTTCCTCTCATTTTCTTACCACAAAATTCTATCAGGTGTACATTATTATCCCCATTTGACAGACAAGGGAGCTGGAGACGTGAAGCTCAAGGCCACACAGCTGCTATCTCTATCCGGAATTCAGCATGGACCCTGGCTTGTGGACTATGCTGCCTCCCTGTGGACTATGCACTGCTCCAGAGGCAAAATGGAGACCACAACAATCCATTTCTTGAAACACAGTCCAAGTTTCCAGAATCAAGATAGGTGCATAGCTAAAGTATTTGTCTATGCAAATAGAAACGGGCACAACGGAAAGACCAGGGTCATGAAGGGAAAGTCAGCGAAGGGCGAAGGGGGTGGGGGGCAGAGAGCCAGGAGGTTTGCTGAGGCATTAACCGAGTCCCACGGCTGGCACTGGCTCTAGACTATGAGCTCACCCATACACAATGATCATGGAGCCTGTGCCACCTGATCCAGGGCTTGGCACAGGGTAACTTCTCAGTGTTTCTGACTGAACTGGGGGAGATTTATTGAATAGCATGGGAAGGAGTAGCAGTCCTCAAAATACTGCCTCCAGTGTTTTGTCCATGAAGATGAAGAAAATAACCAGATCTTGCAGCAGCACTGAAAACTACGACCAACAGGCAATCAATAGACAGATAAATTGGGATCTGATTATGAGGCAGATATAACCATTTTGAGGAAAGCACCCAAGCTACAGCTCCTGGTACGAACCCCAGCTTTGCCTTCTGAGTGCTGGATGTAAGTAAGCAAGCTTGATTCTTCCATCTAGGTTTTGTCCTTGGGCTCAGACACACAAAACACAGGAAGAACAAAAGCTGGCATTTAATCCACCCCTCTAAATCCCTTGGATATTTATTTATGCACCTTTGTGCATTTTTTGTGCACTTCCCTTCTCTTTTATACCCTCCATTCTCACATCCCATATTTCTGGAGATAGAGGCTACCAATTCCAGGGAATGGGGCAGTAAGTGAGTCTTGTGTATTTGTATGTTGAGTGGGGGTTGGGGGGAAGTGAGTGTGTGTATAGTACATCTTGGGAAGTTAGTTCTAGGAGTAAAGAATTATCGGGCCAGGTGTGGTGGCTCATGCCTGTAATCCCAGCACTTTGGGAGGCCGAGGCGGGCAGATCCCCTGAGATCAGGAGCTCGAGACCAGCACGGCCAACGTGGTGAAACCTAGTCTCTTCTAAAAATACAAAAATTAGCCAGGTGTGGTGGCAGGCACCTGTAATCCCAGCTACTCAGGAGGCTGAGGCAGGAGAATCGCTTGAACTCAGGAGGCGGAGGTTGCAGTGAGCCAAAACTGTGTGGGAGAGACCCAAAGGACCTTGCAGTAGTTCATCCAAGATATTCCATTCATTTAGGGAAACAGAGGAATGCAGACAGGGAGTATGAGAAAGCTGCCATATGGGTAGTGCACCGCTTCCCTGGGAAACAGGCAGGGAGATTTAAAAAATCAACCTACTCCAAGCTGTAGATTTGAGAAGAGAAACCAAGCACTGTGGAGATGACGACCCACAGCCACCCACCCCCAAATAGTCTGTGTGATCACACCTTGCCTTGTTTGATGCGGAGTGAAGAGAACTGGATTTATAACAACATTTAAAGTGACATTTAAATAATTTAAAACAACATTGGATTTACAACAAAATAATGATTTTTTTTTTTTTAACATAGTCTTGCTCTGTCACCCAGGCTGGAGTGCAGTGGCATGATCTCGGCTCACTGCAACCTCCACCTCCTGGATTCAAGCAATTCTCCTGCCTCAGCCTCCCGAGTAGCTGGGATTACAGGCGCGTGCCACCATGCCTGGCTAATTTTTGTGTTTTTAGTAGAGATGGGGTTTCACCATGTTGACCAGGTTGGTCTCGAACTCCTGACCTCGTGATCCACCCGCCTCAGCCTCCCAAAGTCCTGGGATTACAGGCGTGAGCCACCGCGCCCGGCCCTAGCTATCTTTCTTTTATCAATTTCTGATTTAATTCTATTGTAGTCTGAGAGCAGATATTGTGTAGTTTCTGTTGTTTTAAACTTGCTAAGATATGTGCATGGCCCATAATGTGGTCTGCCATGGTGAATAGAATATATTTTTTACTTTTTAGTATGTGGAAAAACAGTATAATGAACTATATTTTCATCACTAGGCTTCAACTGTTATCAACACATGGCCAATCTTATTTCATCACTGGTTTCTCTCTTCCTGGCTAATTTAAAGCAAATTTTAGAAATTATATCATTTTATCAATAATTGCTTCAGTATATATTATAATGTGGGCATCACCATTGAGAATGTGGTCCTTAGGAATTCAACAAAATCATCCTGTACCAAGACCCACTGATATCCTTGCCTTTACCTACCCTACTCTATGCCCTATACCTTGGCCCAGGCTAGATGAATCTAATTTGTCTCTGTGCACTGAAAGGACTCTGCAGGTGGCTGATATAAATATGACTTTGGGAAGCTACTTCGGGTGGCCAAGGGGACAGTATTGCAGTTGGCAGTCTGACTCCAGCTGTCACCACTTGTGAGACATGTAGCCTCAGACAAGGCATTTAACCTCTAGAGCTGTATCACAGTTTTTCTCTTCTGATTAAATGGAGAACATAAAACCTACTTCACCAAATTGTTATGAAGCTTAACTAAATAAAAGTGAAAGTCAGGTTAGTCATTATTATCACAGTTTATGCAGCAACAAAATCATGTCAGGGAAGTCTTTAGTGTAGGGATTTCTTTTGCATACAGGAAGCCCTGTGCCAACTTTAGAGAGTCCAGAAAACCCCATGAAACCACAAGACCTAGGCACCAATTCCCAGAACAAGCCTGAATTTAGTCCCTGATAGAGTCTGAATCCTGACTATGGCAAGCTAGGCAACTCAAACTGTCCATTGTGAACTGGGCATTATCTAATCCACTGAGTCATAAAATTGGAATGTGCAGCAGTACTCAGTATAAAATGGAAATGGTGTTTACAAGATAAGGCCCAAGCAGGTATAAAAGGCTCAAGAATATTGCATAAGCAGGTGGCTCACCCTCCCACATTTTTTGCTTCTACTACTTTACCACCTCTCTCAGCCCACACCAGTGGCCTCAAGGGGAGTTGCCTAGGACTAGCTGACAGAAGAAGAAAAAGCACAGGCTTGGTTTGCAGTGGGTCTGCATGATAGGGCTGCAAGTGAACAGCTGCTGTTTTACAGCTCCCGTGAAGAGTGAGTCTGAAAGGCAAGGGTGAAAGGAAATCCTCTTAATAGGCAGAATTTTAAGCAGTACATCTGTTGTCCACTTACTGTAGAAGGAGAGACGCCCTGGAGTATGCAACTATACCAATTTATGATCAAGGATTAATGGATTAGAAGAGTGGTCACTGACTTCTGAGGAGCAAGATTGGAAGACCAGTGACAAGGAAGTCTTCAGGAAGTATGTGAATTAACTCTTCAAAACAGGCACTAAAAATGTACATATTTGTAACCACTATGAATGCTCACCAAAGGGCATCTACTGAAGAGGCAGCTCTCTGCGGTCTAGTGGAGTGCACAAAACAACCCATGTGTGGCTGAAAGTGATTTCCTTTCCCTAAACATTTTGATGCTTACTCAATGGGCCCATAAACAAAATGTCCATGGTGGCAGGGGTAGATTTTACATGAGCTCACCAAGTTGGATTCCTCTCGCCAAGACTAATCTAGCTAACGTCACTGCTGGTTGCCCAATGTTCTAACAGCAGAGATAACACTGGGGCCTCATTATGACACCTATCCTTGGGCTGCCAGCCAGCCCCAATGTCTTAGGTTGATTATACTGGACATTTTCCATTGCGGAGGAGACAGCAATTTGTCTTTATGGGAATAGATACTTATTCAAGATAAGAGTTTGTCTTCTATGCCCACCATAGAAGTCCTTCTGCCAGCACCATTTGTGGGCTTAAATAATGCCTTACTCAACACCTGCAACTCACACAAAATTGCCTTTATTAAGGAGATCATTTTATGGTGAAGGGCATTCTATAGACGTGAGCTCATTACTTGTGTCTATAGAATTCACTGTTTTTGCCATGTGCTACACATCACCCCAAATCAGCTGGCTTGATTAAACAGTGGAATGGCCTGTGGAGGGCTCAGTTACAGTGACAGCTGGGAGGCTAGGGTGCTGCCCCATAGCATGCAGTATATGCCATACACCAGTGGCCAAAACATGGTTATGGTCAAACTCTTTCCTAAAATTTTCCTCTGGGTCTTTCAGAGGCTTTGCCTTCCTTTTAATTCTTCCTAATGCTATTTTCTCTTAAAAAATTCATCATTGGCTGGGTGTGGTGGCTCATGCCTGTAATCCCAGCACTTTGAGAGGCCAAGGTGGGTGGATCACCTGAGGTCAGGAGTTCCAAATTTCATATGGAACCAAAAAAGAGCCCATATAGCCAAGACAATCCTAAGCAAAAAGAACAAAGCTGGAGGCATCATGCTGCCTGACTTCAAACTATACTACAAGGCTACAGTAACCAAAACAGCATGGTACTGATACTGAAACAGATATATAGACCAACGGAACAAGACAGAGGCCTCAGAAATCATGCCACACATCTACAACCATCTGATCTTTGAGGAACCTGACAAAAACAAGCAATGGGGAAAGGATTCCCTATTTAATAAATGGTGTTGGGAAAACTGGCTAGCCATATGAGAAAACTGAAACTGGACCCCTTCCTTACACCTTATAAAAACAGTAACTCAAGATGGATTAAAGACTTAAACCTAAGACCTAACACCATAAAAACTATAGAAGAAAACCTAGGCAATACCATTCAGGACATAGGCATGGGCAAGGACTTCATGAATAAAACACCAAAAGCAATGGCAACAAAAGCCAAAATTGACAAATGGGATCTAATTAAACTAAAGAGCTTCTGCACAGCAAAAGTAACTATCATCAGAATGAACAGGCAATCTACAGAATGGGAGAAAAAATTTGCAATCTATCCATCTGACAAAGGGCTAATATCCAGAATCTATAAGGCACTTAAGCAAATTCACAAGAAAATAACAACCCCATCAAAAGGTGGGCGAAGGATATGAACAGACATGTCTCAAAAGAAGACATTTATGTAGCCAACAAACGTATGAAAAAAAGCTCATCATCACTGGTCATTAGACAAATGCAAATCAAAACCACAATGAGATACCATCTCACGCCAGTTAGAATGGCGATCATTAAAGTCAGGAAACAACAGATGCTGGAAAGGATGTGGAGAAATAGGAACGCTTTTACATTGTTGGTGGGAGTGTAAATTAGTTCAACCATTGTGGAAGACAGTGTGGCGATTCCTCAAGGATCTAGAGCCAGAAATACCATTTGACCCAGCAATCCCATTACTGCATATATACCCAAAAGATTATAAATCATTCTACTATAAAGACACATGCACACGTATGTTTATTGTAGCACTGTTCACAATAGCAAAGACTTGGAACCAACCCAAAGGCCCATCAATGATAGACTGGATAAAGAAAATATGTCACATATACACCATGGAATACTATGCAGCCATAAAAAGGATGAGTTTATGTCCTTTGCAGGGACATGGATGAAGCTGGAAACCATCATTCTCAGCAAACTAACACAGAAACAGAAAACCAAACACTGCATCTTCTCACTCATAAGTGGGAGTCGAACAATGAGAACACATGGACACAGGGAGAGGAATATCACACACCAGGGCCTGTTTGGGGGTGAGGGGTTAGGGGAAGGATAGCATTAGGAGAAATACCTAATGTAGATGATGGGTTTATGGTGCAGCAAACCACCATGGCACATGTATACCTATGTAACAAACCTGCACGTTCTGCACATGTATCCCAGAACTTAAAGTATAATAAATTTTAAAAAAAGCAAAACTAAAGAGGTGGCTAACACAGTCATGTGGTTTGTTTAAAAAAGAAAAGAAAAGAAAAGAAAGATAGCTGGAAAATAGCCAAATACTTGGAGATTAAACAATACACTTTTAAAGAAAACATAGGCCAAAGAAGAAATCTCAATAGAGATTTAAAGATATTTTTAACTAAATAAAAATGAAAATACAACTTATCAAAATTTGTGGTATATAGTGAAAGCAATACTAAGAGGAAAATGTATAGCATTGAATTTATATATTAGAAAAGAAGAAAGACATAAAATCAATCATCTAAGCTTCCACTTTTGGAAACTGCAACAAAAAGAGAAAATTAAATGTAAAGTAACAGAAAAGATAAATAAAAATTAAAGCAGAAATCAATGAAATTCGAAACAGAAAAGCAACAGAGAAAATCAACAAAGCCAAAAGCTGGTTCTTTGAAAAGATGAAAAAAATTGATAAGCCTCTAGCCAAGCTAAATAAGGCAAAAAGAAAGAGAACACAAATTACTAATATAAAAAATGAAAGAGGGGACATCACTACAGATCCCATGAACACTGAAGGAATGATAAAGGAATACTATGAACAACACTGTGCCCATAAATTTGTTAACCTAGATAAAATGGGCCAATTCCCTGGAAGTCACATTTTGCCAAAACTCACCTAAGAATAAATAGACAATCTGAATAGACCTATAACAATTAGAGAGATTGAATAAATAATAAATTTCCAAAACAGAAAGCACCAACTCCACATGGCTTCACTGGTGAATTCTACCAAATATCAAAGGAAAAACATATACCTATTTTCTACAATCTCTTCCAGAAGACAGAAGCAGAGGGAGTACACCTTAACTTATTTTATGAGGTCAGCATCAATCTAATAACAAAACTAAACAAAGGCATTATAAGAAAATAAAACTACAGACCAATATCTCTCATGAATATAGATGCAAAAACTCTCAACAAACATTAGATAATTGAATCTAACCGTGTATAAAAAGAATTATACACCATGAACAAGTGGGATATACACCTGGTATTCAAGACTTGTTCAGCATTCAAAAATCAGTTAATGTAATCCAACACATCAACGAGCTAAAGAAGAAAAAGTACATGATCATACCAATAGATTCAGAAAAAGCATTTGACAAATTCCAATACCCATTTATGTTAGAAACTCTCAGCAAACAGAATAGAGGGGACCTCCCCCAATTTGATAAAGGGTATCTACAAAACAGTATACAACTAACATCTTATTTAATGGTGAGAAACTCAAAGCTTTTTCACTAAGATCAGGAATAAGGCAAAGATGTCCCATCACACCATTCCTTTTCAACATTGTATTGGAAGTCCTAGCTAATACACAAGACAACAAACAAACAAAAAAAGCTACACAGATTGAGAGAGAAAAAACAAAACTGTCTTTGTTTGAAGACGACCTGACTGTCTATGAAGAAAATCCAACAGAATCAACAAAAAACTCCTAGAACTAATAAGTGATTGTAGCAAGATTGCAGAATATAAGGTTAATATACAAAAGTCAATAACTTTCCTTTATACTAGCAACAAACAAGTAGAATTTGAATTTTAAAACATGTAACCACTTAAACACTGATGATAGAACATGGTAAACAATAAAAATAAAGAAATGAAAACACACTACCGTTTACATTAGCACCCCTCAAAATGAAATACTTAGTTATAAATCTATCAAATATGTATATGATTCATATGAACAGAACTGTAAAACTCTGAAAGATAGCAAAGAAAAACTAAATAATGGAAGAGATATTTCATGTTCATGAATAGGAAGACTCAATATTTTCAAGATGTCAGCTCTTTTCAATTTTACCTATGCATTCAATGCAATCCAACTCAAAATCTTAGTAAATTATTTTGTGGATATCTATAGACCAATTCTAAAGTTCATATGGAGAGGCAAAAGACTCAGAATAACCAACTCAATATTGAAGGAGAGGAAGAAAATCAGAGGAGTGACACTACCTGGCTTCAAAAGTTATTACAGAGCTATGGTAATAAAGACAGTGTAACACCAATTTTTTTTTAAGCTTGGTAATGTTTTGTTTTGTTTTGAGACAGACTCTCACTCTGTTGCCCAGGCTGGAGTGCAAGTGGCACAATCTTGGCTCACTGCAACCTCCACCTCCCAGATTCAAGTGATTCTCGTGCCTCACCCTCCCAAGTAGTTGAGATTACAGGCCCACACAATCATATATGGCTAATTTTTGTATTTTTAGTAGAGACAGAGTTTTGTCATGTTGGCCAGGGTGGGCTTGAACTCCTGGCCTCAAGTGATCCGCCAACGTCGGCCTCCCAAAGTGCTGGGATTACAGGTGTGACCCACCACGACTGGCCAGTGTGGTATTAATTTTAAAACAGCCTAAGCATGGTGGCTCACACCTGTAATCCTAGCACTTTGGGAGGCTGAGGTGGGAGGATCGCTTGAGTCCAAGAGTTCGAGACCAGCCAAGGCTACATAGTGAGACCTCGTCTCTATAAAAAATAGAAAAATTAGCCAGGTATGGTGGTGCATGCTACTCAGGAGGCTAAGGTGAGGGGACCACTTGAGCCCAAGGGTTTGAAGTTGAGGCTACAGTGAGCTGTGATTGTGCCACCACATCCCAGCCTGTGTGACAGAGTGAGGTCCTGTCTCAAAAAAAAAAAAAAAAAAAAAAAAAAAGACAAATTGGGCAATGGAACAGAATAGAATAGAAAGCCCAGAAATAGACCCACATAAATATAATTATCTTTGGCAAAGGAGCAAGGGTAATACAGTGGAACAAAGATGGTTATTTGAACAAATGATGTTGGAACAACTAGACATCCACATAAAAAAAATTTCATCTCGACACAGACCTTATGCCCTTCACAGGAATGAACTAAAAATGGATTATAGATCTGAACATAATACACAAAACTGTAAGCTCCTAGAAGATAACATAGGAGAAAATCTAGGTGACCTTGGCCTTGGCAATGACTTTTTCAATACAACAACAAAGACAGATCTATGAGAGAAAGAATTGATAAGAGGGACCTCATTAAGATTAAAAAATTCTGCTCTGTGAAAAACAATGTCAAAAGAACAAGAAGATAAGCCACGGTTTGGGAGAAAATATTTGCAAAAGACACATCTGATAAAAGACTATCATCCAAAATATACAAAGAAGTCTCAACAATAAGAAAATGAACAACCCAATTAAAAAATGGGAAAATACCTGAATAAACACCACACCAAAAAATACATACAAACAAATAGTATGCATACGAAAAGATGTTCAACATCATATGTCACGAGGGAATTGCAAATTAAAACAACAATGAGACACTGCTACGCACCTGTTAGAATGATCAAACTTCAGAACACTGACACCACCAAATGCTGGTAAGGATGTGGAGTAAAGGAACACTCATCCATTGCTGGTGAGAATGAAAAATTGTATGGCCACTTCAGAAGGCAATTTGGCAGTTTCTTGCAAAACGAAACATGCTCTTACTAGATGATCCAGCAATCACACTACTTGGTATTTACCCAAATGAATTGAAAACATTGTCTACACGAAAACTTGCACACGAATGTTTATAATGGCTTTAATCATAATTGCCAAAACTGGGAAGCAACCAAAATGTCTCTCAGTAGGGAATGGGTAAATAAACTGTGATACCCCCAGGCAATAGAGTATTATTCACTACTAAAAAGAAATGAGCTATCAAGCCATGAAACAACATGGAGGAAACTTAAATGCATATTACTAGGTAAAAGTAGCCAGGCTGAAAAGGCTATATACAGTATGATTCCAACTCTTGGAATTCTGGAAAAGGCAAAACTATGGAGACTGTAAAAAAGATAAGTAGTTGCCAGGGGTTGAGGGAAGGAGGGATTAAATAGGCAGAACATAGAGGATTTTTTAGGGCAGTGAAACTATTTTGTATGATACTGCAATGAGGGATACACGTAATTGTGCTTTCGCCCAAACACATAGAATGTACCACAGCAAGAGCAGTCCCCAGTGTAAACTATAAATGGAAAAGTCCCTAAATGTTAACTATACAGTGGTGAAGTAGCAGTGTAGGTTTATGGATTGTAACAAATGTACCACTCTGGGGCAGGATGTCAATAGTTGGGGAGGCTGTGCACATGTGGGGCAGGGGACATATAAGAAATCTCTCTACTTTCTGCTCAATTTTGATGTGATCCCAAAACTGTTCTAAAAATAAGTGTGTGTGTGTGTGTGTGTGTGTGTGTGTGTAAAATAGCTTATACATATCTACTTTTAACATAGCTTATACATAATCTACTTTAAGGGGGGTGAGGTAGGAAAGAGGGAGCTGTACAATCAAATAAATATAATTGGTATGAATCTCACTCTTGCTACATTTATTTTCCTTAAACAAACTTAAATCTGACCCCAGGACCTTGTCCTTCCTACATAATCCATGTTGGACACTGTTAGGTTCTTCTTCCTGCCGGGGTGTCCAAGATGCTGCTATAGAGCCCTGAGAATCAGAGGAACATCCCTACTCTGCATTTCATCACAGCTGCCTCTGTCTTCCTCATTGTCCAGGCCTGTAGTATTTCCAGGTAGGGTACCTTTTTGCTTTGAGGTCACATATGGGGCCCAGGAAACTTTGCTGAGGTTGGGGATGCCCTACTGGGGTCTCAGCCTCCCTCTTCTCCATACTCACTCATCCTCCTGAGGCCTGGCTACCCTCTCATGCAGGGTAAGAGTGACCACAGCTCACATGCCTCCGTACCTCCTTCCCTTTCCATTCAATTGTGTGTGAGTGCAGGGGGAGGGCCTGATTCTCAAAGGCGTTGCACCTGTGTACACACCCATCGTAATACTTTTAGTGGTGACCTGCACCATGACAGCAGACAGGCCTCTCTCTCAACACCATCCTGATGTTCTGCTTCAAGAAAAGTCCAGATGGTAAGGGACCACTTAGCTTGGCCACCTGGGAAAACTGGGAGAGGACAAGAGAAAAGTGGAGGGGGGCACAAAGAAGAGAAAAACAATTATTTTCTACTTTTTCAATAGATGATCGCACCTGGTAAGAATCAGGATGGGCCATGGGTGCTGTTGAATTCCACTGGCTCCTCCTTTCCCTCCCCACATCTGAGTTATGTCAGCTCTGTGAGGGTCCTCAACTCATGGGGCTGCCCCGCATCCAGGGTCCTCTCTGCTTGTGCCCCACAGCTCATGGCTGGGGCCTCTGTTCCTCTTCCTTGGCCTTGAGGTAAAAAAGCCACTTACCTGCTGTCCCCACCACTACACCATGCATTCCCAGGGCCTCAGGGGCTTGGGGAGCTGAGTCTGGGGCCTGACATGTGGAGAGTGACAAAGACAGTTGTGTGAGAAAGGGATTCCACCTCTTTCTACCCAGCAAGCCATGAGAGCCAGGGGGGTAAACTCAACCTGCCTCTCCTCAGATTTCCTCACCTTGCAGCTGCCCAGGAGGCCTCAGGGGCAGAGGACACAGATGGGCCATTCCCGTGGGCATGGCTGCTCCCCCTCATGCAATTCCCTCTTAACCCACTCTCTGAAATTCCCTATTTCTACTCCTCCCATGCACACCAGAGCAGCAGGAGCCAAGGGGCTGCAGAAAGTGGGTATCCCCAAGCTGCTAAAACTCCAGAGCCTTCCCAAGTTTTCTACAGGCCATAATTGTCTGAACATGGACTCCAGCAGGTGGCTCACCTGGGGCAGCCAGGGGAGTGTGATCCCATCAGAACTCGGGGTGCACTGAAATCTCAGACCTCACCTGCCCCTCCACCAGAGTTACCATGCCTGACATTCCAAATGGCCTCCTGAGTGTTCAGCCTCAGGCCAGCAGCCATGGGACACAAATAGAGAGACATATGCATTCTTCCCGAAAGGAGGCTTTTACTCAGATGTTGGGGACCAGTTACGCACACATTGACTGTGTATTTATTGAATCCTGGCTCACTGGGGCAAGCTTGAACTGCTCCTCCTGTCCTGCCCAACACACTTTTACAGCTGCCACAGGATGCTCTAGGAACAGCTCTCCCGCAATGTCGCCCCAGATTCACCCTGTCTTTCATCTTTTCACTCTTTTTTTTTTTTTTTTTGAGACAGAATCTCACTCTATTGCCCAGACTGGAGTGCAATGGCGTGATCTCAGCTCACTGCAACCTCCACCTCCCAGGTTCAAGCGATTCTCCTGCCTCAGCCTCCCTGAGTAGCTGGGACTACAGGCACACACCACCACGCCTGGCTAATTTTTGTATTTTTAGTAGAGACGGGGTTTCACTATGTTGGCCAGGCTGGTCTCGAACTCCTAACCTTGTGATCTGCCCGCCTCAGCCATCCAAAGTGCTGGGATTACAGGCGTGAGCCACCACTCCTGGCCTATCTCTTCACTCTTATACTCACCTCCAGTGATCATGCCTGCACTCAAAATAGAAATGTGGTCGGTTATAATGCAATGTTTCTACCCTGCGCATGCACTGCCTGTATGATTTTTCCCTCACATGTCTTTCTACCATTTGTTAATTTTTTCTTGGTATGCCTTTTGTTTTTTACCTAAATAGATATCAAATGCCATAAACAGAAGAACTGTAAGAATAAATACATATCTAACAGTGCTGCTTTTTTCAACACAGACCTGCCAACATTACTAAGGATGGAGAAGAGAGAATTGAGATCACATAGGTGGTATTGTAGGCCAGGCAGGTCTGGAAGTGGTGATGCCACTTCTCTCTACAGTTCATTGTCCAGAACTCAGTCACAGGCCCCAACCCAAGGGCAAGTGAGCTGGGAAGTATAGTTTAATTATGTGGCCAGGAGCATAATGCAACTGTTTTGGTGGGCTCTTAGCCAGACTCTGCCTTCCTGATGTAGTGAGAAAAGCATTAGATGAGGCAATAGAGTCATTCTTTCACTATCCACAGCTCTCCAAGCCTTGGTGTATTTGATGCATGGGAAAAATAATACCAGCCTTGTCCATCTCACTGGGTATTTTCAGAAACAAACAACATCAGGATGAGGTTTATAAATATTGTTCTTAAATTGAACTCTAAAGATATGTGTTGGTGGGGGGTGGAGTTCCTAATTGGGGAAGGATCCAGAGCAGCAAGAATTGCTCTGCAACAAAAAATATTTTGTTGACTTTTCTTTAGGTAGGAGTCAAAGTTTCAATCAACATAAGAAAGACATATGAATATATAATAAAATTTCTTGAAAACTGCCACACATTCAGTTCAAGTTTTTTGGCCTAGTTAATTTTCTTTATTTTAGTGTGTTTTAATTCTTTGGGGAAAAGACACTGAAAACAAAATAAAAGAAAACATACCCCTAAGCTCCTCTCTTTTGAGTTACAAAAATATGTGAAAATCCTTGCTTCTGACTGCTCCTATTTCAGTCTCCAGAGTTAATCTTGCCTACAGTTTATAATTTATCATTTCCTAAATTCACCACTGCTTATAACGGCACACTGTTGTAAAAACACAATATAATGGTATATTCATATAATGAAATGCTACCTAGCTGTAAAAAGAAACAAACCTTTGATATACACAATTTGGATCTCAAGAACTATATGATGAATGAAAAAAATCAATCTCAAAAGTCACATGCTGTATTATTCCATCTATATAACATTCTTAAAATGACAAAATTATAGCTATGGAGAGCAGATAAGTGTTGCCAGTCATTAGAGAAGGGATAGCAGGAGATAGTTCCTTTTGGTGATGTAATGTAATAGTTCTGTGTCTTAATTGTGGCCATGCTTATATGAATTTATACATGTGATACAATTGCATAGAACCTACATATGCAAACACTCAAATGAGGTTTTTATATGCAAATTGGCATATAAAAACCGATGAACTCTGAATAAGCTTTATAACCTACTTGGTATTGTACCCATGTCAATTTCCAAGTTTTGATATTTATAGTTGTGTACAATTTTATCACTGGGGAGAGTGGGGTGAAGGATACACAAGCTCTTTCTGTACTATTTTTAAAACTTCCAGAGTGGTGTCAGCAAGATGGTGAATAGACAACCCCAGAACAAAAGTACAACTAGCAACTACTGAGAAACAACAATACCATCCTGAATTCACAGAACTTGGGGGAGAAGTAGAGAAGCTCCCTGGGCCCACAGAAATGAGAAAAGCCACAACTAGTAAAAGAAAAGGTCGTTTTAGACTGCACCACCCACTCCCCTAAGCTGGAATAATGCCATTCATGGAGAATTTCCATGGATGGACCTACAGTTTCTGAGCTGGGAGGAGGGAATTGGAGGTGGATGTTTGATCTCCCTACTAGTCTAGGAATCTTCATGGAAAACCTGCTTTGGTCCTTTTCTACCAGAAGCACTGGGAGTAACAAGAGGGCTGACCCACCTGAGGTGATCTGGAGACAAAGAGTGGGAGTGCTGATCTCAGCAACTACCATGCAGATCTCAGTAGCTGCTCTTCATTCTGATCAGTGGGGCACCATAGTGCTTCAGAGGTGCACGATCCACAGGAAGGCCCAAATCCCTGGCCGGATTTCCCATACAGCCCACCTGCTCATATGGAATGTCTCCCTGACTCAGAAGCAACTTAAAGGTTAGCAATTAAGTTGGTCAAACAGGAAAGAATCTGAGAGCCCAAAGACAGAACATTTGAAATTACCTAATCAGAAGAGCAAAAAGAAAAAACAATTTAAAAAGTGAGGAAGGCCTACAGGAATTATGAGACACTATCAAGTGAAATAACATCTGCATAACAGGAGTTCCCAAAGGAGATAAGAGAGAAAAAGACCTGGAACACATATTTAAGGAGATAATAGGTGATAATTTCCCAAATATGGAAAAAGACAACACCATCCAGATACAGGAAGCTCAGAGGTCACCAATCAAATTCAACCCAAAGAGGAGTTCCCCAAGGCACGTCATAATCACGTTATCAAAAATCGAAGACAAAAGGAGAATACTGAATGCAGCAAGAAAAAGAGAGAAAAATATATCACATTCAACAAAGCCCCAACATGACCTTCAGCAGGTTTCTCAAGAGAAACCCTGCAGGCCTAGAGAGAGTAGGACGGTATATTCAATGTTTTGAAAGGGGGGGGGAAAACAGTCAAGAATACTGTACCCAGAAAAGCTATCCTTCAAACATGATAGTGTGACAAAGACTTTCTCAAACAAATAAAAGCTGAGAGAATTTATCAACACCAGACCTCTCTTAACAGAAATGCTAAGGAAGTTCTTCAATCTGAAAGATAGATACTAATGTGTAACAAGAAAACATCTAAAGGTGTAAAACTTATAAAACTTACTAGTAAAAGTGAATATACAGATAAATTCAGAATACTCTAATACTGTAATTAAGGCATCAAAACCACTTATATTTTTAGTATTGACTAAAATATAACAGTATTAAAGATAATAATAACTGTAATAATGGGTTAGAAGGCAATATAAAAAGATGTAATTTGAAATATCAGAAAGCCAAAAAGTGGAGGAGATATTGTTACAGTGTAGAGTTTAATTTTGTTTCTTTGCTTTGTTAATAAAGTTAAGTCATTATCCATTTAAAATAACATGTTATAACTGTAAGAGTGTTTTATAAGCTTCATGGTAACCACAAAGCAAAAATTTATAATAGATACATTTATAATAGAAAAATAAATAGCATGCAATCAAAACATCTCTACTAGGGAAAACCACGTAACTACAAAGGAAGACAGAAAAAAGGAAGAAAGAGTCTACAAAACAAACCAGAAAACAAGTGACAAAATGGTAGTAGTAAGTCCTTACCTATCAATAATAATCTTGAATGTAAATGAATTTAATTATCCAATTAAAAGACACAGAGTGGCTGAATGGATTAAAGAAAAAATAAGACCTAACTATACGTTGCCTACAAGAAACTCACTTCACCTATAAATACACACAAGACTGAAAGTGAAAAAATGGAAAAAGATATTTCGATGAAAAATGGAATAGCTATACTTATATTAGATAAAAACCAGGTCTGGGCACGGTGGCTCAAGCCTGTAATCCCAGCACTTTGGGAGGGCAAGGTGGGTGGATCACCTGAGGTCAGGAGTCTGGCCAACATGGTGAAATCCCATCTCTACTGAAAATATAAGAAAATTAGCTGGGCATGGTGGCACGCACCTGTAATCCCAGCTACTTGGGAGGCTGAGGCAGGAGAATCACTTGAACCCAGGAGGCAGAGGCTGCAGTGAGCCAAGATGGTGCCACTGCACTCCAGCCTGGGCGACAGAGCAAGACTCCATCTCAAAAAAAAAAAAAGGAATAGCTATACTTATATTAGACAAGAAACCAAAAATGAGCAGGATATCTATACTAAAATAGACTTTAAGTAAGAATGGCAAAAAAAAAAAAAGGCAAAGAAGGCCATTATGTATTTATAAATGAGTCAATAGAGCAAGAGGGTATAAAAATGATAAATACATATATGCCCAACACTGGACATCTAAATATAGAAAGCAAATATATTAATAGACCTAAAGGGAGAGATTGACTGCGATGCCATAATAGTAGGATATTTCAATGGCTCACTTTCAGCAATGGAAAGGTCGTCCAGACAGAAAATCAACAAGGAAACATTAGAGTTAAACTACACTATAGACCAAATGGACCCAATGGACATTTACAGAACATTTTATCCAATAGATGCAGAATACACATTCTTATTAGCATATGGAACATTCTCCAGGATAGACCATATGTTAAGCCACAAGACAAGCCACAAAATATTTTTTAAAATCAAGATCATATCAAGTATCTTTTCTGACCACAATGGAATAAAATTAGATATCAATAAGAGAGGAACTTTGGAAACTGTACAAATGCACATACATTTTACAACATGCTGCTCAATGACCAAAGGGTCAGTGAAGAAATTGAGAAGAAAGTTTAAATATTTATTAAAACAAATGAAAATGAAACACACCATACCAAAACATATGGGACACAACAAAAGTAGTACCGATAGGAAAGTTTATAGCCATAAACACCTACATCAAGAAAGTCAAAAAATGTCAAATAAACAAACTAATGATATACCTCAAGGAACTAGAAAAGCAAGAACAAAACAAATCCAAAATTAGTACGATGAAAGAAATAATAAAGATTAGAGCAGAAATAAATGAAATTGAGACTAAAATAATATAAAAGATTAACATAACAAAAGTTAGTTTTAAAAAAAGGTAAACAAAATTGACAAGCCTTTAGCTAGATTAAGAAATAGAATCTGAGATTCAGAAAATATGTTACATGTGATACCACAGAATACAAGGAATTATTAGAGACTAGTATGAAAAACTATGTGCCAATAAATTGAAAAACCTAGAGGAAATGAGTAAACTCTTAGACACATACAACCTGCTAAGATTGAACCATGAAAAAATAGAAAACATAAACAGACCAATAATACATAATGAGATTGAATCAGTAATAAAAAGTCTCCCAATAAGACAAATCAATGACTGGATGGTTTGACTGTTGAATTCTACCAAACTTGCAAAGAAGAATTAATACCAATTCTTCTCAAACTTTTCCAGAAAACTCCAGAGGAGGGAATTCTTTCTAACTCACTCTACAAGGCCAGCATTACCCTGATACCAAAACCAGAGAAGGACACACACACAAAAGAAAACTACAGACTAATATCCCTGATGACCATAGATGCAAAAATCCTCAACAAAATACTAGCAAACTGAATGCAACAGCACATCAAAAAAATAAAACACCATGGTCAAGTAGGACTTATCTAGGGATGCAAAGATGATTCAACATACACAAATCAACAACTGTGATACGTTGCTTGAACAGAATGAAGGACATAAACCATATGATTATCTCAATAGATGCAGAAAAAGCATTTGATACAATTCAACATTTCTTATGATAAGAACTCTCAACAAATCAGGTTATCAAAGAAATGTACTTCAAAACAATAAAGGCCATATATGACAAACTCACACCTAATGTTATACTGAACAGGGAAAATTTGAAAGCCTTTCCACTAAGATCTGGAACAAGACAAGGATGCCTACTTTAACTACTTTTATTCAACATAGCACTGGAAGTCTAAGGTCAGAGCAATTAGGCAAAAAAAAAAAGAGAGAGAGAAAGAAAAGGAAAGGAAAAGAAAAGGAAAGGAAACGAAAGGAAAGAAAAGAAAAGAAAAGAAAAGAACGGGAGGCCAAGGTGAGTGGATCACGAGGTCAGGAGATTGAGACCATCTTGGCTAACACGGTGAAACCCTGTCTCTACTAAAAATACAAAAAATTAGCCAGGCGTGGTGGCAGGCACCTGTAGTCCCAGCTACTCAGGAGGCTGAGGCAGGAGAATGGCGTGAACCTGGGAGGCGGAGGTTGCAGTGAGCCGAGATCGCCCACTGCACACCAGCCTGGGCGACAGAGCGAGACTCTGTCTCAAAAAAAAAAAAGAAAAGAAAAGGGCATCTAAATTGGAAAAGAGAAAATCAAAATCTTCCTGTTGGCAAACAACTTGATCTCATATTTTAAAAATCCTAAAGACTCCACTAAAAAACTGTTAGAACTGATCGATGAATTCAGTAAAGTTGGATAATACAAAAATCAATGTACAAAAATTAGTAACGGCTGGGAGCAGTGGCTCATGCCTGTAATCCCAGCACTTTGGGAGGCCGAGGCAGGAGATCACCTGAGGTCAGGAGTTGGGGAGCAGCCTGACCAACATAGTGAAACCCTGTCTCTCCTAAAAATACAAAAAATTAACTGGGCATGGTGGTCCCAGCTACTCGGGAGGCTGAGGCAGTAGAATTGCTTGAACCCAGGAGGTGGAGGTTGCAGTGAGCTGAGATCACACCACTTGCACTCCAGCCTGTGCGACACAGTGAGACTTTGTCTTAAAAAAAAAAAAAGTAGCATTTCTGTACACTAATAGCAAACAATCTAAAAAAAATTTAAGAAAGCAATTTTATTTATAATAGCTATAAAAATGCCTAGAAGTAAATTTAACCAAGAAAGTGAAAGATATTTCCAATGAAAACTATAAAACACTGATGAAATAAACAGGACATAAAAAATGGAAAGACATACTATGTTCAGAGGTTGTAAGAAATAATATTATTAAAATGTCCACACTACCCAAAGTGATCTACAGATTCAATGCAATTCTTATTAAAATACCAGTGACATTCTTCACAGAAATAGAAAAAACAATCCAAAAATGTGTATGGAACCACAAGGAGCCTGAATAGCCAAAGACATCATGAGCAAAAAGAACAAAGCTGGAGGCATCACTCTACTTGACTTCAGAATATTCTACAAGGCTACTAGCATAAAAACAGGCACATAGACCGATGAAACAGAATAGAGAACCCAGAAATAAATTCACCGATTTGCTACCTGATTTTCAACAAAAGTGCCAAGAACATATATTAGAGAAAGGACAGTCTTTTCAATAAATGGTGCTGGGACAATTGAAGAATACATGGAAGAATAAAACTAGACCACTATCTCTCACTATATACAAAAACCAATTCAAGATAGAGTAAAGAGTTAAATTAAAGATGAGAAACTATGAAACTACTAGAAGAAAACAGGAGAAATGTGTTAGGATGTTAGTCTGGGCAAAGATTTTTATGGATAAGACCCCGAAAGCACAGGCAACAAAAACAAAAACAGACAAATGGGATTATATAAAATTTTTAAAACTTCTGCGCAGCAAAGGAGCCAATCAACAGAGTGAAGAGACAACGTACAAAGTAGGAGAAAATATTTGCAAATTATCTATCCAACAAAGGATTAATATCCTGGATATAGAGGGAACTCAAACAACCCAACAGCAAAAATAATAGTGACAGGCTGGGCACTCTGGCTCACACCTATAATCCCAACACTTTGGGAGGCCAAGGCTGGCGGATCACGTGAGGTGAGGAGTTTGAGACCAGCCTGGCCAACATGGTGAAACCCCATCTCTACTAAAATTACAAAAATTACCCTGGCATGGTGGTACGCGTCTGTAATCCCAGCTACTCAGGAGGCTGAGGCAGGAGAATCGCTTGAACCCGGGAGGCAGAGGTTGCCGTGAGCCAAGATGGCGCCACTGTACTCCAGCCTGGGCAACAGAGTGAGACTCCATCTCAAAAAAAATAATAAATAAAATTAAAATAATAATAATAATAATAATTTGGTTTAAAAATGGGCAAATGATCTGAAAAGACATTTCTCAAAAGAAGACATACAAATGGCTGATAGGTATGTGAAAAAAATGCTCAACACCACTAATTGTCAGGGAAATACTAATAAAAACCACAATTAAGTATTATCTCACCCCACTTAAAGTAGCTGTTATCAAACAGACAAAAAATAACAAATGCTGGTAAGGATGTGGAGAAAGGTGAACTTTTATACACTGCTGGTGGGGATGTAAATTAGGACAGTCATTATGGAAAACAGTATGGAGTTTCCTTTAAAAACTAAAACTAGAAATACCATATGATCCAGCCATACCACTACTGGGTATGCAGCAAAGAAAATAAAATTCAGTATGTGTATTAGTCTGATTTCATACTGCTATAAAGAACTGCCTGAGACTGGGTAATTTATAAAGGAAAGAGATTTAATTGACTCACAGCTCAACATGGCTCGGTAGGCTTAGGAATCTTACAATCATGGCGGAAGGTGAAGGGGAAGCAGGGCACCTTCTTCACAAGGTGGCAGGAAGGAGAAATGCTGAGTGAAGAGGAGAAGAGCCCATTATAAAACCATCAGATCTCATGAGAACCCAGTCACTATCATGAGAACAGCATGGTAGGGGGGACTGCCCCCATAATTCAATTACCTCCACTCAGTCTCTCCCTTGACACATGGGGATTATGGGGATTACAATTCAAGATGAAATTTGGGTGAGGACACAAAGCCTAATCATATCAGTATGTCGAAGAGATATCTACACTCCCATGTTTATTGCATCACTATTCACAATAGCAAAGATACAGAATCAACTATGTGTCCATTAACAGATGAATGAATAAAGATAACATGGTATATATACATAATGGAATATTATTCAGCCATAAAAATTAATGAAATTCTGATGGCTGACTGTGGTGGCTCACACCTGTGTTCCCAGCCCTTGGGAGGTTTGAGGTGGGAGGATCACTTGAGCCCAGGAGTTTGAGACCTGCCTGGGCAAAAAAGTGAGACCCCATCTCTACAAAAAATAAAAATAAAAAATTAGCGAGGCATGGTGGCACACACCTGTGGTCTCAACTACACGGGAGGCTGAGGCAGGATCTCTTGAGCCCGGGGGGTCAAGGCTGCAGTGTGTCATGTTCGCACTGTTACACTCCGCACCACTACACTGCAGCCTGGGCAACAGAGCAAGACCCTGGAGAAAGAGAGAGAGAGAGAGAGAGAGAGAGAGAGAGAAATGAAATTCTGTCATTTGAGGCAAAGTGGATGAGCCTGGTGCTGGGGGACATCGTGTTAAATGAAATAAGCCAGACACAGAACGACAAATATTGCATGTTCTCATTCATATGTGGGAGCTGAAAAAGTTGATCTCATAGAAGTATAGAGTGAAACACTAGATGTTACTAGAGGCTGGGAAGGATAAAGGGAGGGGGAGATAAGGAGAGAATGATTGATGGTACAAATTACAGTCACACAGGAGGAATTTGTTCCGGTGTTCTATAGCACAGTAGGGTACCTATGGGTAACAATAATTTATTATATATTTCAAAATAGCTAGAAATGATTTCAGATGTTCTTAACACAAAGAAATGATAAATGTTTGAGTGATGGATATGCCAATTACCCTGATTTGATCATTATACATTGTATGCATGTATTGAAATATCACATGTATCCCATAAATATGTACAATTTTTGTGTCAATTAAAAGTAAAAAAATTAAAAGACAGTTTAAAAACTTTCTGTGAGTCTATAATTATTCCAAAAAGAAAAGTTTAAAACACACATACAGAGTTTTGTTTTTTAACAAATTAAGTTTTATCATACAGATAGAGCTTTTTAAAAACCCAACAGGGAACAATTCCTATATTCTGCTTGGCAACCTTCTTTTTCCAGGTGAATATCTATAGAATTACCTCATTCTTTACCTCATTCTTTTAACATCAAAATAGTACTATTTTGTACTTATGGATATATCATAATTTATTTAACTATCATCTACTGATGAGCATCGAGATTGTTTTTACATTTTCACTGTTTCAAAAAAATGCTGTAATAAACACTGCTTCTCAATATGCCTTTCTGGACTTTTGGTATTATTTCCAAAGTTTCCTAAGCGTGTTATTGCTGGCTATAAGTGTATGTATAATTTCTACTTTAACACACACAGGCAAATTATGCTCTTTCACTCTTGCACTGGTTTACATACCATTCAACATTACAAAGGAGTTCCAATTCCCCCACTCTCACTGTGGATGGATGCTCTAGGTCTACTTAATCTTTGACACTCAATGGGTTAAAATCATGTCTTCCTGTTTCATTTTGTATATATTTGTTTTTGAGGTCGAGAATTTTTTATTTCTTTATAACCATTAGAATTTCTGCTCCTGTCAATTGCCTGTATACGTGCTCTTCTTCCTTGCACACCCCACCATTACTGAATGTTAGCCTCTGGATTGCAGAGTCTTTGTTTGTTTACTTCAGCACCCTATCCTCAGCATGTAGAATAGTGCTGGGCACGTGCTTGGGATTCATCAAAACCATTCGAAAAAGATGGATTGATAAATAGCTTTTTTCCTGTTTCGCTGTTCATCTTCTTCTTATTGACTTGTAGAAAATATTTGTATATTAGGAATATTAATGTCGATTTTCCCAGTCTATTGCTATCTTTTTTAAAAGATATATTTATTTATTGGTATTGTTTCCAAAGAAATAATACAATTACTTGATACCAAAATAGAATTATTTGGATAGGGTGGTGAAGTAAACAACATGCAAAAAAGAAAATACTTCAAAAAGTAATTTTCCTCCTCACTCTGTATTACAGCTGCCTACATCTGGTCCCAGCACATCCATTACCAGTTTCTTGGGTAACATTCCTGAGCTGCTGTATGCGTAGACACACTTATGTCATCTAACCTGGCTTATAGTGTCTTCCATCTTTCAAGATATTTTTACATAATCAAACAACATTGTTTATCCTGTAGGATTTCTGCCAGCCTGGATTTTTGCTGATTGTTTCCCCTTGGTGTCTTTTAACATGTTTCTCTTCTCCCTATATTCCCTGTAAATTAGTGAGGTTAAATCACTTCTGTACTCAAAATCCTCCACTGGCTTCTCAAAATGCAAGCCAGAGACCCTGCAATGTCCTCCAAGGAGCTGTGTTAGTGCTGATCAGAACAATGTTACCTGTCCAGCACACTCTGGGGCTCTTGTCCCATGCATATGCTCAGCCACCAGTTCTAGGATCCTCATTGCCAGCTAGCCGGCAAATGACCCATTTGCAAAATCCCTTTTTACAGTTGGCTTCCTAGGACCACTCCTGGCACCAACTATATTACAATGAATTCACATTCTGAGATGGAAAAAGGCTTACAGAGGGGTTATTGGAAAGTGTTGGCAGTTATGCGTCTTGCAGATGGGAATAAGGGAACAAGGAAGGCAGGAACGGGGAGAGATAGAAACCGTCCTGTAATGTGGTGACAGATCCTAGATCCCAGGGGGAGCTCTTGAGCTGGAACAATGCCTTATGATTGCTCCAAATTGAAGCAGGACAGGCTGGCTTTTGTATCCCTACATCAGCCAGTCACTGACTATGTGTGGACTGCTCCCACCCGGGGGCCAATTCCCCACAGCCAGGGCAATTCCCAGTGGATACTGGTCAGCAACCAGTATTCTCAGCAGCTGAGAGATGAGCATCTGCCCTGGAGAAGGGATATGGGAGGAGTGCCCCAGAACCCATGATAGCCAGGCCTCCAGTCTTGGTCTGGTCTCATATGATAGCAGTCATAGAGTTCACACCACTTTCTACCCGGTATTCCCTCAAGGCAAAGGGATCCTGGAGATTAGCATTTCTCTCCTTTTTTAAAATCTAACTACTGTATCTTTCTTGGGGAAGGGAGGCTCAGAAAAATGTGACAGCTCCCTCATGCCACTTAAGAGCCGTGGGAACACAGGTAAGACTGTCCCAGAACCCCTGTGTCCCTGGCATCCCATTCAGTCATTGTCACGCTACAGTTTCCACTGCAAAAGGGCATGAGACACTCCTGTGAGGTACCAGAGTTCTGGAGAGAAAGAGCAAACAGAGCTCCTCTGCTCTCAGCTCTCCAAACTTACTCTGCCTCTGTTTATGCTGTCCAAACAGGAGCCGTAGCCTCGTGTGGGTATTGAAATTTCAATTAATTTGAGGTCTTGCTTCCTCTCCAGCTGTCTTCTGCCCCCACAGGCCAGAGAGGAGTTTCATGTCCTTTCTAGTGTGCATGTGTGTGTGACCATGTGTGTGTGTGAGTATAGGGGGGCCATATTGGTTGATAGTTTAAACAACTCTCCCGGTAGCTATCCCATTCATCTTATTCTTTCATGTTTCCTCAGTGATATCTGTTATTAAATTGCCTGCCTTCCATCAGACTCTTGAAAAGAGGAAGGACTTGGTCACACTGTGACTTATTAAAAGTGTCCTATGAAAATTCAATGCTTTTTTATTGTATAAGAAGCTATTAAAATAATATAGATTAATATATTTTATTATTTGACTTGAAAGTTAGATTATTTTATCATTATGCAGCATGCATATCTTCACCATAACTGAGTTCTTTTAAAAAAGAAAAACAAAACCAGAATTCTGGAATGCTGTTCTGGCAAGCGAAAACCTCAGAAAAAGAGAATCTCATCTTATCCCAGTGATTGTTTCAGAAGGAACATCGGATACAAATGAATTGGTAAATATCTAGCAGAGGAGGAGGGAGGGTTGAGCAGGAGGGAGGGAAGTTCTGCAGTCAGTAAATACACAGTGGCTGCTGTCAGGAGCAGAGTTTTATGAAGGCCATGTTATCACACTGCTGCATATTTTTGTTCTCTCTCTCCTTCTGCACAAAGGAAGGAAAGATTCAAGAGATATAGGAAGAGGAAATGATATGGGCAGAAAGATCTCTGTCTCCACCCACACCCCAGTGGAGCTGTAAACAGGCCGTTAAAAGTCTGTACTCCTGAAGAAAAATCAGATCTTAAACGTAAGCTTCCAGAAGGAATCGTGAAGCCAGGCTTCTCTCCTGCTACTGAATGCTGGAGATGTACATATTCCTTAAAACATGCTCACATTTTTTAAATTATAAAGGTAACACATGCTCAGTCTAGGAAATATGAAAAATATAGACAAGCATGGAGAAGAAAAATAAAAATCACCGTCCAGAGAGATAAACACCATTATCATGCCTTCTGTTTTATTAAACATACACACACACTCTTTTACATTTTAACATAATTGGGAATGTACCACAGATACTATTCATGTTCTTTTTTTCCTTTTTACATTATACCATGAGTATATTCTCATTCCATTAAAAATTATTTTAAAATATCATTTTAATGACCTATATTTCACCTTGTAAACACATCAGAACTTATTGAACCATTCCCCAGATATCAGACTTCTAAGCACGTTTTCTGTCTTTCTAATAAATATCACAGCAATGAACAACTGTTTACCTCTGCTTGTCTTTAGAAATGGAAGTCCTAGATGAAAAGGCATCAATTTTTATAAAGTTTTTGATGCACACATGGCCAGGTACCCATCAGGCAAGCCTCTACCTGCTTAAACTCCAAACTTAGACAAGATTAAACTGTTTTCTACAGGTAATATGGAATCAAACGATACCCTTTTTGAGTGTCCTGAACCTTCTAAGATAGTTATGGGGTGTCCCAGTTACCAATTCATCGCTTTTCAACTCCAAATTCACCCTTTTTGCTTGCTCTGTGAAAATTAAGCTGGGACCTATAAATATTTTTCTTTTTCCAAGGAAAGTTTTGTGAGTAGAGGGCGCTGGAGAGACATTGCAGGAGGAAAGAGTTTTGCTTCCTGCTTCCAGTGTACTGCCTAGTTCAACAGGTTCCTGCGGCAAGCACAGCTTCTCCAGTCCCAGGCTCCTGCAACACCTGGAGGCCAGCAGCTTCCCCTGGCACTCCACCTGTGGTAGTTTTATAGTGGAGTGCCTCCACTGACACCTCCCTAGGAGCAGCCTTCCCTAGCACCCTAGAAGACTGACTTCCAGCAAGTTGTGCTGGCAAGCACCTAAGCAACTCTGCTATCATATGGGCCTAAGCAGCCCCCAGCATAGCAGCTGCTTCTTATGTCTGCCATTCCTCTATTCTTTAGAGTTCTCTTTTTGTTCTTTTAGCCAATCCCCTGTTATCCAATTCACTTTTATGATTTATTCTTTATGTTGAACTTTTCCTGTTCAAATTATCGTGTGGTGTCTCTCTTCTGCTTAGACCCTGACTGATCCAGGGGCTAGCTTGTCCTGAGCTCAGAGAAGATCTGTCTAATGAGTGATGTGGTTTGACTCCTCAGAACAGTCTGGATCCCAGCTCCAAGTGTACTGTGTTGCAGTTTTAAATAATTGAAACTCTGGCTTAAATTTCCTCTTATGCTTTCAGGCTGCAAAGCCTTATTTACATTTAATTTAGGAGGCCAAATACAGGTACTCCTGAACGATTGATTCTTCTTCTTTCCTGAAAGCCTCCACCAAGTTCAGTCAAATCCTCCTTCATTTCTTCTCTCCTCCTCTCTGCTGATGTCTCTTCCATCTCCCGCTCCCCATTTTGGACGCCTGGCCCTCCACACACAGCAACACATCCTTGCTGTCACCAGGTAGTTCTCCTCTCTGCATATTGCTCCTCTACTCAAAACCAGTGGCGTCTGGGTTCACAGTCTCCAGTCCTGACCTTGGGTGATTAGCAACCTTATGAACTGATGAAGATCATTTATTTTTGCTTTCCCATTACCATGAGAACCACCAGCAGATGATGCTGCCTGACTTGCCCCACAAATAAAGATATCAAGGAAAACAGCTATTCTGCTCTGTTTGGTCTAAAAGCAAACCCTTGGTTTAAGGACGGTTGAACTATTATTAAGTAATAATCAATTTCTCCTTCTCTGCTTGCTGAACATGATACATGTCCTTCAAAATCCAAATCACGAATCATTGTTTCAGTGATTCTTTCTGCCAGCTTATCAGTAGAAATGAATCCCTTCTTCCTCTGCACCCTTAGTGTGTTCATCCCTTGGCTGGGGTGCACATGACAGTTGTCTGGGTTAAAATTGAGTTTCCCATCATTTTGTGAGCTCCTACTAAGAAGGTACTATGTCTTTTTCATTTTTGTGTTGGTTCATAATAAATGCCGAATTGATGGATGCTCTATTGTTATATTAACAGTAGTAAATATCAGTACTATGTGATGAAAATACAGAGGAAAATAACCACCAGATTAAGATGAACTCTAGACAGTGATTCTGAAACTTTAGCTTGCATCAGAGTCCCTGGGAGGGCTTATTAAAACAGATTCCTGGGCCCTACTTGTACAGTTTCTAACTCAGTAGGCCTGGGGTTGGAACCTCAAATTTGTGTTTTTACCAAGTCCCAAGTGACACTGAAGCCGCTCTTCAGGGGCCACACTCAGACCCACTAGGCTAGCCCACTCCGTCTGCTTCAATATTCCCTCCAAATGCACTTCTGTAATCCTTAGATTAACCCCAGGTGTGAGCAGGACCCCCACAGTGCATTTTTCCCTAGAGCAGCACCTGTAATAGAATCACAGATTCTTGACAGATATTTCAATCATAGAATCTCCAGAGTTTTTTTTTTTAATTCCAATTTTGCACCCGAAGCAGAAATCCCTTTGACCACCAGTGCTCCCAGTCGTCCTATTCCTCTTGCATCTGACACTCTCTGAGTTGGACATGAACAGTTTCCACCTCGCCTGGCTGCCTCTGATGAGCCCAGGACTGAACAATGATGCCTAGATGTCAGCTCACCAGCACTAGGGACTGTCCCCCATGCTGGCTCCTGTGGGCACCTCTCTGGTTTTGAAATTCTCATCCAACTGTTACCAATTCATTCCAGACCCTCACAGGAGATAAGTGTTCAATCAGTCTGGATTGTACTTGGGTTTAACTTAGGGACTTCACTGAGCTGCGGTACCTCGCGATTGGCCAAGTACCTGTTGAAAGCAATTTGGTTTTTCAAGCCCCGCCTCCTTCCCACCCACTGCGTTTTTTTTTTTTTTTTTTCCAGGCGTTCTCTGCTGGCTCCCCCAGAGGGCGCACCCGCCCCAGGCCAAATCCCCAAGGAGTCCCCTTCTCTGGGTTGCAGAACAGGGTCCTTCTCTGGGACAGCGGGCTCTCTGGGGAGAGAAACTGGGTGGCCCGGACTGGCTTCTCACAGGAACAGACGGCAGGGTGCAGGCACTGGACAGGAGCCGTCTGCTTGGGTTTGGTGGGTGGATCCAAATCCTGCTCTGACACTAAATCCCTGTGTGACCTTGGGCAAGTTGCTCACTGAGGTCTCTGAAACCACAGGAAATTGCACGATTCATTTGAACATTTAAGGAGAAAATGCATTTAAAGCACTTTCCTCCAGCCTGGTGCATAGCACTGTTATATTAGTTACTATTAAGTTTGGATCGATTGACTTCTGTTTGAGTTGAGTATTTTGTCATCTGATGGAGGGATGTTTGCAGAAAAGAGCCAAGATTGCGATTCCACAATTAGAGGAAAGTGGGGATAGATAAGGAGGGAGCAGAGTAGACTGGGGGTGGGGAGGAACCAACGTGAATTTAGTAATACTATGTGCCATTTGTTTTGCAGACACTGTCTGATATCATCCTTGGAATAAAGCAAAGCAAATATAAGAAAACCATCCCTGTTTTACAGGTGAGGAATGAGGTGTAAGGAGGATAAATAAAAAACTCATCCAAGGACAGCAGGTAGCAGAGCTGGGCTTTGAACCTGGGAGTTGAAAGACTGTGCAGCTTATCAGAGTAGGTTGCTTGGAAGCCAGGGCACTGCAGAAGCTCAAGGCAAAGGGCACCTGGACAAGGGCAAAGGGGACTCAGCAAGGAGACAGGATTGACCAGCAGGCTGGGTCTTGGAGCTAGAGCTCCCCTAAGAGCTAGTTACAAAGGCCAAGGACCCAGGCCTGCCCGCCCCACACACAGCCCAGCAAACCTCCCTCTGCTCCTGAAATTATATCCCAGACCTCTTGACTTTTGTCCCTTACCGACTCTCTCTTGAGATTGGACCACAAATGGATATATCACCTGAGTGAGGCGAAGTTTAATAGTCTGGTGCCAGGCTGCCTGGGTTTGCATCCCAGCTCTGTCACTAACCAGCTCTGAGCCCTTGTGCAAATTATTTAACTGTTCTGGCTCTCAGTTTTCTTATCTGTAAAGTGAGAAAATAATAATATTCACCTCTCAGGATTGTCATGAGTTTAAAAGAATGATATTTGTGAGGCCCTTAGCAGTGCCTGGCATAGAAGAAGCATAGGTCAGGATTATGGGAGTGTTATCTGACAGGTCAAAGATTGGTTTGGCTTGGCTTTGTTACTAGCCAGCCTGGCCACCTGCAGAAGTTGTTTCCTGTCTCTTGTCAGCAGTTTCCTCTCTATAAGTGATAGCAGAATCTTTTGGCTAGTACTAGGTGTCCACACTGTTCTATGCTCTTGACATGCATTGAATAATAGAATGCTACTGGCCACCCTCAGAGACAGGTGCTATATTATCCCATTTCACAATGGGGACACCGACGTTCAGACAGGTGAAGAGGTGAAGAGATGTGTCCAACATCACAACGCTACAGGGAGCAAAATTAAGCATTCCATAGACATAATCCCATAATGAAATACTGTGGGTAAACAGCTCAGTGTTGGCCAGGTGCAGTGGTTCACACCTGTAATCCCAGCACTTTGGGCAGGCCAAGGCGGGTGCATCACATGAGGCCAGGAGTTTGAGACCAGCCTGGCCAACATGGTGAAACCCTGTCTGTACTAAAATTACTAAAAATTACCTGGGTGTCATGGCGCATGCCTTGATCCCAGCTACTCAGGAGGCTGAGGCACAATAATCGCTTGGGCTGGGGTGGCGGAGGTTGTAGTGAGCTGAGATTGTGCCACTGCACTCCAGCCTGGGTGACAGAGTGAGACAAAAAAAAAAAAAAACCCAGCTCAGTGCAGTTTGGCTCAGGGTGGAGGAGGTAGGAAAGGGCCTGGAGCCCTGTGTCACCTGATTCCTACCTATCCCTCCCCCAGCAAGTCTCAGGACCCTCCAGCTCCAGAGACCACAGAGTACTTTCCCAATGCCTTTAGTGTTATTTAGCCACCCATAACTGTTTTCTTCATCTCCATGCTCAGGGTCTACACCTGACTTTAGGATAAAATATACCTCTTCTGAATCTCTACTTTTTCTCTAGACAGTCTTTGCATCTGGAAGGCTCTGGATGTCTGCCCCATGCATTTTAATAATAATTAGCACAGCTCATGTTTATTGAGACCTTACTATATGCTAGACACCTGAGGAAAAATCCTTTGAAACATTAGCTCATTTAGGCTTCAGAACAACCCCATGAATTTGGAATTATTTTGTCTCCATTTTACAGATTTTTCTACCACTGCATGTTGCTTCTCCTGCGAAATTGTGTCCTACGCACATGCTATCTTCAGCTCTGTTGTTCCTTCCTTTCTTTTAAAGAGCACATGTCTTATCTGCCCTCTTCTGTTACTTACTAGCTTCTTGACCTTGGGCACGTTATTTACATCATAAGTCCTGATGGGAGGCTAAAATGACACAATGCTTATAAAGTGCTCTGTGCCCAAGCTAAGTGCTCAATAAATGGCAGTTTTGTCATTACATTATTAATAAGAACTAGATTATAGCCTTTAAATGCTTGTGGCCTCCTAGTTGTCTCCTGTGCACCCAGCCTTGCATAGTTTTAACAAAATTCTGCTGATTCACTAATATTACCTGCACACTTAGGGTATATCATCATCTCTATTGTAGTGGGGGTGGGGAACTGAGATGCGCAGTGCATCCTGGCTCTCAGCCAATCCCTGGACTTTGCAAAGGGCTATTTTCGAAGGGCCACCCTGTGGCTGGCTGTGACAAAGCCACAGTCCTGTATGCTGTGCTCATACAACTGAGAGTCCCACCCTGGGCCCTGTGGGTGATGCAGGAAGAGCCCTGACCACAGAGGACATGGAGAAGCAAAGGCAGCTCCAAGGGGGACTCTGAAGGGAACCTCCCTGTATGATCCCCTAGGGCTGCCATAGCAAACTACCATAATCTGGGGAGCTTAACACAACAGAAATTTATTTTCTCACAGTTCTGGAGGCCAGAAGTACAAAATCAAGGTGTTGGCAGGGTTGGCGGCTTCTGGAGGCTCTGAGGAAGAATCTCTTGTGTGCCCCTCTCATGGCTTCTGGCAATTGCCAGCAATCCTTGGCATTCCCTGGCCTGCAGCTGCATTACTCGCATCTCTGTCTCCATCATCACATGGTCTTCTTCCTTGGATGTGTCTCTGTGTGTCTTTTCCTGCTCTTATAAGGACCCTAGATACTGGATTCAGGACCCAGCTTAACCCAGTATGACCTCATCTTAACTAATTACATCCGCAAAGACACTATTTCCAAATAAGGTCACATTCTCAGATTCTGAGTAGCTATATGATGTAGTTTAGATATTTGTCCCCACCCAAATTTCATGTTGAATTGTAATCCCCGGTGCTGGAGGTGGGGCCTGGTGGGAGGTGTTTGGGTCATGAGGGCAGATCCCTCATGGCTTGGTGCTGTCTTATTGATAGTGAGTGAGTTTTCATGAGATCTGGTTGTTTAAAAGTGTGTGGCACCGGGCTGGGTGCAGTGGCTCACACCTGTAATCCCAGCACTTTGGGATGCCAAGGTGGTCAGGAGTTCGAGACCAGCCTGGCCAACATAGTGAACCCCTATCCATACAAAAAAAAAAAAAAATAGCTGGGCGTGATGGCCAGTGCCTGTAATCCCAGCTACTTAGGAGGCTGAAACGGGAGAATTGCTTGAACTTGAGAGGCGGAGGTTGCAGTGAGCCAAGATCACGCCATTGCACTCCAGCCTGGGTGACTGAGCGAGACACCGTTCCCCGACACAGCCCCCCAGCAAAAAAGTGTGTCGCACCCACCTCCCACCCCCTTGCTCCTGCTCTGGCCATGTAATATGTCTGCTTCCCCTTCACCTTCTGACATGATTGCAAACTTCCTGAGGCCTCCCTAGAAGCTGAGCAGGTGCCAGCACCATGCTTCCTGTAAAGCCTACAGAACTGTGAGCCAATCAAACCTCTTTTCTTTATAAACTTCCCAGTCTTTGGTATCTCTTTATAGCAATGCAAGAATGGCGTAACACACTACACATTTTTTCTTTCAATTTTTTAAATATACAAAAACATCACACAATGCAAAGAAATATAGAATGTATTATGAAACTGATGATACTTGTCTGAAGGTAACTGACAGCAATGGCTAAATTAGTCATGCTGCTAATTTGTCTCCAAAAGTTTGTTTAGCACATCAGAAATCTTTTCTTTCTTTTTTTTGAGACAGAGTCTCACTCTGTTGACCAGGCTAGAGTGCAGTGGTACAATCTTGGCTCACTGCAACCTCCACCTCCCGGGTTCAAGCGATTCTCCTGCCTCATCCTCCTGAGTAGCTGGGATTACAGGCATGCGCCACCACACCCGGCTAATTTTTCATTTTTAGTAGAGACGGGGTTTCACCATATTGTCCAGGCTGGTTTCGAGCTCCTGACCACAGGTGATCTGCCCACCTCGGCCTCCCAAAGTGCGGGATTACAGGCAAGAGCCACTGCTCCCAGCCAGAAATATCTTTTATTAACTATGAATTAAGAAGGGGACACTATTCAACAGGCTCACTCTCTCACCTCCCATCCCATCAGTGGCAGTACTGCTGTTCCTAGGATCTGACCCAATGGTCCCTCACAGGGAGAGAGAGAGACATGGTCTACAAATCCATGAGACTGGACTTAGATTCAAAGAAACACAGAAAGACTCTCCTCTAATTGGTGCATCTTTACAGGGCTAGAACATGATGTTTGAATTGATCTGATGCTATCGTTCACTGAGAGTGAGGGAAAGTAGTAGCAGGGATATAGAGGGGAAAAAAAATACAGTGTCACAAATTTAGCCCTGACTTCACATCTGACAGGAAGACCTCCCAGTGATTTTTGAGAAAATGTTGGTTAGTGTTTGGGGATTTTTTTTTTTTTAGACAGAGTTTTGCTCTTGTCCCCCAGGCTGGAGTGCAATGGTGCAATCTCGGCTTACTGCAATCTTCACTTCTCGGGTTCAAGAGATTGTCTTGTCTTAGCCTCCCAAGTAGCTGGGATTATAGGTGTGTGCCAGCATGCCTGGCTAATTCTTGTATTTTTGGTAGAGATGGGGATTTCACCATGTTGGCCAGGCTAGTCTCCAACTCCTAACCTCAGGTTATCCACCCGCCTCGGCCTCTCAAAGTGCTGGGATTACAGGCATGAGCCACTGCACCCAGCCTTGTGGATATTTTTATAATTCACTACCAAAGCCAGATATGGAAAGAACTTGTATAAATTCATTAAAGTGTAGTTATGGGCTGCTATAACAAAATATCATAAACTGGGTAGTTTATAAACAACAAAAATGTATTTCTCACAGTTCTGGAGACCAGAAGGCCCAAGATCAAGACTGATTCAGTGTCTGTTGAGGGCCCGTTTCCTAGTTCCTAGATGGTGCCTTCCTGCTGCATTCTCACATGGTGGAAGGAGTGAAGGGTCTCTTTTGGGCCTCTTTTAAAGGGCACTGATCCTAATCATGGGGGCAGAGCCCACACAACCTAATTATCAGCCACAGGCTCCACCTCTTAATTCCATCACCTTGGGGGTTAGGATTTCAACATATAAGCCTTGGGGGGGACGCAAACGTTCATATAATAGCATGCAGCATTTGAATAAAATGTAAAGATAGATGTCTTGGCTTGAAAGATTTTTTTTTTTTTAAGATGGAGTCTCACTCTGTTGCCCAGGCTGGAGTGCAGTGGCATGATCTCAGCTCACCACAACCTCTGTCTCTCAGGTTCAAGTGACTCTCCTGTCTCAGCCTCTCGAGTAGTTGGGATTACAGGCACGCACCACAATGCCCGGCTAATTTTTGTATTTTTAGTAGAGACCGGGTTTTGCCATGTTGCCCAGGCTGGTCTCAAACTCCTGACCTCAGGTGATTCAGCCACCTCTGCCTCCGAAATTGCTGAGATTACAGGCATGAGCCACTGCACCCAGCCAAAAGATTTTTAAATACTGGGTTTTTGAGGTGCTGCCTGAATGTTTTCAAGATTTATAACTAAGGACTTTCTGCTTCCTGTGTTTTCTGAGACAATCCACTCATTATCCAAAGCAGCATATTTGTATTTGTCTGATTGCTGTTCCAATTTGGGGGCATGTAAAACAAAACAATGGCTAGGCATGGTGACTCATGCCTGTAATCCCAATACTTTGGGAAGCTGAGGCAGGAGGATCCCTTGAGGCCAGAAGTTCCAAACCAGCTTGGGCAATATATTGAGACCCAGTCTCTACAAAAAATTTTTAAAATTTAGAAAGTTAGCTGGGTGTGGTGGTGCATGCCTGTAGTCCTAGTTACTCAAAAGGCTGAGGGAAAAGGATCTCTTGAGCCCAGGAGTTCAAGGTTAAGGTAAGCACTCCAGCCTGGGTAACTGAGTGAGACCCTCCCTCTAAAAAATGGACCAGTTACTCTGCCCTTAGCACACAGACAGTCCTTCATTCAACATATAGAGCACCTACTTGCTCAATTTTCATGGCCCCTTTGTCCATAAAAATATATTAAAAATTATATTTTACTATGCCATGGATACAAAGTACATGATCCAGGCTAGACTTACGTTCATTTTTTTCCCTTCCCTTTTTAAAATAAATTTAAACATTTTCATGGGTCCGAAATATATTGTGGCCCCTGGGCACGGTGACTACTGTGCCTGGTGGATATGTTAGCCCTGCCACTCCTGGACATTTGGACTAGTGGGGCTGAGGAATTTGCATTTGAACATTATGATCTGACTGCACCCAGAGGAAAAAAGAGATCTGTGTCTTCAGTAATGGCCCTAAATATTAAAAAAACAAGAGCAGGTCCCAAGAGATGGCCCTAGGGAGACCCCTAGCTGGCTAGGTGAGTCTTTAACCTCAGCCCACCCTGCCCCCTGAATGAGGGGCCTGTGCGTGGTGGGGCAGGCTATCATGAGGATAGTTGCCAGGAGCGGGAGGTGGAAGCAGAACAGGTGGGAGGGGAGATTAGATATACACTTGGCAATTTCAGGATGAAGATTTTCAGCCCTTTTGGGGAGTGGGGCTATCAATGACATCTTTCAGAGTTGTGTGGAAGCTTTGGATCCACTCCCTGGAACAATGCATGTATGCAAACATGAACCAACATTTACACAAACTTTTCAGGACTAACAAAGGGTTCGTAGGTCCCAGGTTCACACCCTCAGGTCGAAGGCAGCTCCTTGCAGTCTGGAGAATAGAAACAACCCACCAGGATCATTTTCCTCCCACACCTTGGGCTCCCTGCTGTTGGAATCCAGAATCCGGGCTGGAATACCCGGCTACTATGTGGGTTAATCAGACATCGATGCTGGCTGGCACCTTACCGCTATGGGCAGCACAGTTTCCATGGGGAAATGCATTCCTGCTTCCACAACAGACTCCTAAAGGACTCTTGCAGCACAACTGAGTTTGTCATTTGGGTGTTGGTTGTCCTGATGGTAATCCACTTTAATGAGCTCAACGGTAAGAACAAAGCAGGCTTTTCTTGTGGCCCTGGCTCTAAGCTTAAATGCTTCCCACCTCTGAATCCAAGTGTCCTGCAAGCCTGGCTCTCCTGTGCAGCGACTAACCAGCACTCACTACAATAACGTGTGTCTGGAAGGAATAATTAGACTTTATGGTGGTAATTCACCAGGCTTTCACAGAACCCTCTTCTGCGTGGAGAGAAAAAGAAAAGGCTTTAATTGATTCTGAATTAAAATAACTAGAAAAAAAATCCAGTCTACCAATCAGAGAAAGCAGACTTAAAATTACAGCCAGAATTTCAAGTTTCACACACTAATCTGGCTCAAAGTATTAACTCTGATCTTGTTTTTGAAGTAACCATTTAAAACTAAATCAATTCAAAGATAAAAACAAAAGATTGTTTTGTTAAGGTAGAATGTTTTGTACAAATGAAAATAACATAAATAGGCAGTATACATATAATATTTATATATTGTTTATTTAAATATATACTTATATAGGCCAGGCATGGTGACTCACACCTGTAGCCCCAGCACTTAGGGAGGCTGAGGCAGGTGGATTACCTGAGGTCAGGAGTTCGAGATCAGCCTGGTCAACATGGTGAAACCCTGTCTCTACTAAAAATACAAAAATTAGCTGGGTGTGGTGGTACACGCCTGTAATCCCAGCTACTTGGGAGACTGAGGCAGAAGAATTGCTTGAACCCGGGAGATCGAGGTTACAGTGAGCTGAGATCGTGCCACTGCACTCCAGCCTGGGCAATGGAGCAAGACTCCATCTCAAAAATATATATATATATAAATATATATATACACACATATATAAGTAGTATTTATATTGTATATTTGTATTTTAAATAATTATATAAATATATTTGAGCATATAGATATTATTTATTTATACATGAATATATATTTATATTCTTTTCATTCAATAGCCAGGTACTATTATTTTAACAAAACAATCTTGTTTCATTGCAGTTGTGGCAGGGAAGCAGCTGAAATTTACGGAGTGATTTCTTTGTGGCTTCCCTGGTGCTATCTGCTTCATGTGTGTTACCTCACCTGATTTCATTTTATCTTGTAATCAACCCTGTGCACCATTTGTGGATAAGGAAAGTGAGGTTTCCAAAGCTACAGTTAATAATAAATTATTGTTGCTATTATTATTTCTACTGAGATAGACTCTTCTTCCTAGAATAGCTAAAATTTTGTTTCCTGAAGGCAGGGGATGAACCAGGTAAGTTTACATTCTAGTCGGGGAGAGAGATAGTAAATAAAATAAATTAACAAAGTACAATCTATTGTCCTTATTCCCACTTGTCCTGATCTACAAAGTACCTACAAACACTGAATTAGCAAATACTGGACTTTTGCTCCTAGAGGCAATACAGGGTGAGGTTCCTATGAGACTCTGGGCATGACATTTTCATCAACCAATCAATACATAACCTTGCTTTATGTGTGTTTCTATCTTATGACAACTTGTTTAATATATATTATTGATTCACTAACATTGAACTCACTGCCACAGCACTATAACTCTTGCCTGAATGAAGCTTATCTAATGCACATTTTCTCCATGAGACATATCACAGCTTCCTGCACTTGGGAACACTAGCCAGCACTTCAACACTATGTTTGGGGCCATTTCAGACAGCACAATCACCAACATAAAGCTCAAAAATTCAGCAAAAAAAAAAAAAAAAGAGGACAGGAAGTAGATCACAGAAAGGACACTTGATGACAGTATGAGAACCGAAACAAGAAAGCAGAACACTGGCTTGTTCAAACTCAGCTGCTAACTTGCACGCTGGACAACTCAAAATTTTCACCATTCTGTGCACGTCTGGTTCTGTGCACCATTCTGTTCCCTCTGGCAGAACCCATGGCTGGATTCACCCCACAAGGGGAGGCAGGGGAATTCCCACAAGAGGGTGCTTCCAAAATGTCCCAAGATAGAGTGATTGGGATTTCAAAGAAAAAAGCACATGCTACTATAAAGACACATGCACACGTATGTTTATTGTGGCACTATTCACAATAGCAAAGACTTGGAACCAACCCAAATATCCATCAATGATGACTGGATTAAGAAAATGTGGCACATATACACCATGGAATACTATGCAGCCATAAAAAAGGATGAGTTCAGGTCCTTTGTAGGGACATGGATGAAGCTGGAAACCATTATTCTCAGCAAACTATCGCAAGGACAAAACACCAAACACCACATGTTCTCAATCATAGGTGGGAATTGAACAATGAGAACACATGGACACAGGAAGGGGAACATCACACACCAGGGACTGTTGTGGGGTGGGGGAAGGGGGGAGGGATAGCATTAGGAGATATACCTAATGCTAAATGATGAGTTAATGGGTGCAGCACACCAACATGGCACAGGTATACATATGTAACAAATCTGCACGTTGTGCACATGTACGCTAGAGCTTAAAGTATAATAATAATAAAAAAAAGAAAAAAGCACTAAACCTCAGGGTGATCAATCCAAAGCATTTACTAGGGGAACTCACAGAGGAGAGCCGCTGCCAGTGCTCAGGGGGGTGGGGGGGTTGGTGAAAGGAGTGGGTGTTCTACCTAGGTGTGTCTGCAGCAAGGGGTCAGGGTATGGAGTTTACATGAGGGTTTAAGAAATTTGGCTCAGGGCTGGGGCTGTTTCTTTCAGTGCTTTGGGCAACACCTGGATAACTTTATCAGTGCCTGAAGATGTTCAATGCTCCAGCTTGGGTTCAAACCTGCTGGGAAAAACAAGTAGCTGGCTGGGTCACAGAGCAGTCAAAGCACTCTGTGTTTCTTGGTCAGCACAAGAGCAAAAGCAGGGGTACCTGGGGGACCCTACAGTCTGCATATGACTGAGAAAGTTCTGTGTGTGTTGATTGTGGGGTTACAAATAAATTTTAGCAAGTAGGCAAATTTATACACCCAGAATCTGCAAATAATGAGGATCTACTGCACGTAGCATAGGAGAAAGTGATAAATTTTGAAGGAACATGAAACTCTTGAGAGGCTTTCTGAGCTGAGGTGTGGTTTGGGGTCTGGGGTGTGGATGTAGGCATCAGGGTTCCCCTCCCAGAGAACCAGCACAGAGGCTTGCAATGCCTGTAGTGGCTGTTGGTGAATATCCCGTAGCCTCCAGGGCTCCTCAGCGGTCAGAAAGCCTTTGATGGGAAGAGGGGCCCTTTGTACACCTTTATGTTCACATCCAAGTCTTGTTTTCCTCTCTACTCCAGGAAGGAATAAACATCTCATGGGGATAACAAGAATCACGTGGAGGACTTTACAGAGCAGTCTTATTTGAGCCTCACAACAATCACATGAGGTAAGAAGGGCAAAGATCATTGTTACTTTACAGGTGGAGACGAAACCCTGAAGCTTAGAAAGGTTATAACTAGCCATGATGACTCTGGAATATTTGGCTGATATTTAGAAGCCTAGGCTGGAGGGGGTGGGGCTGGGGCTCCCACTTCAGATTTATTGATGTCTTGTTGGGTTCAATAAGATTATATCCAAAGCTCTCCTCTGATGTAAGGAATATAACATTCTGATTCCTCTAAGAGCATTTATTCATTCATTCAACAAGTATTTATTGAGCACCTGCTATATGCCAGTAACTATTCTAGGTTCTGATGATATAGTAGTGACCAAAATGAACACATATCCTTCCTTTCATGGAGCTTACATTTTAGTGACAAGAGACAGACAATAAAACAGAATATTAAGGAAAAAAGATAGTGCAACATAGCAGCCGCCTCTTTAGGTCACCTGTAACTCCTATTTGTTGAAGACAGCTTGATCTAGAGCAAGCTTATCCAACCCGTGGCCCATGGGCCACATGCAGCCCAGGACAACTTTGAAAGTGGACCAACACAAATTCATAAACTTTCTTAAAACACTATGAGATTTTTTTGCATTTTTTAGCTTATTGGCTATCATTAGTGTCAGTGTATTTTATGTATGGCCCAAGACAATTATTCTTCTTCCAATGTGGCCCAGGAAAGCCAAAAAATTGGACACCCCTGGTAGAGGAAAGAACATGAAAGACTGTCCTAGTCCTGCCCATTGCAGGCTGGGTGACCCTGGGTCTGAGTTGCCACATCTATGATTACAACTGTGTACAGGCCCTATAGGTTAGGGACAGGTGTAACCAACATGTCTGCAATTCATTTTTAACTTTTATCAAACATATCAATCATGCAAAAAAATAGAGAATTACATAATGAACACTTACATACTTACCAGTTTTTAGACATGAAACTGCAAATTCAAAGTGGCTTTGTAATCGGTCCACTCGGTTGGGCTGAGCTACATTTCCCAGAATCCCCTTCCCTGGATGTTTCTGCTTCAGTGGGCCACAGGAGACCATCTTTGAGATTTGGAGGACAGAGCTGAAGCAACAGCCATATTATTTTTTACACATGGAAGGCCTAGGTGGGTGCTTTTATTGCACGTTGTTGCCTCTCTGCTTACCTTGTTGGCGGGGACGGCGTCCGGGCCTGCACCTGCTCCCCCTGGCCCTGCTCCTTCCTTCAGTTCTATGACTGCTGAACCAGGTGTGTGTCTAGCTCCATGACAAAGGGTACCAGCTTTTCCTGCAGGACACCCTTCATCAAGGTGGGAGGTGGTGAGTGACTGACACAGTTTCCTGCCCATTCTTGTGGGTTTCCGCTCATATTCCTGGGTTCTATCTTGTCCTCATTCTTCCCCAGTTTATATCCATCTCCCCTTCCTGACTGCCTGCCCTGGGGACTTTAAACTCCAGCATCAGAGAAGATAACAGCTTTCCAGAAACCATTTAACCAGATCCCACAACTGCATAAGGTCAAATCTTGTAACAGAGAACATGTAGTGATGGATGGATGGGTGGGGGGATGGATGGATGATAGATAGGTAGATAAATAGATAGATAGATAGATACATAGATACATAGATGGATAGATAGATAGATAATCTTCTGGTGTTTTTGCATCTCTGGCTGATACATCCTGTGTATTTGTATCTGATGATACCCCCTCCATTTCCTGCCCAAAGGTAAAGGATCTCCATTTTAGTATTTTTTATTTCTATTTTTACTCTATATGTATATGCCCATAAATAATATACAATATTGGTTATTGGATTCTCATTAATTTTAATGTTCAATAAACAATTGCTCAAGACCCCAGTGCCTCGATTATTGATTCTCAGGTCCTCCTAGCGCCACAAAGTGTCTTCCTCGGTTATCGCGAGTGTCCCCAAGGAGCACGTCACATGAATCCACAAATCTCTCTGTCCACTAAGGTTCCCACTCAGCAGCTGCAATGTCCTTCCTTTCTTGTTCCAAAGACCTGAGACAATGTCAGCATGGCCACTGCCAGTGGTGCACCTGCATATCTTGAGGACTGTGCCAAAGGAGCTGCCTCCCTGGCTCCCGGCTCCCTCATCCACGTGCCAAAGCAGGTCCAGGTTGTCTGCAGAGGTCAAGGACACCCTTTCCTCGCTCCCTAATACCACACATCTTCACCCCAGTCTCCAAGCAGCCTAGCCTGTGTCTCAGGCTCCATACACTCTCTCATTAAGTCAGGCCCTTCCTATCTTCCCCTCCATCCTCAGACCCAGCAAGTGACGCCCCTCCCCCAACTAAACCAAACCAAAATCCACCCCCATCACAACAGCAAGAGGAAGCCTCTCAAAGAGACTGCCTTCTAGATTCATTCCCAGCCACATAACATTTACTCATGGTTGGAAATTAAGGATAAGCAGAGAGACAGGGGAAAGGCTGGATATATCTCACAGCTACAGGGTGCAAGAGCGCACAACAACTTCACATTCCCAGCCAGGGCTCTTAATGCTGGCATGTAACCATATGACAGCAATGGCCTCATCTTCCCAAGAATAATGGGTGAGCACTTGCTTTACCTTTCGGACACATAAAGTTTTACTGGTTTTGGCCATTTTTGTCAAGTCAAAGAAACAGTATGTCCCAAAGATTCATTCATTCAACACATTAATTGAGTTCCAGCCAAGTGTCAGGTGCTGTTTGAAGTGCTTGGGATCCACTGCAGAATAAAACCAACTAAGAGCTCTGCCCTTGTGCAGTTTCTATTCCAGACTAGAGCTCTAGAACAGACATCTTCTAGCAAAGATTAAATAATAGTTCATTCTTCCATCTCACCTTTTGTGTCTTCCTTTTATAATTCCAAAATACTTTGTAGCCCAACGTTTAGCCAGGGCATCACATTCCATATAGATAGAAGTTTTGAAAAACAGTTTTATTGGGATGTTATTTCCATATAATACAATCCATACCATTTCAAGTGTACCTTAATTTTATTTTATTTATTTATTTTATTTTATTTTTTGAGACAGTCTCGCTCTGTCACCCAGGCTGGAGTGCAGTGGTACGATGTCGGCTTACTGGCACCTCCGCCAGTAAGCAATTCTCCTGCCTCAGCCTCCCGAGCAGCTGGGATTACAGGTGTGTGCCACCACGCCCAGCTAATTTTTGTATTTTTAGTAGAGACAGGGTTTTGCCATGTTGGCCAGGCTAGTCTCCAACTCCTGACCTCAGGTGATCCGCCTGCCTTGGTCTCCCAAAGTGCTGGGGTTACAGGCGTGAGCCACCACACGTGGCATATTTATTGCATTAAAAAAAGTATATACTGTGCAACTGCCACTACAATCAACATAGAGATTTCCATCATCTACAGAAAGTTCCTGTGCCCTTTCCAACTCAGTCTTCTCTGTCTTCCCTATAGAAACGCTTAGCTGCTTTCTGTCAGTCTAGGTTGGATTTGTCTTCCCTGAAGTTTAATACAAATGGACTCATACAGTCCATTTTTGGCTACTGGGTTCTTTTGCTCATCAGAAAGTTTTCAAGATTCATCCATGTTGTTGCATGTATCAGTGGTCCATTCCTCTCTATTGCTAAGTAGTATTCCATTGCACACATACACAAAACCCATTTTCTCTACCCATGCACCTGTTGAAGGCCATTTGGATTGCTTACCTTTTTAGCTGTTATAATGTTCACAGTACAATGTTACTATGAACATTCATGTACAAGTCTTTGTGTAATCACGTTTTTATTCCTCTTGGGTGCATACCCAGCAGTAAAGTTGCTGGACTGTGTGGTAAAAAATTATTTGTTTTGTAAAAATATATGCCTTTTTTCATATTAATGCATTTTAAGTGCATATTTCACTTCATAGGAAAATGCCACCCTATTATCCAAAGTGGTTGTATCCTTTCACATTCCCATCAACAATGTTCAAAAGTTGCAGTGCTCCTCAGGCATAACAGCACTGGGTACTGTCAGTCTTTTTAATTATAGCTGTTCTCATGGGTGGGTGGGATATCTCAACATGGCTTTAAATGGCCTTTCCCAGGCACTTTTTTAAGTGCTTTATTAACTTACTTCTCACAACAACCTTATGAAGTACACATTATTATTATTCCCATTTTACAGACAGGGAAACTAAGGCACAGAAAGTTTAAGTAGCTTGCCCAAGGGTACAACACACCTAGTACGTGGCAGAATCAGGGTTCAATCCAGGCACTCTGGCTCTGGAAATGAGACTCTTAACCCCTTGGTCCCACCAGCCTTCCAAGAGTAAGTTCTTGGATTCCACCGTGGGTGATCCGTTATAAGCACGGCTAGAAAGACTTGCCAGCCACCTAAGAAGAGATGTCGCCTAAGATAAAGCCTTACAGCCTGAAGACAGGTGTCTGAAGAGCCACACACCAGGAAACAGAAGAAGCCACAGCTGCCAGCCCACGTTTGAGGGCTGGACCAGGATGAGGGCTAAGGGCCACTGGTCTCAATCTCTGCCTTTCATGCCAAGCGCTGGCAAGGGCCACTGTGGCAACAAAGATCTCAAACAGTGGCCGGGGGTGGGTGAGGGATGTCCTTGCCTTCAACAGAGAGTGCAAGGTCATCCCCCATTCACTCCTGTCATCCGCTGTTTGAATCCTCTTGGCGCCTGGGGAAGGGCCCCATCTGACTCAGTAACTGTTACAGGAATCTGGGGTGTGTCTGGAGAAAGACTATCCTTTTTGGAAACAGGTGGGGGTATAAACTATAAATGAACACATGTGCTAATCCTAAAAGGGAATAGGGAATGTATTAGTCAGGGTTCTCTAGAGAGACACCACCAATAGGATATACATATGTAGATGATAGATAGATGGCAGGGGATTTATTAGGGGAATCGGCTCATGCAATTTTGGAGGCGGGGATTTTCCACCACAGGTTGTCTTCAAGTTGGAGACACTGGGTTGCCTGTAGCACGGCTCAGTCCAAGTCCAAAAGCCTCAGAGCCAGGGAAGCCGACCGTGTAATTCTCAGGGTAGCAGTGGAGGGTTGCTGGCATTAAGTCCTGGAGTCCAAAGGGCAAGAAGCCTGGAGTTCTGATGTCCCAGGTCAGGAGAGAAGAGTGTCCCAGCTCCAGGAGACAGAGGGAGGAAATCCTATTCTCTCCTTTTTTGTTCTATCTGGGGCCCCAGCTGATTGGATGGTGCCCACCCACATGGAGGGTGACTTCCCCACTGAGTCCACTGACTCACGTGCCAGTCTTCTCAGGAAACACCCTCACAGACACACCCAGAAGCAACGCTTTACCAGCAATCTCCAGTCAAGCCAGCACCTCAACCATCACAGGGAACAACCAAAGACAACGCACAACCCTACAACAATGTCAAGCTTCCAATGGATCCACCTCTGATCTAGGATACCCAAGAAGAGAACAGAGCAGGGGCTCCTGGACTTTTGAATGTCAAAGACCAGTGAAGCTTTAAAAAGGAAAGGTAACTGAATGGAATAACATAAGCTTCATAATTTTTTACTTTGCTGAGTAAGGACATTAATAAAATAACCACCACTAAGTGCCATCACCATTATGTCATAAAAGAAATGACATATGGATAACTCCAAAGGTAGGAAAGACAATCTCAGAATAATATTTGTTTTTTTTGGCTGGGCACAGTGGCTCGTGCCTGTAGTCCCAGCACTTTGGGAGGCTGAGGTGGGAGGACTGCTTAAGCCTAGAGGTTTGAGGCCAGGCTGAGCATATAGCAAGATCCTATCTCTACAAAAAGTTTTTTTAAAAAATTAGCCAAGCATGGTGGTGCACATCTGTAGTCCCAGCTATTCAGTAGGCTGAGGTGGGAGGATTGACTGAGCCCAGGAGGTCAAGGCTGCAGTGAGCTGTGATTGTGCCACTGCACTCCAGCCGGGGCAACAAAGAGAGACTCTCGCTCTCTCTCTCTCTCTCTCTATTAATTTATATATATAATTTATATATATATAATTTTTATTATATAGATAATATTTATCTATATAATATATATATAAATTATATATATTATATATATAATATATTATATAAATTATATATATTATATATATAATATATTATATATATAATATATAATTTATATATTATATATATAATTTATATATATAATTATATATAATTTATATATATAAATTTATATATATATAATTTTTTTCAGTGGAATACATTGGCTTTATTAAAAAATTTACTACATTTTCCTGATCTTTTTTTTTCTCTCACTAAAATGCTATCACTGATAGTCACCAGCTTTCAGGAACCACTAGTAAAGTAGAAAGTTCACAATCTGTAGAATCAGCTAGATAAGTTCAAATCCCAACTCTGCTACTATACCTGGCCCTTTACATGGCATCCAGGTTACCCATCTATTGCTGTGTAACAATTTACCCCAAAATGTACACCCACAGATACTGTGGGTCAGGAATAGAGGCAAGGGAGAGAGGGAGGCCTTGTCTCTGTTCCAAGATATATTGAGACTCAGCTGGGAAAACTCAGATGGCCAGGGGTGACTCTAATGACTGAGGTCTAGAATCATTCAAAGACTTCTTCACTCACATGTCTGGTGCCTAGCCTGGGGTGATTTAAAGGCTGGGCTCAGCTGGGAATATCAACTAAGCACCCACATGTGGCCTCTCCATGTGCCTTGGGCTTCCTCATAGCATGATAGCCTCAGGGAAGTCACATTCTTTTATGAGCCTGGTGGCTCAGTGCTCCAAGAATATGTAATACATAAGCAGAAACTACGTGGCCTTTTATGACCTAGCCTTGGAAGTCATATGAAGTCACTTCCTCTGTAATATATTAATTGAGGCCATCACATCCTCACCCAGATCCAACAGAATGCGAGATAGACCCCACCTCTTGATTAAAGGAGCGTCAAAGAATTCACAATTTAAAATGCCACCGCATTGATGTTGTTGTTTTACATTTAGCCTTTACAACAAGACAAAGTGTGTATCATTATTTCTATTTTATAGATGAAAGAAATTAGGCTCATAAAGGCCAATAAATTCACCCCAAACTAGTAAAGTACTGCACTAAATGTCTGCCTCTCTGCATTTTCGTGTTCTCATGGCCTCTCAACACAAACCTTTAATCCAGCTGACCATATCCCCTCACCAAGCAGGCAAAGGGGCTGTAGATGCCTATCACTGCTTGCAGAGAGGCCAGGGACCTGCCTTCCTCCTTGGCTGATCTAGTCCCATGAACCAGCTTTTCAGGCCCCCCTCTGGCCCCCCCATTCGTGGGCTCTCACAGTGCCCTTTGGGCTCTGCATCAGATTTTGCTTCTCTGAGTTTTAACTGTTTGCCTTCAAGGATTTTGCCCTTATTGTCCCTCTGCCTTTTGCAGGCCAGCCTGACTGTATGAATCCCATCTCCAGCATGGACATTAACCCACTTGTGTCTATGCTGCCCTTGCCTGGCCTATGGCCGGGGGAATATGGACAACCTGAGCTATTCAACAGCCATGATGCATGTGTGTTAAGAGCATTGCTCATCTGGGCATGGTGTCTCATGCCTGTAATCCCAGCACTTTGGGAGGTCGAGGTGGGCAGATCACCTGAGGTGAGGAGTTTGAGACCAGCCCAACATGGTGAAAACCTGTCTCTACTAAAAATATAAAAATTAGCTGGCCATGGTGGTGTGCACCTGCAGTCCCAGCTACTCGGGAGGCTGAGGTAGAAGAATCGCTTGAACCCGGGAGGCGGAGGTTGCAGTGAGCTGAAATTGTGCCACTGCACTCCAGGTTGACAGAGAGAGACTCTGTCCACCCCCCGCCCCAAAAAAAAAAAAATTTAGCAGTGCCATCTGGGCCATCCCTCATTGAGGTCTCTGAGAAGGTGGACTGGCCAGGAGCCAACAGCCCCACAGGGAAATACATTTATTTCTCAGGACTCTTCCTTGCAAGTGCCAGAAGCTCACCCTATGCCCAAAGAGGGTGTGTGGTTGGAATATTCACAAAAACGGGAAGGTCAGGGATGAAGCTGGACTCAGAGCTCTAGAACCAAAGATATTGTGCTATTGACATCTTCCTTCCCTTCTCTTGTTTCTGTATGTCAGCCTAAATTCCTCCTAAGCCTGATGGTCTTCTTCCACATAAAGGGGGAAATGAGAGCAACAGCTTCTGAGCCATGCACTCTCCATCAGAGTGGGATTATTACATTTCCCTGATTCCAGCTTGAAAAATCTCAGAGAAGGTTTGGCTTGAGTCAGTTATCCACCCCTGGGTCAATCTATGATGGCCAGGGAGAAGGTGTCAACCCAGACTTGATCTCTCAGACCCCACCTTCCCATGTCTGAGTTTTCCCCTGTGAGTCAGGCAGCCCTCCTACGTGCTAGGTACCTCAGTACAACATGACCAAAATCCACAGGTCAAGAGGCCAGGCGAATTTCTGAGATCTTGGCTAGGGCCAGGGCTCAAGGTTGTTTGTTCCTCCTTTCCTTTCCCCACTGCACTCCTCAGATTGTCCCTATCATCGATGTCCTGGTGTGGGTTTTTCTAGGTAGAAGCTAGAAGCCCAGTGAGACCTGAGACCATTGTCTGAAGCCTGTTTTTCTCAGTCCCAATTTGGACACCACTCCCTTTTCATTGTATTTTTTTTTTTTTTTTTGGCAGGGGTTTGGGGTGGGGACGTGGACAGAATCTCGCTCTGTTGCCCAGGCTGGAGTGCAGTGGCGTGATCTAGGCTTACTGCAACCTCCGCCTCCCAGGTTCAAGTGATTCTCCTGCCTCAGCCTCCTGAGCAGGTGGGATTACAGGCACCCACCACCATACCCGGCTAATTTTTTTGTATTTTTAATGGAGATGGGATTTCACCATGTTGGTCAGGCTGGTCTCCAACTCTTGACCTCAGATGATCCACCCACCTCAGCCTCCCAAAGTGCTGGTATTACAGGCATGAGCCACCATGCCCAGCCCTTCCTCCTAATTTCTAAAGCTGCCAGTAAGCCCCCAAAAAGTTACTTTGTCCTTACAGGTTCTCTGAACCTGAAGGTGAGAATTGGCAGCAGGGGTGAGGCTATCTGAAGGAAGATGTCAGAGTTGCCGTTGGATGGGGATATTGGCAGGAGCTAGGCCCTGTGTTTGAGAAGGTTCTTGTCCGTCTGAAGCAGGGTGAGTCAAACACTCTGGAGTGGGCTCCAGGAGAGGCTGGAGGCTGGGAGACTGGTGATAATGGAGCTTCTTTTGGGAAAGCAGGGAGAGATTTTAGGATGTGAGCCATCGAGAGGGCCATCATGTGGAGTAGGACACCTGACTGCTGTAGGTGAGGACCCTGGAAGTATGCACTGAGGGTCTGTCCCAGCCTCGGTCTCTCAGCATTGCATCAGATATTTGGATGGAGGCATGAATGATAGTTGTTGGGGGCTGAGTTGTGTCCTTCGTAAAGAAATGTTGACATCCTAACCCTCAGTACCTGTGAGTGTGACCTTATTTGGAAATAGGATCTTTGCAGATAATTCATTAAGATGAGATCATACTGGATCAGGGTGGGCCCTAAATTCAATGACTGTTCTCCTTATAAGAAAGCCATGTGGAGATGCACAAACAGACACCAAAGGAAGATGAGTACGTGAATTCAGAGGCAGAGATTGAAGTGAGAACAAGGAATGCGAAGGGCTGCCGGCAACCACCAGAAGCTGGGAGACCTGAGGAGAGATTATTCCTGGATCCTTGAGGGGTGCATGGCCCTGCCAACACCTTGGTTTCAGACTCTCAGCCTCCAGAACTGACAGACAGTAAATTTCTGTGGTTTTAAGCCTCCTACTTTGTGGTAATTTGTTATGGTAGTCCATTAGCAAGCCAAACAGCAATGTATCCTTCTTGTAGATGAGAAACTGCTGGTTGCCTACCCGGCTGCCATTCACCCATTCTCCTTACATCATAACCCTGAGTTTGTTCAGCATCACACAGAAATGTGCTCAGGGAAGGTGGCCTGATACTCGAGGGAAAATGAGTGGCCCAAGCCAGTCACAGTACATTCATTTCCCTTTGCAAGGAATCGTGGAGGGGATGACACTCGACTCTGCTCTGGCCTCTGAAATGTGAGGGAAAGTCTGTGGGCAGCCTCCGGGCAGCACTGAAGGAAAGCCTCCTCTGCCTTCATTCCTGCCTGAGAGATGGTCATGCGAGGATTTACTGTCTGCAGCCGCTGAAGCCCTGGCTCAACCATGACAGAAGGTGACCCAGGGCCGTGATATTGTTGAGCTGTTAAACCCACAACCTTCAAATGGACTTTTTGCCATGTGAGAAAGATGAACTTATATTATTTGGTTGGCTGTGCTGTTACTCACAGCTGAAGACAATCTAACAGGCATACTGGTCCTGATCATTAATACCACTGATAATGGAATCCGGATTAAAAATAATCTAAGACCGGAAGACTTGCTCCAGATAAAACAGACAAACTGGAACAGGAATAAATGCATCATCAGGTGGGATAATTCTTACCTGTTTCTCCTTTTGGAGGGCAGAAAGAATAGGCTGATTGGAGATGCATGAAACGTGGTTAATGTCTCCGCGTAATCAGGACTTGCAACACCCTGATTACTCCTTTCTGATTCTCTGTGAAGAAAAAAAAAAAGGAATAAATGTGAAATTTTTGCATTAGGGAGGAAGACGAATTGCTCTATTAAGATAAAATATAAAAGAATATATATTTTAAAATTCTGTATGTCAAAAATACCATGGATAAATTTAAAAGAAAAATTACATACTGGGAAAATTACAACACAATAAAATATGAAAGTTTGTTATCCTTATACAAAGAACTCTTGCAAACCAATAAGAAAGTGGCAAAACAAAAACAAAAACAAAAAACCCCCACACACTTCGATAGAAAAATGATAAGGAATAAGGAAAGGCAACTCCCAAAAAAAGAAATTGAATTAATCAATTAGATGAAATTCAACTTCACTGAATACAGTAGAGAATGCAAATTAAATACAATAAAATACACGGGGACATATTCAGGTTTTGTGAAGCCTGAAACTTAAAAAAATGTGGGAGCTGGGTCTCCAAAACTGTTATTTCAAAACTAAGTATGAATAAGAATTTTATTTGGCCCCCTCTGGGAGGTGAGGAGCGCCTCTGCCTGGCCGCTGTGCAATCTTCCAAGTGTGAAGTGACAGCCTTTCTGCAGGTGTACCCAACAGCTCCAAAGAGACAGTGACCATCGAGAACGGGCCATGATGACAATGGCGGTTTTGTTGAAAAGAAAAGGGGGAAATGTGGGGAAAAGAAAGAGAGATCAGATTGTTACTGTGTCTGTGTAGAAAGAAGTAGACATAGGAGACTCCATTTTGTTCTGTACTAAGAAAAATTCTTCTGCCTTGGGATGCTGTTAATCTATAACCTTACCCCCAACCCCGTGCTCTCTGAAACATGTGCTGTGTCAACTCAGGGTTAAATGGATTAAGGATGGTGCAAGATGTGCTTTGTTAAACAGATGCTTGAAGGCAGCATGCTCGTTAAGAGTCATCACCACTCCCTAATCTCAAGTACCCAGGGACAGAAACACTGCGGAAGGCTGCAGGGACCTCTGCCTAGGAAAACCAGAGACCTTTGTTCACGTGTTTATCTGCTGACCTTCTCTCCACTATTATCCTATGACCCTGCCACATCCCCCTCTCCGAGAAACACCCAAGAATGATCAATAAATACTAAAATAATAATAATAATAATAATAATAATTTTATTTGAAATAAGAAAATAAATCACAGCAAACTATAATGTTTCAAATGCTAAAAAACCCCACAAGTGTCAAAAAAACAGCAAAAATAACATATTATTTTTATTGACTAAGACTTGTTTATAATTTTTTTCCTATATTTTCTGGATGCCTACACTTTCATCATTTCTTCATTTGACAACAACTTTGTATTGCTATTTTCTGTAGAGAGGATAAAAATGTAATTTGTCCTAACAGTTTATTGAACTATATTTCTTCTTATTTAGAGTGGAGATTCATAAAACGTATGACTCCACACATAGATTTGCTTGCTGTTTGTAACACTGCTATAGGTTTGTGCTTTATAAAGTCAGACATTCTAATATGTTATCTTTCACATCATGCCCACCAAAAAAGTTAAAAAAATAGATGTAGTGCATTTGTAGTGGTCTATACTGCATTACGGATTATGTTCCTGAAAGAGGAGAACCATTTTGACTGGGTACAGATGAGAACTGAACCCTCCATTCATAATTTTCCACATCTGATGACTGGAAGAATAGATACAGACTAGATGCTGGCTCTGTACATTTCAAACTGTGTTTCTCTTCTACTCTTCAAGCAGTTCCAGGACCAAGGCTGCAGGCCACGATCATAGTATGATACAATCTTTATCTCTGCCTATGGTGTTGTGGAGCTGAGTGAGTTGACACAGTGGGCAGTAGGAGTGTTTTGGGAAGCCATTCCTTTATTGGGGAGCAACCATAGCTAAAAGGGACATGGAAGTCACTGTAGCTCCATACATATGTCCCACCAAACTTTAAATGTATTTTCAATTTCATCGTAGCCAACTTCCAAAAATGCCTCCAGCCACTTGGATAACACTCAGCACAAGGAGAAGTGTGATTGAGAACTAGAAAAAACAGCTGCCTTAACAGATTTTAATAAAAATCTTTGATTTTGCACATTTTATTAAAGACATCTAATCATGTTAATATACTGCTAGAGTCATTCCCAGGGTCCTAATTAGATGTCCTAAAACTATGCTTTATCTTCATGGTAGATCAACTCTGGGTGTAGGTACACTTGATGTTGAGTTTCCATATCAATGTCAATGTTTAAGGCAAAAATTTGATACAGTAAAAAATTATTTATATGACTCATAGTGGTCTAACACAACGAGCTTTTCCTCAGGCTGTGGATCAGATCACTTTCCAGTTTTGTTCATTTCCAATTGAAGCTGTGGAGGTGCTTAGGATCATGTTGTACAAACAATATGGATGTGTGAACACTAGAATCACACACACAGAGTGTGGGGTTGTCATAGGAACCGAGGTCTATGGAGGAAACAGCAGAGCCACCTCTCTAGTATCATCAGCACAGGGCACCTTCTCATGAAGTGAAAGGACAGGCAGAACCCCTGTAATACAGGCCATTTTCCTCTTTTTCTTTCCTGACCCCTAAAGTTTAATTCAAGTAAGTTATTGATTGTATGATGAGACCTTACTATACCACATGTAACACTTATAATTTACAAAAATTAGAACAAACATTTCTGAAACATTTTGGGAATGTAATTTAGCATTATGCATCAAAAGCCGCCCAAAAAGTTCATACCCCTAAAGATTCAATTTCCAGGAATTTATCCTAACTAAATCATTATGAACATATTAAAATATATAGCTACAAGTGTGTTCATTGCTAAATTATTTTTTAATTATTTTTTAATTTTTAGAGAAGGAGTCTTGCTTTGTTGCATAGGCTGTACTGAAACTCCTGGGCTCAAGCAGTCCTCCTGCCTCAGTCTCCCAAGTAGTTGGGATTACAGGTGCAAGCTACCATGCCTGGCCCTAGGTTTTTAATCAGTAAAAATTGGAAATGATCTATTACTATATGGCCAATGATATGGAATTGTTTAAATTAATTATGGTATATTTACACAATGGAATACAACACATTGGTTCAAATGGCAATGTAAAGAAATGTGAAAGATCTACTTGAAGAAAAAATTAAATGCTATTAAGAACACAGAAGATAATTTGTATAAATGAAAACAAATACCTTGCTCTTGGATAGGAAGACAAATACTGTCATGATTAATTATTAATCTAAAAATTTAACCTCATCTCAATTAAAAATAACAATCAGAATTATCAAAAAATGAGATAATATGACTGTAAAGTCTAATGAAAGTATAAATGGCAAGAATAACCAGAAAATTTGTAAAAGGAAGTGAAGGGACTATCCCTACTATTAGTAAAATATATTATAAAACACTGCAGTAATTAAAACTACAACCATTCATGAGTGGATGTGCAGAACTGAACAGAGTCTAGAAAAACTAGACTCTGATATAATAAGGAACAGAGTATATGATGGAGATGGCCTTTCAACTTGAAGGAGAAAATGGTGGCTTGTTCAATAAATTGTATTAAGACAAGTAACTAACTCATACACTAAAATTAATTCCAGGTGGACTGTAAAATAAAAAGTATAAAATTAAAAATTAAAATTTAAAGGCAGATGCACAGAAATATTTTTAATTTTAAATTTTTAAAAATTAAGAAAAATTTTAAAAATAAGTACTTTTAGTATAGGAGAGGCAAATGGTATATATAAACCAATACAAAGCTCACAAGCCATAAAATATACATAAAAATGATTACATAAAATTCTGAACATTTTGAAAAGAAAAAATGTCATAAATAATGTCTGAAGGGAAAATGATAACTTGGGAAAAAGATTTTAATGTGGATGACAGTCAAAAAGCTTATTTCTCAATATATAAACATTTTTAAATAATAAATAAGAAAAAGGCCAATAAAAATATGGTTATCCACAACTACAGAGCTTCTCATAAGACATCATGGAAAAATATGTTTTCTATTTTTTATTACTTAGCTTTACTGATGTATAATTTACATAAAACAAAACCTGCCAATTCTAAATGTAAAGTTTGATGAATCTGTTTATGGTTAGTAATTACCATCACAATTAGGATATAGAATTTTTCCATCACCCAAAACAGTTTCCTCTTGCCCTTTTACAATCCCCACCCCTGACATCTGGGAACCACTATGCCCTTTTGGTTACTATGGTTTTGTCTTTTCTAGAATTTCATAAAAATGAAATTATATAGTATGAGTCTTTTGTATCTGGCTTCTTATACTTAGCATAATGCTTTTGAGATTCATCCATGTTGTTGCAAGCATATGTAGTTAATTTCTTTTTTATTGCTGAGTAGTAAATATTCCATTGTATGGATATACCACAATTTGTAGCAGTTGATGAAAATCTGGGTTATTTCCAGTTTGGGGCCATTATGAATAAAGCTGCTATGGACAAGTCTGTGTGGACACGTTTTCATTTTTCTTGGGTGAATATCTAAAGAATCGAATTTCTAAGTCATATGTGTGTATGTAATTATAAAAGAAACTGGGCCGGGCATGGTGGCTCATGCCTGTAATCTCAGCACTTTGGGAGGCTGAGGTGGGTGGATCACCTGATGTCAGGATTTCGAGACCAGCCTGGCCAACATGGTGAAACCCTGTCTCTACTAAAATATATTAATTAGCTGGGTGTGGTGGTACATGCCTGTAATCCCAGCTACTCAGGAGGCTGAGGCAGGAGGGTCGCTTGAACCTGGGAGGCAGAGGTTGTGGTAAGCCAAGATCGTGCCACTGCATTCCAGCCTGGGGAACACAGCCAGACTCCATCTCAAAAAAAAAAAAAAAAGAAAAAAGAAACTGTCTGACCAGTTTCTAAGGTTTCTAAGGTTGGAACATGGGGAGAATCATTCACCAACAAAAGTAGAGAGTTCTTCCCAGAAGAAAGGGGAAGGGTGTGAGGCAAAAGTAATTTCCACTTTTTTTGAAATATAGAAAACCATTTTTCAAAGTAGTATCATTTTACTTTCCCACCAGCAGCATATGAGAGTTCCAGTTGCTCCATATCCTTGCCAGAACATGAAATGATCAGTCTTTTTCATTGTAGCCATTCTTAAATGTGTGCAGTAATATCTTCTTGTGATTTCAATTTGTATTTCCCTAATTAATGATTAATGATGTTGAATATTTTTTCATGTACTTTTTGTTTTTCCATTTGTATTTTTTCTTTGGTGAAATGTCTGTTCAAATATTATAAAATTGAAGGTATTTATTTGCTTATTGCATTATTTCTGTCACTTCATGGTCTGTTTCTATTGGTTGATTTTTCAACCTGCTTACAAGTCATTTTCTTTGCATGCCTGATAATTTTTGTTTGCATGTTGGACATTGTGAATTTTATCTTATTGGGTGTTGGGTTTTGTTGTTGTTTGTTTTGTAACTAATCTTGGACTTTTTTTTTTCTCTGAGCACAGTTAAGTTACTTGAGATCAGTTTGATCCTTTTGAAGACTGCTTTTAAGTTTTGTTAAGGCAGGACCAGATAAGTGTTTATTTTAGGGCTAATTTAGCCTCCCCCTGCATTAAGATGATACCCTTCTGTGGACTCTGGCCAATGCTTTGTGTATCAAAGGTCTCTGTTTTGGCTGGTATGAAGACAAATTACTTCCAGCGCTGTGTGAGCTCCAGGAATTGTTTGGCATACTGCTTTCTGGTAGTTCTTCCCATGGCCTCATAGAATTTCACCCATGCATGCCTAGGACAGTATTCAGCTAATGACTTGAAGTGACTGCTCTGCAGATCTCTGCAACTCTCTCTCTAATCATCTCCCACCACTCTTATATTCTGCTTCACAAATTCTAGCCACTTTGGCTTCCCTGGACTCTGATCTGTCTCCTGTGTTCTGTGAAATTTCTGGGCTCTGTTTGGGTTCTCCATCCCTACAGTGATGCCTGGAAACTGCTTTGAGACAGTAAGCTCGGACGTAAGACTCACTTCATTTGTTTCTCTTCTCTTAGTTATCACAGTCCTGTGCTCTGTTGTTCAATGCTTAAAAACAGTTGCTTCTTGCCGGGCACGGTGGCTCACACCTGTAATCCCAGCACTTTGGGAGTCCGAGGAGGGTGGATCACGAGGTCAGGAGATCGAGACCACCCTGACTAACACGGTGAAACCCCGTCTCATCTCTACTAAAAATACAAAAAATTAGCTGGACGTACTGGTGGCTACCTGTAGTCCCAGGTACTTGGGAGACTGAGGCAGGAGAATGGTGTGAACCTAGGAGGCGGAGCTTGCAGTGAGCCGAGATCACAGCACTGCACTCCAGCCTGGGAGACAGAGTGAGACTCCGTCTCAAACAAACAAGTAAAGAAAAACAGTTGTTTCTTTTTTTTGATCCTGTTTTTCTAGTTGTTTGCAATGGGAGGACAATTCCCACAGCAGCCAATGCTTCATAGAAGAAAGTGGAATTCTCTTTTTTCTATTTTCAACTTTAAAAATCCCAAGGGAGATCGTTGGCCCAGTTTCTGTTTGGTGATCACCCATAAGCCAATCAAGGTAGTGAGGATATATAAGAAAATCACAGTTTCTAAGGTTGGAGTATGGGAAGACTCATTACCCAGTGAAAAACAGAGAGCTCTTCCCAGAAGAAAGGGGAAGGGTACAGGGTAAAAACAGATGAGAGACATCTATTATCAAAGCAGTTCTTATGAAAAAGAACTTGAAGTCAAGCAACTGATAGAGCTGTAAGAGTTCCATTGTCTAGAAGGTGGAGTCCGTTCCCTGGCCACATGTTTTCCAGGGCCAAGGACAAACAAGAGCAGGTCCAGGATAGAGAGATACAATAAGTGTAACAGTTACACTGAAAGAGACAGAATGCAGTAAAAAAGCAACTTTCTTTCTTTCTTTCTTCTTTTCCCTCCTCTACCCATCCAAGTCCGCTCTATGGACAAGTTCTTTCTCATCCCTTGTGAGAAATATGGGTTGGTCTCACTAGTTTTCTGGTCCTCTTCAGCTAATGAAAAGACCTCAAGATATTTTAACCCCATGAATAGTTTCATTTTGGTAATTAAAATGCTCAGTCCTGTGCAATAGTCAAATCTGAGAATTCCACTTATAGGGAGTAGGGAACAAGCATGTGGTCACCTCTTCTTTATTTTCCCACCAACAGGGTCTCTTTGAACCACAGTAGTCCATCCCTCCGCTGCTCCCCCTGCAAGATGGGTAACAGCCTTTCTGACGCAGGGAGCATAGGTGAGGGGTATGGATGGAGGGGAAGGGAGGTCTCAGGAAGGTCCTCTGTGCTGGGTGCTGTCCTGATCTAGCTTTGGTGTTCTCTTTGCCTAGTAAGTATGGGAAGCTTTTCCCCGTGGAGCATTGTTTTACCCGTATAACCTAACCTTGAGTGAGATATGGTGGGGCCAGACACAGATCAAGAGAGAGAAGCTAGAAAGAGTTTTAGAGCTTTTTATATCCATGGTTTCCTGGAGAGATCACAGCACACCATGCAGGGCCACTCAGGGCCAGGGTCTGTCACAGAGAGAGGGAGAGAGGGGAATTGTGGACAAACATCTTTATCATGGTTTCTGAGGGAAGGAAAGAGTGAAATAAGGCAAGCAGATATAGGATAGGCTAATTTGGATAATTTCAGCGGGTTCTGAAGTACAGGGGCTGTAACTAGTTGTTTGGTGCCTAGCCCTGGACAGGTGTATAGTGTCCCGCGTATGAGAGCCTGCTAACGGAAGTGGTTGGGGGTATGGGGTTAATAGACTGCTGGAGAAGGGGAACTGACCAGCCTCCAGCCTGAGCCTCAAAACTGGGTCAAGGCAGCATGAAAAAACTGCTACATTACAGCTATTTTATGGGTTCTTTGGAGACCTGAGATATGAGAGCATGTCTCATCTGCAGTCCCTTTGTTGTCCGTGAAGTCTTTCTTCTGCCTATATCAGGCACACGCACGCACAGATTCTGCTACATCTGAGAGTACTAAGCTGTCTCCTGCGCTTCTCACATCTGACACTGAATTATACATGACACCATCATCAGCAAAGGACAGGGCGCTGGGAGCACCACGCAGAACCTAAGCTATTGGAGGGTGGGAAGAGCAGCAGCAGAGCCGAGGAGTAGAGGACAAAGCGTTTCCAGTGTAACAGAATAATGTACTATCTGCGGCCGGGACTAGGGTGAGCAGAGTGAGGCGCTCAGTGAGGGTGCAACATTTAAGAGGTGCCATAAAATTCAGCAATTAAAATACATAATAGGTGGCTCACTCCTGTAATCCCAGCACTTTGGGAGGCCAAGGCGGGCGGATCACGAGGTCAGGAGTTTGAGACCAGCCTGGACAACATGGTGAAACCCCGTCTCTACTAAAAATACAAAAATTAGCTGGGCGTGGTGGCGCACTCCTGTAATCTCAGCTACTCATGAGGCTGAGGCAGAAGAATCGCTTGAACCCGGGAGGCGGAGCTTGCAGTGAGCCGAGATCGCGCCACTGCACCCCAGAGCGAGACTCTGTCTCATAAAAAAAAAAAAAAAAAAAAAAAAAAAAAAAAAAAAAAAAAAAAACCACCATAATATTTAATACGGTATTTTTAAAAATACATAAAAACGTTTATATAGGGTGCACAAGTTCCCTTTTGCCTAAGAGTTCAACGTGGCTCAGCGGGGCACTGGTGCTAAGCAGTCGCAGCTTCTAGTCTCCTCCTAGGGCCCGGAGCAGCCCCCAAGGAAAGGCCTTCCCTAGGAAGAAGTAGCCCTTTAGCCCAGCCTAGAAGAAGGAGCTGAATCAAACCAAGGCAGGACGATGAGGCGTGGCGTGTACGGACAGGGAAGAAGAAACAGCAAATATTTGAGTCCAAGATGCCTGGAGGGAAAAGAGCTAGAGGACTATTTGGGGGAATGGTCTTGGCAACAGGGTTCTAGGCAGGTACCACGATCATATAGGGACTCTGTAGAATTTTAAGTAGGGAGGCAAGCGCCCAGGTTTGTTTCTTATGCAGAAAGTGCTGAGCAACGGACAGACGAAAGAGGTTAGGTCTGGATCCAGGTAAACCCTTTATGAGGCTAACGCACTAGCTGAATGAGGGATGACAGCATCCCACCTAGACAGGTGCAGACAGATTCCCGAGGTTCAGGTTCGGACTTCAGTTTCTCCGCTGGAACGCTGAGGGTGGGGCAGCACCCGGGTCCCTGCCCTGCAAACGGGGCCGCTGCAGGGTTCCTTTGGCGGGGCCGGTGCCCCGGGGAGCGCGCAGGACGCGCCCGCCTTCAGCCGGGGGCCAGGGCGAGCGGGGCGGGGCGGGCCCGCGGGTGCCCTGACCGGCTCACCGCCCAATCGCTGCGGGCCCGCCGAGCCCCGGGGGGCTGGGGCCGCCGCCGCCGCCGCCAGAACGTGCCGCGGCTGCGCCAACGCGCGAACGCCGGGCAGGGCGGCGGGCGCGCTCAGTCTGGCGGCGGCTGCCGTGAGCTGACGGACGTTCCGGGAACGCCGCAGCAGCCCGCGCCGCCCGCAGCCTAGCCGAGCCGCGCCGCCCGGGCCTCGCCCGCCCGCCTGCCCGCCATGGTGTCATGGATCATCTCCAGGCTGGTGGTGTAAGTGGCCTTCTCCCCCGCGCCCCTCCGTTCCCTGCCTCCCCGCCCCCGGCCCCGGGCTGCGCGCGCCCCTACAGCGCCCGGTCCCAGTGGCTCGGGCTATTAATACCCGGCGCAGCTAAATTTAGCAGGTACAGTAGCCGCCGAGGACGCCTGCGGGCGGACGGGCGGCGCAGGACGCGGCTGCTGCCCAGGAGGCAGCCGGCGCCGGCGGCCGCTTGCGGGGGGCTGGGCCGGGACGGCGAGGGCTGGGGCGCTCGGGGGTTCCGTGGGGGCTGCGTCTCGCCGCGCGCCGGCCGCTTTGTTCCCCAGCTCGGTCGATTTGCAGAGGCCCCGAATGGGCGCGCCGCGGACACGCGTCTCTCTCCTTTGGCAGAAATGTGAGGTCGCCCGGCGCCGCGCCCCGCCGCCCCAGCTTTTGTCAGGTGGAAAGGACAGCGCAGACGAACCAGGGGCGCTGCCTGGAGGGTCAGCGCGGAACGGGTGGAGAGGCAGAGGCGGGGCTCCCAGTGGGGTTGGAAAAATCCTCCTTTTTAGGTGTCTGCATCGACAGCGGCAAAGGCAGCTGGGACATGGGAAGACGCATGTGAATCTTGGAGTAAACGCCTGGAGCCCCCGGCTCCGACTCCTTTTGCAGGGGATTGAGAGACAGGGGCAGGTACCTCCAGGAATGCACGGGAAATTTTCAAGTGACAGCCACCCGCATGGTGGCGATGACACCTCCCAGGCCTTGCAGGAGAGCGCAGAGTCATCTGGGGTGAGGTCTGTGTGAAGTCATTGGGGGTGGGCGTGGGGGCCGATTTTCTCCTTCAAGCCCCAGGACCCGTAGGCGTTTGAAGAGCTTCCCCGGTGGATTTATTCTCCTTTGGAGATAGACGTGACTGTTCCAAGTCCCTGTTCTTCCCTAACCATCCTGGCCTGAGTCAGAACAGATTTGCCACCTGCTGTAGCTAGCAGGGGCTGAAATGGGTGTGGGGAGTCTAAGGCGGGGAGGAGGGTGGCAGGCACCTCGGGCTTTTTCTTTGTCTGAGAACACGGGGCTCTGGACCCCAGTGATTGTGCACCATCACTCCCCACGTTTTGAAACACCACCCATCTCCCTTCCCTTCTTTACTGATTTTCCCTTCCGAAGTGGATCTCAGCATTGTCTCCCGCCACCATTCAGGGCTTTCCTCCCAAAGCCAGTGTCTGTGCCTCTCAGCCCCCAAGTCATTCCGTGAAGGCCTCTCCACAGCTGTCTGACTGCGGGGTGTTTGCGCTGCACCTTGAGGTGGCACGTTAAATATTTAGAAGATTTCTGCTGGCAGAGCCGACATGAATAATACAGGAAAGTGGCTGACACGCCTTGCCCTGCCTCATGCCTGACCAACACTGTCTTGCCTTCAGGGTGGTGTTTCCTCTCTGGGATCGATATTGCCAGTGGCTTCTGGGAAGCCCTCAGGGTGGGGCTGGAGAGTTGAGCTGGCCTGGCTGGTGGGCTCTCTGTAGGTCCTGCTGGGCTGGGAGTGAGGGCATCTGGTCCTGGGTCATGTGACTATCATTAGTTTTATTAGCACCTCCCTCACCCCTGCCCTTTTTTTTTTTTTTTTGAGACCGAGTCTCGCTCTGTCGCCCAGGCTGGAGAGTGCAGTGGCACAGTCTCGGCTCACTGAAGCCTCCGCCTCCTGGGTTCAAGCGATTCTCCTGCCTCAGCCTCCCGAGTAGCTGGGATTACAAGCGCCTGCCACCACGCCCAGCTAATTTTTGTATTTTTAGTAGAGACGGGGTTTCACCATGTTGGCCAGCCTGGTCTTGAACTCCTGACCTAGTGATCCGCCCGCTTCGGCCTCCCAAAGTTCTGGGATTACAGGCGTGAGCTACCACGCCCGGCTCCTCCCCCTTTTTTACAATGAGCAACTGATGGGGGTGGAGAAGAGAGGCATGTATTTGGGAGGTCTCTCAGGGATGTGCTGTTGCTTTCTAAAACAACCACACTCCCTAGAACCGAGACTTCAGAGAATTTAAATGAACAGCATTATGTGGCCCAAGGAGAGTTGATGGGATTTGGGATTGTTACTTCCACTATCGAGTCCAAAAGGTCAGGGATACCACTTATCCCCCAGTCCCTAATTCCCTGTAGAAACCTAGCATAAGCATATTGATTATGAGTTATGAACATCATTTTTAATAAGCAATACCTGTTCCATGAAGACAATATTTGTTAATTACAGGAAAATTAGAAAAGATAAACTGAAAATCATCCACATGTCCACCACACAGAGATAACTAATAATAATGATGGAGGGCATATTCTTCAAGAAATTTTCCTGTATGCATATATGTACATATATTTGTAATTCAAGGATATTATTGATTCAGCCCAATATTCTACACTCCACATACCTTGAGGAACTTCTTATCAAGGGGAGGAATACTGTGTTTGGAGTCAGAACGCCCATGGTTCAAATCCCAGTTTTGCCTCTTGCCAGAAGATCCCAGTTCACAACTCAGATCAGAGCAGATGCTAGTCCACAGCTAGTTAACCTCATGTTGCTGTTGCAAAGATTTCCATGACACTTGATATATAAATTGCCAAGCACCACGGAGAGCACTAAATCAATGATGAGTCCCTCCTTCTGTCCTCCCCGGGAACCCTATGAGAGGGGCTCTCAGACTTAATTTACTCCTGTGGTTTTCAAACTGGGTTCCCTGAGGGCCACCCAGCCTGAGCAGATGGGCTCTGGGCTCCTCATCCCTGATTCAACCCAAGCAGTTCCCTTTTTGTTTGTCTTATATATTGGGGTTCTAGATAAAATACAATTCAGAAAAATATATGTGTTTTACTGCTAATAAAAACAACTGATCTAGTCCTCCCCCTCATCTGTAAAACTGCAGAGGAAATATGCCTTGCTCAGGGACACAAGATGAGCTGGTAAAGAAAACAGGCTCTGGATTTTTAGTCCAGTCCAGTGCTTTTTCCACCTTCACTCCCCACTGAGAAAAACATCTCTTTCAAGCTCCCTAGACCTCTGGTATGGGAGCATCCTATGGTTTTATCCGCGAGTCACGTTTTGTATAAGTAATCTTTTCATGGTTTTGTAAGCCTCTGTCACATCAAAGAACATGTAAGGAAGACCTATCACTGTGTTGTGAGGATAGAGAGGGAGTGTCTTCCTGTCTTTGTGTGGTCCCAACCATCCGACCAGAGGTATCACAACAAGCTGATGGCCTCCAGGGACAGCCAGCCAGTGCTCGTGGTTGTCTCTGCTGCTACTGGCCGTGAGCATTTTGAAGAAAGCAATTGTGGCTTGTTTCCCTTTACAACCCCTTTATCCCTGCCATGGGTCTTTCACAAAGTATCTGGCACCTGAATGCACTGAGTGAAGGTTGGTTGTGTTGAAGGAAATCCTAGGCCCTGGGGACAAGCAGAGTGGCTGGCTACTGCTGTCCCCTGGGGACGGAGGTCAGCAGGCATCAAGACAGGCTTGTGCCCACGGGCAAGGCTCTTAGAGTGAGGACCAGTTTGAGATGCTTATTTCTTGCCAGCTCTCTTTCTCCTAACTTCCTTGGCTCAGCCTGTAAAGAATTAAGGAAGAGATACTCAGTGCAATAGCACTCAGAACCAGGTTGATACCTTCATGGGACACAGGGGCTTATTTAGGACTTGCCTGCTTGCCTCCTTTCATTTTCTTTACATACAACTCAAGGCCTAGGCATGAATGAATTTCAAACTGGGGAGAGCATGTTTTTGTGCACCCTTTTGGAGGGGGGATACCAACGTTGCTCTGTGACTTCTTGGAAGAATATGCCATTTTGAAGCATTATTCTAAGGAGCAGGTATTGCCTCATTGTCTTGGCCAAGGCCCAGAATGTTGGCTGAACGGATCAAGAGCTTCTCACCCCTTATGGGATTAGTAGACTAAAACCCCAGCTCACTACATGGGGGAAAGAGAGTTCTAAGTCCACATGGCTGTGCAGAAAACATTTTATTTCCACATTGCACATTTTAAAAAATACTAGTTTTTAGAAAATACAGTGTGATGATCAAGACAGAGTCTTAGTTTGATGGCTGAAGATCTGGCTAAGTTCCAGGACTGGGATTTGGAGCATGAAGTCTGTCTTGGGTCAGGGATGTGAAAATGGATGGGGCTGGGAGGAATGTGGATTGTCCTCAAGATGTTCCCCAACTGTTGCAAAACAAATGGAAAAAAAAAGAAAATATCGTAAATCCTTAAATATAAGCTAGCTTTTCTTTGGGGCCTGCTTTTAAAATGTGGCATGCAGGAAACTGATTCAGTTAATGGAGGGTTCCAGTTGGTTGAGGATTGATTTCCTGGCACTGTGCTGTAGTACACTGTGGGAGCTGGGTAAATGTTTCGGTTGAATTGTGAAAGGAAAGATGTTAGGCTAGTAGGCAGCAGACATGGGTTCTAGTCCCAGTGCTGGTCTGACTCACTGTCACAGTCCTAAGGGCAACTCCCACCCACCTGGGCCAGCTCCCTGTCTAAGAGACAGGTTTTTGGCCACAGTCACCTTGCAGGTCCTAAGAGCTCCAAGAGTCAGTGTTCCTCTAGGTCCCTTCCTTCCCCAGCTGGCCTGTATGCATCACATTTATTTATAAACAGGAGGAGTATCCTCAAGGAAGTGAAAAATACTAGCTTAGATTTCTCCGCTGTTGAGCTGCCCTGTTTCTTTGTTTGCTAATCCTGCCTGTCTGCTGAGAAGTAGCTTTCATGCACTTCTTCCCACTGTGTCTTATTTGAGGTTAGCTGACAAGTGAGGGTCTCACCTAGTTATTACTGGGTCAGTCTCCCCACTTCCTTCTGAAGCCCGCTATCTTTTTTGGAGGGTGTATTATGTCGGGGGAGGAGGAGCCCTGGGGAGAATGAAGTAAGGGGGACTCAGGTCCTCTTTGGCCATTTAGTGAGGCTGCTGTTTTGTGTACGTATGAGTGTATGTGAGTGAACGTGTGTGTGTGTGTGTGTGTGTGTGTGTGTGTGTTTCCAGGAAAGTTAGGGAGGCTAGGGAAAGGAGAGACAAGGCAGTGCAGCAGCCATAGCACGTGGCACCTTTAGAATTTCACTGCCAGGGATGAGCCACACACATGCCCAGCTGGTTACCAGAATTCTTAGTCTGGGGGAGTTTTTCCAACCCCCAAAAAGAAGTAAGGAGAGGGGGGTGCACGTGGGCACTAAGGATGTTTTCCTCTCGATTCTGGGCCTTGGGAAGGGAATTGGGATTCTTGAGGAACTGGAAGGTGGATCATTATATTCAGAGTATTTATTCTGAATTTTCAGATCTCATCTGTCTTTATACAGAAGCACATTATTTTCACTTTGGGATTTTTAAGTCACACTGGGGCTTCCCTGGGAATACAGGGAAAAAGGAAATATAGATCAAGGACCAACTATTTGGCACACAGTAGGGATTTCAGAAGGAATCTTGAAAGGTAATTTGGTATAGGCCTTCAAGCATGCGTGGGTACCCAGACCAGGATGGCAAGTGAGGCTGCCTAGGACACTGTCTTGAGGAGCAAGAAGCTGAGTTAGGCTCAGTGGGGAAGGAGTCCCAAGAGTGCTTTATGCAGGGAAGATGGCAATGGGGCACATGTGTTGGTTCAGTATTTGCTCTTCCACACTTAGCTCATTCCTGATCAGAAAAGGTCTGCCCCATTGTCAGATTTACTAGATTAGTAAACAGAGAGCATCTGTTATTTGAGTTAACATCTCCTCCTGACATCCTATCTCTCCCTCTCCCCGTGGCCTTGTCAGTCACCTGGCAGTTCTAGGACAAAGGTGCCTCCTGTTGCCACTGTAGGGAGCTGTCCAGCCTAGAGGCTGTCTTGCCCTGCCTCTCTTTCCTCTTAGGACTATCCTGCATATCTATACTACATTCCCCGCCCCCCCACCTTTTTTTTTTCCTTTCACTGATCACAGCTCAAAGTCTGCCTTAGGCATTCTCCTGCATACTTAGGTGTGTATATCCTTTCCCCCTCTTTGTAGGGGACTCTGGATAGTACTTTGGGCTGCAAAACTAGTTTTCCATTCCCTTCTGGTAGCATGCTCCATCCTGCCTCCCTTCACTCAGCCACAGAAGTCAGCATGTGACCCAGGCCTAGATATGCATTTCCCTGGGCACGGACATTGGTCCAGAGGTGGGCGGGTGACCCAAACTGAGATCCTTCCCCAGGGTTTCTTGATTTGGAGCTGAGGGAGAATAGCCTTGCCTATGGGTTCCAGAGTTGGGAAGATATGAAGTTAGGGCTGAGGCATCTAAAGCCCCTGGCATACGTGGAGAAAGTCCATAAGTAAAAGTGAAGAATACAACAAAGCAAAAATAAATGGAGATGAGACTTGGGTGAGAGAAAGAGGCTGGCACAAGAGAATCTTGGTTCTGGTTGCTCGGGCCCCAGTTCCTGCAGCTGCTTTTTTGATGCCATGAACTGTCCGATATCCTAGAATGAAAACTTTAAATGCTGCTTATAATCAATTAAATATTTGTTGTTCGGATGGACTGGGGTATGCTGCAGGAATAACTCCCAAATCCCAGTGGCTCAAGAAAACAAAGGTTTATTTCTTGCTTTCTGCTGCCTGTTACTGTGGGTTGGCAGGGGTACTCTGCTCATCGCATTCACTGAGAGTCCCAGGCTGACTGGATTTCCTTTGTCTTATCGTTATAAGACATCAGGATTCTGGCTGGGCACGGTGGCTGACCGTGTAATCCCAGCACTTTGGGAGGCAGAGGTGGACAGATCACTTGAGCCCAGGAATTTGAGACCAGCCTGGGCAACATGGCAAAACCCCATCTCTACAAAAAAAAAAAAATACAAAAATTAGCTGGGCATGGTGGTGTGCACCTGTGGTCCCAGCTACTTGGAGGATGAGGTGGGAGGATCACTTGAGCCTGGGAGCTGGAGGTTGCAGTGAGCCGAGATCATGCCACTGCACTGAGCCTGAGCAACAGAGTGAGACCCTGTCTTAACACACACACACACACACACACACACACACACCAGGATTCACTGTGGTAGGGAGAGAAAAATAGAGTCACATACTAGCTCATAAGTACCTGCACCTGGAGATGATAACATGCCATTTCTGCTCACATGTCATTGGCCAAACCTGAATTCAAGTGGGTGGCGAATTACACTCCTTACTAAAGAACAGCCCTAATGACCAGCATATATGTTGAATGAATGACTCCTAACCAGCTTTGCAAACCTGGAAATGTCCTTGGCATAATATGGTATTGTGCAACTGGGAGAATCCTGACATACTCCTTCAATCTCTACACTAGAAATATCTCTCTCACTTCCCTTTTAGTCCCTTTATTCTGTTCGTGAGTCAAGAAAGGAGGTCTTAAGTCTGAGGAGAAATTAGCAATTACAAAGAACCAATGCCATTCCATAGTTAAAGCCTTGGAAGGTGCCCTCTGGCTTTCACTACACTCTCCATACATGTCTCTGCCTTTCTCCATGAAGCCTCTCCTAGGTCCCCTAACCAAGAAAGATTTCTGTCCTCTGGGTCCCCAGAGTGGCATTGTCACTTTGTTCCTGGTACTATAGTGGTCTGTGCGTTGATATCCCCTTACAGACCACATCTGCTTCGTCTCCCTTATAGTTTCTCATATGCAGTAGGTGCCCAGCGAGTGTGTGTTGGGTGGTGAATGAGTCAGGACCTCACTCCTCAGAGTGTGGTCTGTGCACCAGCAGCATTGGCATTACTGGAGTAGTTAGGAATGCAGAGTCCCAGGCCTGGTGAATCTGCATTTTAACAAGATCCCCATAAAGCCTGAGAAGGGCTGAGTCAGGAGACAGGGTGCCATCATGTCCCCTGTGAATTGAAAAGAGATGGACTTGCCTGAGGTTTTCATTATTGTCTGTGGACCTTGGACCTGGGATTCAATTGCAAGCCACCATTTGTGCTAGACTGTCATTCATGCTTTCTGGTTCTGAGAGGTTCTGACCCCAAGGTTTTATGATGAGTTCTAAATAGCATATCTAGACTCTGTCAACCCAGTGCCCAGCCAAGAACCTTTTGATATGGACAGGAGGCAGGGAAATACTGGATAGAAGAGGGCAGTTCCCTGGCAAAGGCCCCACCCTCAAGCCTGGAAACTGCGGCCCTAAATGAGAACAGTTATCCCTGTTTTCCTGCCCAAAGATTGCTTTTTCCAAAACCACTCTGGCCCGCCACACCCCGCATCCTGTATCCATAAAAACCCCAAACTCCACTGGCAGAGAAGCAGAGTGGCATGGCAGAGGAGAGAAGAGAAGCATCTGAATGTTGAGAGGAGTTTGGCCAGGGATGGCCGCACTCCAGAGGAAGATTATCTTCCCACTGTATCCCCTTTCCAGCTCCCCATCTCACTGAGAACCACCTCCATCACTCAATAAAATCTCTGCATTCACCATCCTTCAAGTCTGTGTGACCTGATTCTTCCAGGATGCCGGGTTCTTCCTGCAACCCGGGTACCAAGAGGTCAGGGTGTAAAAGACCGTCACCCTGACTCTCCACTGAGCTGGTTAACAGCCATCTGCAGACGGCAACTGCTAAAACAGCATTAATTGTAACACACCCCTAGATGCTGCCACGGGACCAGAGCCCAAAAGTGCTCACCCTAGCCCTGGCACCTGCTCACCTGCATGCTTCCCCTCCTGCAAGGGGTTTGAGCACTGCAGGCCGAGTAAGCAAGCCACACCCCTGTCACAAGTCCCACAGAGGGGTCAAGGCAGCCCTCCTGTCTCACTTTCTTTTTTTTCTTTTTTAAGATGGATTCTTACTCTGTCGCCAGGCTGGAGTGCAGTGGCACCATCTTGGCTCACTGCAGTCTCCACCTCCTGGGTTCAAGCAATTCCCCTGCCTCAGCCTCCCGAGTAGCTGGGACTACAGGCGCCCGCCACCACGCCCAGCTAATTTTTTGTATTTTAGTAGAGACGGGGTTTCACCATGTTGGCCAGGATGGTCTCGATCTCCTGACCTCGTGATTCCTCACCTCGGCCTCCCAAAGTGCTGGAATTAGAGGCATGAGCCACTGGGCCTGGCCTCCTTTCTTACTTTCACAGATTGGCTGCCTAATTGTGATCAGTGTAAAATTTAGTCTTGTCACAGCTAGGGCTTAGACTGCCAAAGCTATGCCTGTGAGACAGAATATTGGGCTGAGTGGGTCACGCTGCTCAGAGGAGAGGGAATACAACCCGCCTTGAGAAAGAGGCTAGTGAGCCTGGCCAGCTGATGCTGGAGATTCACGTTGGATTTCCAAGAACATGCAAGGACTTTTTCTCATGAGCACCTGAAGTTGAGAACCACGAGTCCACACGTGCCCCTCCTGAGGGAGTTGCAGGATCCAGCAGGATCTGTGCACACTTCAGGCTGCGTGTTGTGGAATCCAGGCTCTCAGCAAGTTCTCCTAGCTCTGCCTTCAAAATACTCGCCTGTCTACCCATGACTCCCACCTCCACCACTGCCACCCTGCTCCAACCAAATACTGTTGCTCTCCTGGACCATTGAAAACCCTCCTGACTGTTTTCTCTGCTTCTATTCCTGTCCCTCCGGTGATCTCATTAAAATGTAAGATAGGGCCGGGCACGGTGGCTCATGCCTGTAATCCCAGCACTTTGGGAGGCCGAGGCGGGCAGATCATGAGATCAGGAGATCCAGACCATCCTGGCTAACATGGTGAAATCCCGTCTGCACTAAAAATACAAAAAATTAGCCGGATGTGGAGGCGGGTGCCTGTAGTCCCAGCTACTCAGGAGGCTGAGGCAGGAGAATGGCGTGAACCTGGGAGGCAGAGCTTGCAGTGAGCCGAGATCACGCCACTGTACTCCAGCCTGGGCGGCAGAGCGAGGCCCCATCTCCAAAAAAAAAAAAAAAGTAAGATAGACCATCTTTCCCCTGCTGTTTAAAAACTGCTCCATCTCACTAAGAGTAAAACTCAAACTCCTTACCATTGTCAACAACACTCACCAAGGTCTGGCTCCTGCCCACGCTCTGACCTTACCTTGCTGTGGCCTCCCCTCTCTCACTCAGCTGCAGCCTCCTCACTATTCTTAGAAGGTGGCAAGCTTGTCCCATCCAGCAGCCTTTGCACATACATATATTAATAATATATATTATTTCTATAATAGAGCTACCAGTTAGAGACCTTAGAATAAGTCTTTTTTAAAATGAAAAAACAAATAAAGCAAAGAAGTGAAAATATAAGAAAACAGCATATCCTGGGGGAGGGAAATAAGCCCATGTGGAAAAGAAGCACTTCTGGAAGTAAAAAATAAAGTGTTGACATTAAAAATCCAATGACTAGGTTAAAACAGTGAAGGATTGAATGCCAAGAAGGTAGTGTTTTTCACACTGCATCTTAGAGCTAGAAGGAGTCTTGGTGATGTCATGCCCTTGTTCGACAGACAAGGAAGATGGGGACCCACAGAGATAGGTGATCTGTCAAAATCACTAGCCCGATTGGCTAGGCCAAGACTTAAGGCCAGGTGTCCATGTTCTGAAAATGTTTTAATGTGGGCAAGAGAGTAAGCTTGTTTTATATGGGTAGAGAATTGGACTAGAACCTGTGGGTGGCTAGAAGATAAATCTTTGGCTTGCTGGAAGGAAAAGGTTTCCAGTAGTTGGCACTGACAGCACTGGGCTGCCTTGTGAGGCAGGGAGCTCCTGGCTTCCAACCCTAAAACTGTCTAACCCTAAAACTTTATGATTTTTTATTTTTTATTTTTTTTTTTTGAGATGGAGTTTTACTCTTGTCGCCCAGGCTGGAGTGCAATGGCATGATCTTGGCTCACTGCAACCTCTGCCTCCCGGGTTCAGGCGATTCTCCTCCCTCAGCCTCCTAAGTAGCTGGGATTACAGGCATGCACCACCATGCCTGGCTAATTTTGTATTTTTAGTAGAGACGGGGTTTCACCATTTTGGTCAGGCTGGTCTTGAACTCCTGACCTCAGGTGATCTGCCCGCCTTGGCACCCCAAAGTGCTGGGATTACAGGCGTGAGCCACCATGCCTGGCTAATTTTGTATTTTTAGTAGAGACGGGGTTTCACCATTTTGGTCAGGCTGGTCTTGAACTCCTGACCTCAGGTGATCTGCCCGCCTTGGCACCCCAAAGTGCTGGGATTACAGGCGTGAGCCACCATGCCTGACCAAAACTTTATGATTTTAATCTTTTTCCTTATACTGGTTAAGGAAGAGAGAGAGAAGAACCATTAAAAATATTTCCTTTTTCAGTGATTGGACTTCTGTCCTTGCTCAAGACTGATTGATTGATTCATAGCTTGGTCAATTTATTCATTGATGTACTGCTCATTTTTTTGACCATTTGATGCATGCCAGCCACCAGGGATATAAAGATGAATAAGTTCTGATTCCATCTTTGAGAAGTTTATGAGGTCACATAGCCAGTCACTGGGAAACTGGGACTTGAATTCAAGTGTCCCTCTGCCTGCCCAGTGCTGTTTCCATTGGGTGGATATTTTGTGGGTGTGTGTGAATGACTTGTCTGGCTTTGGTTGGAAATTGTAGGGATAAGTCCTTTCAGCAGGGGAAGTGGTACATCTTACATATGAAGGAATTAAACCACTGCTTTGTCTTCCAACCGGGGGGACACTGTAGCATCCAATGTTGGAGAGAAGAGAAGGCAGAGGACAGGGTGTGCTAAGTGGAAAACAATCTGAGACGAAGAGGTGGGTGAAGTCAAGCATCCTTTCCCACTGTTTTAGTCTGTGATTGCTGCTGTAACAGGTAACCATGAATTTAGTGGTTTAAAACAACAGAGGTTTATTCTCTTGCAGTTCTGGAAGTCAGAAGTCTGAAATGACTCTTTTGGGGCTAAAATCAAGATGTTGGCAAGGCTGGTTCCTTGTGGAAGTTCCAGGGGACACTCCATTCCTTGCTTCTTCCAGCTTCTGGTGGCCGCCGGCATTCCTCGTGGCTGCATTACTCTAGTCTCTGCTTCTGTGATCACACTGTCTTCTGTTCTGCCCTTACATCTTCCTCTGAGGACACTTGTGATTACATTTAATCACATTTAATCACAAATCAAATAGGGCCCACTTGAATAATCCAGGATAATCTCCCCATCTCAAAATCCTTAATTTAATTCTACCTGCAAAGTCCCTTTTGCCTTATAAGGTAACATTCACGGGTTTTAGGAATTAGGACCTGGATATCTTTGCAGGCCATCACTCAGCTGACCACACCCAAGATCACAGGCCTTACTGCCTCCAGGCTGAGGGGAGTTCATCTAAGAACAACCTAAAGAAAGGGGAAACACACAAGGGAACACTTTGATGTTCTAACGTCTTTATCTTTTTTAAAAATTTTTTTAAAAGACAGGATCTCACTCTGTTGCCCAGATTGGAGTACAGTGGTGAGATCACAGCTCACTTCAGCCTTGAATTCCTGTCTTCCAGCAATCCTCTTACCTCAGCCTCCCAAGTTGCTGGGATTATAGGCGTGAGCCACTGCACCTGGCTTCTAACATCTTATTTTGTCTCCGTTTTTGGGCTCTCCTTGATTTGCAAAAAGTAATTAATGAGTCAATAGAAAAGACTATTTATAAAGAAATGGTGGTGAGGGGATAATGGATAATAGTACAGTGAACCCTCATTTACCCATCGCCAGTTTAAGAACTAGAACACTACCTTTATTGTATGAATATACCATAATGTACTTATCAAGCAAACTGTTGATGAATGTTTAGGTTGTTCTAGATTTTTCCTTTGCACTCTCTCAGAAAGAGCGCTGCAGTGAGCATTCTTGTGTGTTTCCTGGTATACCTTTGCACAGGTTTTGTTAGGGTTAGTCTGGCTGAGGCAGAGGACAGTTGCATGTTCTACTTGACAACATAAATTAAGTTTCCATAGAAAAGGGGGCCTATCCTGGGGCTTTTTATCCTGTGTCATTGATCACTTTGACTGACCCTGCACCAACACCACACTGTTGTAATTACATGGCGTGATGAAAATTCTCGATGTCCGGCTTGGCAAGTGCTCCACCATTTGTTCTTCATAAACTGTTCTCCAAACCCGTTTTCTTTCAGCAGTGGGTGCGATTCCATTTGCACAGTGTCTTTACCATCACTTGATACTCTCACACTTAGAATTTTTGCCATTCTGATGGGTACCAAGTGTAATCTCTTTATGGATTTAATTTGCATTTTCTGAACACTCATGAGACTGAGCATCTTTTCATATGTTTATTGGCCATTCATGTTCTCTCTTCTGTGAAGCGCCTGCTCAAGTCTTGCCAGTTTTTCTCTTGTCCTTATCTTATTGATTTGTAGGAGTTCTTTAACTCTTCTGGATGCTAAACTTCTGTCACTTATGTGTTACAAATGTCTTCTCCCAGTCTGTGATTTATTTTATCATTTTTTAGAGTCTACATTGATAATCAGAAGTTCTTAATATTAATGCAATAGAGAGCATTTTTTTTCGTTTATAGTTTTTGCTTTTTGTGTCCTAGGAAAATAAAATTGTGAAATTATTCTTCCATATTGCTCCTAGCAGTTTTCTAGTTTTTCTGTTCACATTTAATTTCTTACTCTACTTTGAGTTGATTTTTATATATGATGTGAAGCAGCAGTCTAATTTTTTTTCTTTTTTTCTTTTTTCTTCACATGAAAAGCCAGTTTTCCTGGCTCTATTTATTCAAAAGTTTATGCCTTCTCTTCAGACCTGCAGTGCCCAGCCCTGTCATAAAGTGAGTTTCTATAATGTGCAGGCCTGTTTCTGGGCCCTTCATTCTGTACCATTGAATAGTTCGTCTGCCTGCCACAGTGCCACGCTGTGTTAGTACCAGAACTTTATGAAAAGTCTTGATGTCTGGCGTGGCAAGTTCCCCACCTTGTTCTCCTTCAAGAGTGCCTTAGTGCAGTGGTCCCCAGCCTTTTTGGCACCAAGGACTAGTTTCATAGAAGACAGTTTTTCCATGGATGGGGGTTGGGGGGCAGTTTTAGGATGAAACTGCTCCACCTCAGATCATCAGGCATTCATTAAATTCTCATAAGGAGCTGTGCAACCTAAGTCTCTCACATGCGCAGTTCACAATAGGATTCATGCTCCTATGAGAATCTAATGCCGCTGCTGATCTGACGGGAGGCGGAGTTCAGGTGGCAATGCTGCTGCTCACCTCCTGCTGTGCAGCCAAGGTTCCTAACAGACCACAGACCAGTCTCCGTCCCTGTCTGCAGCCCAGGGGTTGGGGGCCCTGCCTTAGTGCTTTCTTCTCCCATAATACATGTTTAGAATTAGCTTAGAGTTATGTGTTACAGCACATACACAAACACACAAATCTGTTGTCATTTTTATTGGACTAGCATTTAATGTACGAAACAACAGAATATTGATGTTCTTTATTTATTTTTAATTTTTGGAGACAGAGTCTGGCTCTGTTGCCAAGGCTGGAGTGCAGTGGCACAATCATGGCACACTGCAGTCTTGACCTCCTGGGTGCAAGAGGTTCTCCTGCCCTGGTTCAGCCTCCCAAGTAGCTGGGACCACAGGTGTACGCCACTGTGCTTGGCTAATTTTTGAATTTTGTGTAGAGACATTGTCTCATTGTGTTCTCACTATTTTGCCCATGCTAGTCTTGAACTCCTGACCTTAAGCAATTCTCCCACCTCTGCCTGGCCTCCCAGGTGTGAGGCCTTTTATTTTTTTAGAGACAACATCTTACTCTGTTGCCCAGGCTGAAGTGCAGTGGGGAAGTGTACTGCAGCCTCAGACTCCTGAGCTTAAGGGATCCTTCTGGTCTCAGCCTCTCGAGTAGTTAGGACTATAGGTGTGCACCACCACGCCCAGATAATTAAAAAAAAAATTGGGGGCCAGGTGCAGTGACTAATGCCTGTAATCCTAGCACTTCGGGAGGCTGAGGCAGGTGGATTCCTTGAGCCCAGAAGTTCGAGACCAACCTGGACAACGTGCTGAAAACCTGTCTCTACCAAAATAAATACAAAAATTAGCCAGGCATGGTGGCGCACACCTGTGGTCCCAGTTACTTGGGAGGCTGAGCCAGGGCAGGAGAATCTCTTGCACCCAGGAGGTCAAGAGTAGCTGTGGTCCCAGCTACTCAGGAGGCTGAGGTTGAAAGATGCTTAAACTCAGGAAGTCAAGGCTGCAGTGAGCTGTGATGGTGCCACTGCATTCCAGCCTGGGTGACAGAGCAAGACTCTGTCAAAAAAACAATCTTTTATTTTTAGAGATAGGTTCTATCTCTTTTGCCCAGGCTGGTCTTGAACTCCTGGCCTCAAGCAATCCCCCCACCTCGGCCTCCCAAAGTGCTGGGGTTACCAACATGAGCCACCATGCCTGGCTGATATTGATGTTCTTAATATGTTTGTTGCACTCCATATATATGGTATCTACCTTTATTTATTTGGGTCTTCTTTAATGACTTTCAATAAAATTTTATAATTTTGCTATAAATGTCATACACATCATTTGTTAGATTTATTCCCAGGTATTTGATATTTGTTGATGCCAGTGTATTTAGTATCTTAATAAAATTTCATCTTCCAACTGTTGGAAGAATACAACCTTGCTTACCTGTAGATTCTTTTTGATTTTCCAGATAAATAGTCATGTCATTTGAGAACAGTGTGGTGTTGTGCCTTTCTGGTCATTATTCTTTTTTATTTCCCCATTTTACCCTGGTTAGGATTCCCAGTGCATGATGACTAAAATTGGTGAGGCAGACACTCTTGTCTTGTTCCTGACTTAAAAAGGGATGCTTCAACATTTTCCCATAAAGTATCATGCTTGCTGTAGGGTTTTCAGAAATATATTTTGTCACTCTCAAGTGATAGTTTGCGAAGAGTTTTCATAATGAATGATATTATATTTTATCTAACGCTTTCATTGAGACAATGTGATTTCTTTTTGGTCTTTAGTCTAAGTGGTAAATTGCATTAATTAATTTTACCATTAAACCAAACTTGCCTTCCTGGATAAACCCAATTTGGTCATAAAGTTGTTTTTTCTTTTTTCTAGTTAAAATGATCCTGGAGACGATTTGCTAATATTTCGGATTTTTTTTTAAGCTATGTTTGTGAGTGATATTGGCTATGTTATTTTTGTATGGTTTTGGTATCAAGATTGTGCTAGCCTCATAAACTAAGCTGGGGGTGTCTCATCTTTTTCTGTACTCTGAGATAGTGTGTGTAATATTGGATGTCTTTCTTAAATGGTTAGTAGAATTTGCCAGTAAACTGCTCAGAGCCAGGGGCTTTTTCAACAGGAAGATTTTAAACTACTGATTCAATTTATTTAATAGTTATAGGTTTATTTGATCTTTTCAGATCAATGTTATTTTAGGACTTAATTCATTTCTGTAATTTTTCAAATTTATTTAGTTAACAATATTGCTTCTGCACCCTATTCCTTCTTCTAGCACTCTCATTAGACATGTGTTAGATGTTCCTACTCTGTCTTTCAAGTCTCTTCATTTTGGCCGGGTGCGGTGTCTCACACCTGTAATCCCAGCACTTCTTTGGGAGGCCAAGGTGGGCAGATCACCTGAGGTCAGGAGTTCGAGACCAGCCTGGTCAACATGGCAAAACCCCATCTCTACAAAATACAAAAATTAGCCAGACTTGGTGGCGGGCGCCTGTAATCCCAGCTACTCAGGAGGCTGAGGCAGGAGAATCGCTTGAACCCAGGAGGCGGAGGTTGCCGTGAGCCGAGATCGTGCCATTGCACTCCAGCCTGGGCAACAAGAGTGAAACTGTCTCAAAAAGTCTCTTCATTTCTTATTTCTGATTTATTTTTCTGTCACTGCTGCATTATGAATAATTGTGTGCACATCTGTCTCCTCAGCCATGTCTAATCAGCTGCTAAACATACCTGTTGATTTACAATTTTTTAATTATTAGATTCTAGAAATTCTATTTAGTTCTGTTTCAAAACTGGCCATATTTTATGATGTCTGTTCCTTCTACATATTTTAAATTCCTTTTTATTCCTTTAAACATATTAAACATATTTATGTTATGTTCGGAGTCTGATAATTCTAGCATCTAAACTATTTTTCAGGGGCAATTTAGATCTCTTTTTTTCTGGTGGCTCCCAATCAAGGTGCGTTATGTGTCTTGTAATTTTTTCTTTTTTTTCACTGTGAGCTTGTATTCCTTGGAATTTCATCTGTAGGAGTTCTTTAGGCCTGGGTCAAAGGTGAATTCCTCCAGGGAAGATTTGCATTTGCTTTAGGTTAGGTGTCTAGGGACACTACCAATATTGGACTACTGAAAAGTAATTTCTTGAGATTTTAAAATTTTGACCACGTTGGTAGTGTAAATTTGGGCTGCAAACTTATGTGAGGATGAGGTTAGTGGTTACAAGTTTTCAGGGGAAATACGGTTTCCTCTTCACCTGCTGCTATGACTAGAGAATGGGCGTTTTTACTTTAACCTTTAGTGATTGCAGCAGGCTTCTCTCTCTTCACCCTTTTACTGATGTTGTAGTGCTTTGGGGTCTGAATTAGTTTCCTAGTGCTGCTGGCACACAGTGCCACAAACTGAGTGGCTTAAACTGACAAAAATTTATTCTCTCACAGTTCTGCAGACTAGAAGTCTGAAATCAGGGTATACTATGCTTTCTCTGAAAGCTGTAGAGAAGAATCTGTTCCCTGCCTTTCTCTTATCTTCTGGAGGTTGTCAGCAAGCCTCGCCCTTCTTTGGCTTGTAAATGCATCACTTTAATCTCTGCCTCCATTGTCACATGGTGTTCTCCCTGTGTCTGTCTCTTTTCCTCTTTTATAAGGACACTAGTCATATTGGATTAGGGGCCACCCTAACCTAATGACCTCACCTTAGCTTGGTTATATCTGCAAAGACCCTTTTCTTTTTCTTTTCTTCTCTTTTTTTCCTTCTTTTCTTCTTTGGCAGAGTCTCACTCTGTCGCCCAGGCTGGAGTGCAGTGGCACAATCTTGGCTCACTGCAACCATTGCCTCCTAGGTTCAAGTGATTCTCATGCCTCAGCCTCCCAAGTAGCTGGAACCACAGGTGCACACCACCATGCCCAGCTAATTTTTGTATTTTTAGTAGAGACGGGGTTTTGCCATGTTGGCCAGGCTGGTCTCGAATTCCTGGCCTCAAGTGATCTGTCCATCTTGGCCTCCCAAAGTGCTGGGAGTACAGGCGTGAGCCACTGTGACTTGCCAAGACCCTAGTTTTAAGTAAGATCACATTCACAGGTATTGGGGTTTAGGACTTCAACATATCTTTTTGAGCAACAATTTAATCCATACCACGGTCCAAGCTTTATAGAAGGATGCCCTGGGTCAGTGTTACTCAAAATGTGGTCTGGGGACCATCCCATTATCTCACCTAGGAGTTTAATAGAACGGTAAATTCTCAGCCTCGCTCCCTCCAGACCTACTGAATGAGAATACCTGAAGTTAGGGCCCAGGAATCTGTGTGTTAATACACTCTCCAGGCTATCTTATGCAGGCTGAAGTTTAAGAAGCATTGCCCTAGACTATGTCTCCTGTACTTGACACTCTGTCAAGCCTTGTAATTTGAAATTCAATGCTTCAGTTAGGAAGTGCCCTTAATTTACCTTTCTGGGGCTCCACTTTTACTTTGCTTTTGGCCTCTAAAGCATTTTACACTGATATCGAATATCAATATGTTTACAAATATTATTTATATTGATTACACTTTTTGCTTTGTTTGGAAACCCGTATAAAAGTTGAAAGAACAGTACGATAAATACTTCCATTATCTAACCATCTGAAAGGAGGCTGCAGACATCATGCTACCTCACCCCAAATACTAAAGTATGGCACTCAAGGACGAGATTACTCTCCTTTACCAGTGGTTCTCAAATTTGTTGGTCTCGGCCGGGTGCAGTGGCTCATGCCTGTAATCACAGCACTTTGGAACACCAAGGCAAGTGGATCACCTGAGGTCAGGAGATCGAGACCAGCCTGGCCAACATGGTGAAACCCCGTCTCTACTAAAAATACAAAAATTAGCCAGGATTGGTGGCATGGACCTGTAATCCCAGCTACTCGGGAGGCTGAGGCAGAGAATTGCTTGAACCCGGGAGGCGGAGTTTGCAGTGGGCCGAGATCATACCACTGCACTCCAGCCTGGGCGACAGAGCAAGACTCTATCTCAAAAAAAAAAAAAAAAAAAAAAAAAAGAAAGAAAAGAAAAGAAAACTACTTTTTCCAGAAAAAAGGCAAAATGATGTCAAGAAGAGAGTACTGTACATTTTTGTAAGTCTTTTTTGTATCAAGGTTAATTTCAATGTGGAATCTGAAACCTTATTAGTGGTGGTTGGTCTATCTTATAGTTTGAGTGGATCTTTTCTGTATGATTTTTAACATTATGCATTGGTCATTTGGAAACTATTGGTTCACCAAATAGATGCAGATCTTCAAATGTTGACACATTTTATTGTATAATATCCAAAATCCATATGCATTAATATCACTGTTGATTTCATCAGAAACGCCTTCAAGTATTGGGATACTGTTAAGTTAATGGTAGGATAAAAATGTCCAAAATTCTAATTTTTGCTTAAAATCTCAAATCTCATCATTGGCAACAAATACTATTTGTTTTTTCTGATGAGATCAATCATTTTTCTAGAAAAGGATTGCAAGATACCCAGGTCTGAATAACCGGAGTTCATCAGTCATTCAAGTAACTGGTGTTCCATGAAAAAAGGGGATAATTCAGCACACAACTCAGTGACACAAGTGCTTTTCCTCTAGACAATCATTATACTTTAGTATGCAGCAGAAACACTGTATGAGTGCTACTTATTTCATCACAGAATGATAAGAACGTCTGCACTCAAGGGTCTGGATTTAATGAAAGTGATGATTTTCACTATATCATCTATGACATTCTTAAAGGGAACAGGATTTTGTTTTCCCTATTGTACTGTGGTGAGGAACACAGTGGTGACAGGTGGAGTTTGGTGCTACTGCCACGATTCATGCAAAGTACTAGCGGCAGTTTTACCTTTCATTGGTTTTGCACCATCAGTGCAAATTCAACACAGCGAAAAGGCAAATGTCTTGGTAATATTGTTGAAATTGTTTTGACCTCATGGACCCTCTGAAGGGGTTTTAGGGATCCCCTGAAAGGTTCTTGAGATCCCCTAGGAGTCTGTAGATTATACAGAGAATCACTCACTGTTCTGTACAGTAAAAAACCATATTACCACCCTACGAAATTCAACTCTAATTCCACACCTTTATCCAGCATGAGGTCCATACTCAGATTAACCCAAATTTGTAAAAAAAATCCTTTATTGATTTTTTTTTTCCTGTTTCTATTTGGAGGCAATTAGAGTTCACACACTGAATTTGGCTGTTATGTCTTTTGACCAACCTAGAACAGTTGCCCCGATTTATTGAAGAGTCCGGGTCGGCTGTGTGGAGAGTGTTCTGCATGTGTCAGACTTGTCCTAATGATTAGACCCAGGTCTGACAATTGTGGCAACACCACCACATTGATGAGGAGGTGCACCCTCGACCGCCTCCTGTCAGGAGGTCAGAGTGTCAGACTGTCTCACAATTGGTGGTGCCAAACTCCCCACTTGGTAAAAGATTTACAATTTCTTTGAATCCAGAATTTTTCACTGTTTTCAGTGGGATAGTAAGTCAGAGTATCTTGTCTGATACTGCCCGAAATCATGGTCTCCTTTTGATTATTATTATTATTTTTTTGAGATGGAGTTTCACTCTTGTCGCCCAGGCTGGAGTGCAATGGCATGATCTCGGCCCACTGCAACCTCCACCTCCTGGGTTCAAGTGATTCTCCTGCCTCAGGCTCCTGAGTAGCTGGGATTACAGGCATGCACCACCACGCCCAGCTAGTTTTTATATTTTTAGTAGAGATAGGGTTTCACCATGTTGGCCAGGCTGGTCTCGAACTCCTGACCTCAGGTGATCTGCCCACCTCTGCCTCCCAAAGTGCTGGGATTACAGGCGTGAGCCACCACGCCTGGCCCTTTTGATTTTTTTTTCTTTTTTTGAGACAGAGTTTTGTTCTTGTTGCCCGGGCTGGAGTGCAATGGCACGATCTCAGCTCACTGCAACCTCCGCCTCCTGGGTTCAAGTGATTCTCCTACCTCAGCCTCCCAAATAGCTGAGATTACAGGCACCCACCACCACACCCGGCTAATTTTTTTTTGTGTTGTATTTTTAGTAGAGATGAGGTTTCACCATGTTGGCTAGGCTGGTCTTGAACTTCTGACCTCAGGTGATCCGCCTGCCTCAACCTCCCAAAGTGCTAGGATTACAGGCGTGAGCCACCGCACCTGGCCCCTTTAGATTATTTTTTAGGTTTGCAGGTATATCAGTTAAAATTCTTTTGGTTTTAGAAAAAGTAATACAACTGAGGCTGGCTCACACATCTTAAAAGTCTAGAATGGTGCTGATTTCAAGTGAGGCTTGATCTGGCAGCTCAAGATTGTCACCAGAGCATCAGGTTTTCTGGTGTCTCATCTGTACTCTTTGGTTGGTGCCTGTTTCAGATTAAGCCTGGCTCCCCTGGCTGCTAGCGGCTTCTAGGGGCCTTGAAGCCCTCATTTGTGTCCAGCAGAAAGAAGGCATCTCTCCCAGAGAGAGAGCATCTCCTATGGGAGACAAGGAAGCTTTTTCTCTGAAGTCCCTAGCAAGCCTTTAGCTCTCCTGATTTTGGTCACATACTTGTCATTGAGCCACTCCCTATGGCATGGGCATGGGATGTGTTTGACTGAAACCAGCCAGGACCCACCGTGGATCTGGGAATAAGATCAGTTGTCCAAGCACATGGCACTGGGATGGTGACCCAGAGAGCATCTGGGTCCTCTTACCAATACTAAAGCCAACTGGACCTGTGGGCTATCCAAAACCACCAACATCCACCAAAGAGTTTTGGTATCCATGAGGGTATAAAACACTTTACTGAGTACCCCCTGTGCAGCAGCTGTTGTGCCATGCCGTTCTTTATTCACTCAGCAGGTGCACTCTATCATCTGGTCTTGAGTGAGCTGGCACTGTGAGCCGGATGTGGGTCACCACTGAGGGAAACAACTGGAGTTTTGCCTCACAGCATTTCTCATGTAAGGCTCTATAATTTAATTAATGCAGCAGTCGTACAGGTGGACATTACTTGTCTCTTCCCCAGATGATAAAATTGTAAGCTGGTGCTAGGCAGGCTGTGCAGGTTACCCAGCAAGTCAGTGGCTGGAGCCAGACAAACGAGAGCACCATAGTGCCAGCAACACTATCTGGCCCCGGACTGGATGTGACTTGGGGGTGTCACTCAGCCCTTGCTGAGCTGAGTGACCTTGGCCACGGGACTGTGCTTCCCAGGGTCCTTGGAGCAGGGAGGGGCTCACCCTCCTGGCAGGCAGCTTCCCTGATTGTTCATACCATCCCATCTTCTACGTCTCTAAGAGTCCCGGCTACTCTGAGCTAGATACACCCTCTTAGACCCTCCAGGGTCTCAAGGGCCCTGCAGGGTCTTTGATGTTTATGGTGAAGAGCTCATGAGGACAGGAGACCAAGGAGGAAAGAGGCCAGAGCCTTAAGAACTGCCTCCAGGCCAGGCACAGTGACTCATGCCTATAATCCTAGCACTTCGGGAGACGGAGGTGAGTGGATAGCTTGAGTTCAGGAGTTTGAGACCAGGCTGGGCAACACAGTGAGACCTCATCTCTAGAAAAAATAGAAAAATTAGCTGGGTATGGTGGCGCATGCCTGTAGTCCCAGCTACTCAGCAGGCTGAGGTGGGAAGATTGATTGAGCATCTGCTTGTTGGGCTCAATCAATCCTCCCACCTCAGCCTCCTGAGCCAAGATCACGCCACTGCACTCCGGCCTGGGCAACAGAGCAAGACCCTGTCTCAAAAAAAAAAAGAAAAAAGAAAAAACTGCCTCCCCAAAAGCACACTGGGGAAGAAGAGGAGGTGAGGAGTGCAGGATTGGCTGGTCCGTTCCTGTGGCTTCTACCTGCCCAGACCTAAGAGAATACCTTTAAGGAGTGGCTGGAGAGGCTCTTGTCCATCTTCTTTTGTAACAGTCTAGCCCTGTCGCTGGGCCTCCTGTCCTAGCTGGCTCACCCCAGCCAGCCTGCTCACCCCACCTGGGCCTGCATTACCTCAAGAGAGGCTGGGATCCAAACTCTGAGGTCAGTCTAAGCCAGCCCAGCCCTGCAGTGCCTTCCAGGGTGAGACTGAGGCTCAGCATGTTCCTGGAGGCAACTCATCCAGTTTAATGAGACTCTGGGTGGGGAGGTGGTTTCCCTATAGGGCATGGGCAAATTTCTCAGCTGACAGCCAGGCATCCAAGCTGCTGCCACTGGGCTGGCAGCAGGATGAGATCAGCTGTGGTTGTGGCCTTCCTGGCAGTAGGTAAGGCACTGTGGGGCTTGGTGAAGTCACTCAGGTGGGAGCACTGCTCCCGGGAGAATTTGCAGAAGCTTCCTGGGTAGATAGATCATTCCAGTCACTGTGGGTCAGCCTTTTCTTCCCATTAGTCTGCTACTTGGCAGTTTGCAAATGGCTTCACATCTGTTGTTGGATACAAAGTCACAAACGTGGTGGCTCCTGGCTGAAATCAGCCTGCATGTTGCTTGTTTAGCTTGTGGTGTTTTAAATTTGAATCTACTTAAATAGAGAGATGTGGCACCAAAATCCAAATTTTGGGCTTCTCTTGAAGAGTCAGAAGATCTGGCACTGCAGGATGATTCCATCAGGGCAGCATCAGCCAAGCTGAGGGGTGGCTGCCCCCAGGGCCTGTGCTCCCTGATCTGCCTAGCCCCACCTGGCCCAGTTACTGCAGGCTGTGGTGGTGACCATGTCTCATCTCACACCTGGTCTTTTCCATCACTGGCCTGGCCCTTGATTCTGTATTTTCAAAGCAAACTGGGGAGGTGGGCATTAGTATCTCTGTTTTGCCAGAGAGGAAACTGAGGCTCAAACTGTTTTCAATATGTCATGTAGGAAAATAGTCATGGCCCGATTCAATCATGGCTCTGCCATTTAACAGCTCTGTGACACTGGGTGAGTCACTTGCCCTGTCTGGGTCCCAGCCTTTCCATTCATAAAACAAAGAGGTTGAGGGCTAGCTAGGTAGCAAACTTCTCAGTATAAGAAACAGATGGAATCCAGAGAAGCTGGGAGAGGAGAAGGAAACAAAGGAGAGGTGATGGCCCAACAACCTAGCAGAAAGACATTTTAAAAGGATCTCTAGCCTTAGTAACATAGCAAGACCTTGTCTCTACACACCAAAAAAAAAAAAAAAAAAAAAGAAAAGAAAAACCAGCCAGGCACGGTGGTACATGCCTGTAGTCCCAGCTACTCAGGGTGTAGGGAGCCTGAGGCGGGAGGATCACTTGAGCCCAGGTGGTTGAGGCTGCAGTGAGCTGTGATTGTGCCACTGCACTCCAGCCTGGGTGACAGAGCAAGACTCTGTCTCAGAATAAAAGAAAATAAAATAATTTCTGATATTCTCTTAATCCATTTGCTTTTCTGTGATATAAACTTGCTCTGTGTCCCAGAATTTTAAGCAAAATTGGCTGTTCACACTAAAAAAGAAAAAAAAAGAAAAGCAGAAGAAGAAGGATGGTAGCTAAATGCTCTCTGGGGTTCCCATCTGAACTGATGTCTGTCACTCTGAGTAGTCATTGGCAGTGTGCTGCTAGGTGTCAGAGGAACACAGGATCTGTGCCTTGATCCCCAGACCTAAAGGCAAAACTTAGATCCATTTACCATAATAAAAATAAGTATGTTTGTTGACACATAATTTACAAGTATGCTTTATGTCAGATGTTGCATTGAAAGTCTGCATACATTATTTCTCTTAACCCTGACAGTAGCCCCGTGGGGTAGGTAGTATTATTTCCATTTTACAGATAAGCAATCAGAGGTTTAGAAAGGGTAAGGAATTTGCCCAGCTCTTTTTTCTTTTTTTTTTTTTGGAGACAGGGTCTCACTTTGTCATCCAGGCTGGAGTACAGTGGCTGATCAGCACTCACTGCAGCCTCAAACTCCTGTTGTTCAGTTCTTAAACATTACACATTAGAGCCAGGAAGCAAATTCAAATCTGTCTGATTTTACAGCTCTTGTGTTGTCTTTGCCTAAGTGTTGCTGCAGCCCCATCTCCATGAATGGATCATTTACAGTGCAGGGCAATGAGATTAGGGTCCAGTGCTTCTGCAAGCAGGAACAATCCTTGAAACGCAGAAGTGCTGTGGGCTGGACTGGCTGGTCCAGGGAGGGTGCATGGAAGGGGAGTAAATGGTCTTCCAAACACAGTTTGGATTCCCTTCTGCAGCCAGTATGAAGTTAGGTGTGAAGGTGAGATTGTGCCACTTGAAGGACCAGACTGGCCTGAAAATTAGTGTCATCTTAGGAGTTCAGGTGGTAAAGGTAGATGTTGAGGTCAAAATACAGAACTTTGCTTTCAGGCAGGGGTGAGCCGGTGAGGGTTTGTCAGGAGGAGTGATGTGAAAGCAGTGTGTCTGTGTCAAGTTGGAAGCAACAAGGGCTGAAGCTGAGTCTTGGCAGTGAGAATGAAAAGAGAGGGCTGAATTGGCAAATCAGTAGAATGGGAACAATCGGCAGGACTTGAACCACACATGTGCAAATCAGAAGGAATTTTGGAAGTCATCTAGTCCCGTCTTGTCCCAGCACAGGGACTCCTCCGTTGGTGACCTCTGTGATAGCTGTGCATCAAGTCACTGCCAGTGCAGGATGGTAGAACGGGATCTTACATGGCAGGTAGCTTCTAAGGCCAGCACATAGGGGTGACAGATACTCAGTGTCTACATTGGGTTGAATAATGTCTCCCCAAAATTCACGTCCACCTGGAACCTCAGAATGTGACCTTATTTGGAAATAGAGTCTTTGCAAATGTAATCAAGTTGGGATGAGTTCATACTGGATTAGGGTTAGTCCCAATCCAGTGATTGGTATCCTTATAAAAAGAAAATCTGGACACAGATTGAGACATGCAGAATACTGTGTGACAATTGAGCCAGATTGGAGTGATGCCTGTCCAGGCCAAGGAACTCCAGGGATTGACAGCAGCTGTGAGAACCTAGGAAAATCCTCCCCTAGATCCTCCAGAGGGAACGTGGCCCTCATGATACCTTGATTTTAGACTTCTAGACTGCAGAATGATGAGAGAAACAATTTCTGTTGTTTTAAGCTAGGAAATTTATGGTACTTTGTTACTGCAGCCCTAGGAAACTAATGCAGTGTCCACTACCTTTAAAAACCCATGGGCCCCTGCTGGCCTCCCTGTTGCAGGAGGAAATAAGGGCAGCCTGGCACCATGCGGGCAGAACCTGGCAGGACTGGTGCAGGCTCCCGGTATTTGTCTCTTTCCTTTCTGGTGCTCACAAGTATTTTAATAATTCCATCTAGAAGTTTGCATTGGTGTTCAGTCACCCCATAATGTAGTCCTAGGGGAACTTCAGTTCCTATGACTATTCCTGATTTCCGTGAATTGGCTTGAATCATCACTACCCTCTCCAGAGTGCCATCTCTCCTCCCTCCCTTAGCTATATCTGTCTACTTTTTCTTCCCTAGACCCTTCTAGACTGAAGTAGATTCTTTGTTCTGCCACCTCAAAGCACACACTGCTAGCACCAATTATTGGACAATGACCTACATAGCTGTCCAGAGGTATCGTGTGTGTTTTTGTATTTCTTAACTCATAGATTTGTTTTTTTTAACTTCACCAGTGTTTATGTCTTGCCTCTTAAGTTTATATCAGAGTCCTTTGAAGGCACACAGCCTGTCTTTTGCTTCCTTTTATCCTCTATACACTGTACATTGTTATTACTACACACACACACACACACACACACACACACACAGAGAAAGGGGAAGAGAGAGAAGTAATGACGGAGGATAATTTTCCTCATCTAGGAAAGATTAGAAAGAAGAAAGGTTGAAGGTTGACTTGAAGGAGAATCTTGATCTTTAGGGTGGAAAGCATGCTCTGGCCCCTAGAAGGTGATGATATGTCTATATACAGTTATGCATTGCTTAATAATAGGGGTATGTTCTGAGAACTGTGTCACTAGATGATTTTTTCATTGTGTGAACGTCATAGAGTGTACTTACACAAACCTAGGTGGTACCGCCTGCTACCCATCTAGGCTACATGGTATGGCCTATTGCTCCTAGGCTGCAAACCTGCAGAGGATGCTACTGTACTGAATACTGTAGGCAGTTGTAACACAGTGGTATTTGTGTATCTAAACATAGAAGACATACAGTAAAAATACAGTATTATAATTATGGGGCCACTGTCGTATGTGCCGTCCATTGTTGACAGAAACATCATTATGCTCTGAGCAAGTCCAGCCTCATTTGTCTGTAAAAGGACAACAGAGCCATTGAGCATCTTCCACATGCCCAGTTCTGTGATGGACCATGGAGAGGTGATGCTGCTGAATAAGACAGACATGACCCTTATCCAGTGCTTAGTTTTGTGGGGGAAATGGGAAGTAACTACTTCTTGACCTGATTCTCTGTGGCTTTTCATTATGGTGGCAAGGTACAGACATGCTTGGTGATCATGGTAGGCCCCCGGCAGCCTTGTTTGTGCTGCACGACCTGCCCTCTCCACTTGGCTATGGCTGGTTGGATCACACATGGACACCTGACCCAAGCTGAGCCAATTATATTTTCCCCCTCCTGGAAACACAGACGTTAGATTCAGAGGCAGCCAATTGCCCCCCCAAATTCGTATTTTGAAGTTCTGATTCCCGATGTGATGGTATTTGGAGATGCGGCCTTTGGGAGATAGTTAAGTTTAGATGGGATCATGAGGGTAAGGCTTTTATGATGGGATTAGTATCCTTAGAGGAAGAGACACTAGAGAGCTTTCCTGCCTCTCTTTTCCCACCACGTGAGGACACAGCCAAAAGCTGGCTGTCTGCAAGCTAGGAAGAGAGCCCTCACCAGAACCTGACCATGCTGGCACCAGATCACAGACCTCCAGCTTCCAGTGCTGTGGGAAAATGGATTTCTGTTGTTTAAGCCATCCAGTCTGTAGTGTTTTTTGTTATGGCAGCCTGAGCTGACGAATTCAAGAGGCAGGAGCTGTAAAGAGTAAGAGTCAAGAGGTGTGAAGGCCGTGTTTGGCCGTGTGGATTGAAGAGCAGTTCACATGAAGAGCACGTGTGTTGTGATTTCTTTCAAAGTTGGTCTTCAGGTCTCTCCTGAGAGTGGCTGTAAGCCAAGATAGCCTTGACCAGGGGGAAGTTAGGTTTGGGTCTGCCAGTCAGGTGAAATACAGTGAGGAGGTGAAACCAAAATGCGTGAAAGAGAAGACATTTATTACGTACAGGTCCAGAGAGGTTAGGGGTGCTGACGGGAGGCTGAGGGGAAGTTTGGAAGTGGCAGGGAGCTCACCCAGGGAGTGGCAGGAACGGGCTGGAGAGAAAGAAATGTAATTCCCCCACAGCGAGGGGTATTTTTAACTAGGCCAAAGGTGACAGGGTGCTACTGTGTTTCAGATAACTCATGTCAGGCCTAAAGGTGGATGCCAAGGCAGCACCTATATTAAACAAATTCACGACAGTGTGGGAGGTGGGTCAGCAGAGGAGGAGGAGTGATGGAGACACTGGAGAATGCCGAGGTGGCAGACACATGGCCTGGCCTTCCAGGACTCTCCAGTCCCTAGTTCTAGACTGTTACAAGGCCCAGCTGCCTTGGGGTTTTTATGCTAAACCCTCCCTGCACCAGTGTCCTCCCCACAAATTCTCTTTACTGCTTATGCCAGTTTGAGTCCATTTCTGTTACTTATAACCAAAAGAACCTCTACCAAGACACTTCCCACTTTACAAGTGAGGAACAGAAGAGCAGAGAGGCTGAGTGACTGCCCAGGGTCCACTGGTGAGTGACAGCGCTCAAGCCTCACTCCAGCTCTTCAGACCAGTTCCCTGCTGTACATGCCCTTCCAGTTGTCACGGCAAGCTCCTTAGGGAAGCAGACCCAGGGCAGTTCTGAAACCACAAGGAGAAATCCTAGTTGTTATTCCTCTACCACTCCCTCTGTTGCCCAGGCTGGAGTGCAGTGGTGCAACCTCAGCTCACTGCAACCTTCGCCTCCCATGCTCAAGCGATCGTCCCACCTCAGCCTCCTGAATAGCTGAGACTGCTGGGACTACAGGCGTGCACTACCACGCCCGGCTAATTTTTTTTGTATTTTTAGTAGAAATGGAGTTTCACCATGTTGCCTAGTCTGGGCATCAACCTTTTAAAACATGGTCTGTGTTCTGTCATATTAAAAGTGCCATTCACACATCAAATATGCTTGCCCCCTTTTTTCTGTAATGCTGTCAAATGGAATAGCTCAGCCTTTACCACTTGCATTATTGCCTTTGGATCTTGCATCTAAGAGATTCTTAGCAGTGTGCGCTGGCTGATGGCCAGGATCTTCCCATGCCTTCGTGAGTTCTTTGCATTTATCTTCCTTTTGTTCTAGTGATCTGACCCATATTTATATCTCAAGGACAGGTGATTTTCTCTGAGCTATATGATAGGGAATGCCTGACAACCCCTGTTTAGTTTCTATATTTATTTTAAGACATGTTTTTTAAATGAGCCAATTAATTGGAAATTATTTATATGGAAAGGAAATGTTATCACTCTTTCCATCATCCTACCACAACTGCCAATAACATTGTAGAGAATCTTTCTTCTAGTTTTCTATTTGTCAACTTAATTTGTAAAAATATATTATTGTAATTATACATATTAAGAATTTTGTATTTCACTTCTCTTGGTAACATAATAGAAAGTCTTCTGTTTCAAACATTTTGTAAATATCATTTTTTTCTTTTCTTTTCTTTTTTTTTTTTTTGAGATGGAGTCTTGCTCTGTAGCCCAGACCTGGAGTGCAGTGGCGCAATCATGGCTCATGGCAGCCTCAACCTCCTGCAAAGCTGGGACTACAGACATGTGCCATCACGCCCAGCTGATTTTTACATTTTTTGTAGAGACAGGGTCTCACTCTTGCCCAGGAGGGTCTCAAACTTTTGGGCTCAAGTGATCCTCCTGTCTTGGCCTCCCAGAGTATTGGGATTACAGGCATGAGCCACTGCACCCAGCCCTAAATATCATTCTTGATGGCTGTATCCATTCTAGTAAGTTGAACACAATTTACTTAAGTGTATCATAAATCCTTTTGGGCATGAATGGACAATAAATAAATATAGGAAATGTAAGAGCCATGCCTCTATTTGTTAGACATTTAGGTTGTTTCTGATTTTTGTGTGTGTGACTATAGGTAATGGTATGGTCTACCCCTTTGTTTTTTGGGGTCTTTTCCTTATGCTAGATTCCATAAAGTAGAACATGGATAAATAGGTGTGACTTTTTTTTTTTTTTTTGACACAGTATTGCTGTGTTGCCCAGGCTGGAGTACAATGGCGTGATCTCGGCTCACTGCAACCTCCGCCTCCCAGGTTCAAGCGATTCTCCTGCCTCAGCCCCCGAGTAGCTGGGACTACAGGCGGTCACCACCATGCCCAGCTAATTTTTATATTTTTAGTAAAGATGGGGTTTCACCATGTTGACCAGGCTGGTCTCGAACTCCTGATCTCAGGTGATCCGCCCACCTCAGCCTCCCAAAGTGCTGGGATTCCAGGCATGAGCCACTGTGCCGGGCCAGGTGTGGCTTTTCAAAAGGGGTTTTTTTTTTCTTTTGGCTCCCAACAGGAAACTATCAAAGGACTTTTGGTACATGCCATCATGTTGCTTTTCACACAGAGTACTGATTTATTCCCCCTACCATGGGGACCAGCAGTGTGAGGCCTGTAAGAATCTCTGCCCTGGCCTCTGAATAAGTAATGTGTAAGAGTAAATACACGTGTTCTATTAGTGTCTTTGAGATCTGTTAGGAGAACTACTACCAAACACCAATTTGTAGATCAGATAACGCTCATCAGAGGACAGGGAAATGCATTTTGTTCTTTCATTTGATAAGGTTACAGTAACTGCTTGTCCCCAGCCTCTGGAAAAATGTTGCTTATTGCAGTACTGTAGATAGTTTTACATAAAATCCTTCCATTGTCTTTGTGTTTTTTTCTGATGGATGAGTAAAGACTAGGTAACAGTTTGAGCAAACTGGGAGTATTTTATTATTATTATACTTTTTCAAGCAAAGGGTGGGATGGAGAGCTAGATTATCTTGACTCAAATATTTTTGTGTATTCTGTGTTTTGGGAAGAGGAGCCTTTGTGTTTTTAGGCTAGGGTGGTGGAGAAGGTCTCACAGAAGAGAGACCTGATTTGGGATTTCAGAAGGGTTAAGAGAGAATGAGGACACAGCATGAACATACTGAAGACTGGGTTAGAATTTATGTGGTATGTTGGTTTTGGCTGGATCAGCAGGTATGGGCTGGATTGCAAGATGTTGGAAAGTCAAGCCCCGGAATCTGGAAAAAATTTAATAGTCCATATGGTGTCATTCAAAGGTGATGGGGAGGGAGGGAATGAAATGGTACAGCCACTTAAAAAAAAGTTTGGCAGTTTTAAAATTAGGTTAAATATATACTTATCCTCTTTCATAGCAAAATGAAAACATATGTCCACATAAGACTTTACTCCAATATTCTTAGCAGCCTTTTTCATAATAGCCAAAGGTTACGGGCAGGCAAGTGGCCCGAGGAGAACTGTACCTCAGGCAGAGGAATCTGGCAGTAAGGCGCAAGGTGAGCCGAAAGGGGAGGAAAGCTGGTTAGAAGTTTCTCGAGTCCTCCGGGCATGCAATGAGGAGGGCTGGAGTTGTGAGAGTAATAAGGAAGGGCTGAGGAGAAAAGTTCCTACAGAGGAAAAGTCCAAAGCCTGGAGCCTGCTGGCTGCAGGTGCCAAGGGAGGGAAGGAGGAGGCAAATCTGAGTGGCAGATGGTGGTACAGAGGGCAGGGGTCTTCAGTGGGGGACCAGGGGCACTTGGTAGAAGTGCAGATGTTCAGGCCCCACCTCAGACCTGCTGAATCAGACATTTTGGGGGTGGGCCCGGCAATCTGTGTTTTAACAAGCCCACCTGGTGATTCTCATGCCTCTCAAGTTTGAGAGCTCCTGGGATAGGGAAATTGGCTTAAGGCAAGGATATGTGATCCAAGAAGAAATCTCCCACAGGCTATTAGAGACAGGAGAGCAGCTGGGCTGATGTGGATGCTGAACTTGCTCAGCTGGTGCAGACCAGAGTGCAAGGGCTTGCCCTGAGGGAGGAAATGGGTACACAGAAAGGCAGAGGGCTGGGGCCAAGCTTGGGGATGTCTCAGGGAGATTCCTTTGGATGCAAGTAACAGAAGCCTGCTTCACACCAGCTTGAGCAAGCGAGGACATTTATGGGAAGGATACTGGCCCAGCTCCTGGACTGTTAAGACTAGAGGGACCATCCGGGCCTCATGAGGGCCCAGAACCCACACAGCTTCTGTGTCTGTCTGTTTCTCTCTCCTTTCCCCCTTTTAATTCATTTAACCAATATCTGTATATCTGTTGAACCTCTAACAAGGTACCTCGTCTAGGTACCAATGGTAAGCTTAAAAAAAAAATGAAGACTTGACTTTGCCCATAGAGCCTGTCTGCCTGTCTGTCTTAGCATGAAGTGTCTCTGCTGTCTGTTTCAATCTTCCCTCTGGAGACATCTGTCTCTCTTCTGGTGAGCATCTGGCCAGATGTGGCCGGCCACCCCATAGCTGCTTAAGTTTACAGTCTTTGTTTTAAGTAACCTGCAGACATCTCAGCCATGATTCTATATTCCTGGGGAAAAAAATCTGAGAGCATTTTGGGCCCAACTTTGGTCACATCACCTCTAGCTGGAGACAGAGTCCTGTGGTGGGTGCCCAGGGGTGGGGGTGAAGGTGGGTGGTCTTTATAACAGAGGGATTGGGCAGCATAGATGTGCCAAACAGGGTGTGTTTCAGGGGCATTGTTTTCATCCTTGATGATGTAAGCTGGAGCAGGGAGATGGTCTCTGTTTGCTTAACTTCTTAACAAGCACTCCAGCAATGATAGCGGCTTTTGGAGGGGAATGCGGGTTTGTGTCTGCTAAATGAAAATCAGAAGGGAGGAGCTTGTGGATGCAAAGGATTGAAGCATTGCTTTTTTCTTTTAGGGGGTAGGTAGATAAGCTTTAAAGTCCTCCTCCCACCCTGAGAGTCTGCGATTGGAAATAAAACAACAGAGTTCGGGCAGCTGAACCTGAAGGAAGGGAATTGTGGTGGCATCCGTAGTCTTTCCCCTTATCGAGAGTAGACTCATCTTCTATCTAGTTACTGCTGTGACAAATTTGGATACATTCATCTTTCTTCACTGTGAAATCGAGGGCTTGGTTACTAATGGTTTTACAGAAATTGTTCCTTTGTTTTACTGGAATATTGATGAGTCCTGGGAGACCATAAGAGCACATGTGCGAATGGCTCTTTACCCACCTTCCTTAGAGGGGATCTTCAACTCTCTGGTTCCCTTCACAGCCTGGGTTGTAAACTGCTTTTGTAACCTCTGTGCTGTACCTTCACCACTCGTACATTCATTCAATCATTCCTATTTACTACATATCTACCAAGTGTCGCACCCTGTGCTAGTAGGTCGGCTTCATATTTTCAGTCACCAGCCTAGCCACCTTCCTCTTCAGTTTTTCCTCCTCTTCTCACCCTTTGGATGGATGCTGTCAGATGTGCTCTGGGGGTGATTGCTCCCCTCAGCCTAGCTTCTGCCTGACCCAGCTGCACTGAGCCGTTTGTAGCTGCAAATCCACCATGCTCTCTCATGTTTCTGGGGTTTATTCATGCTGTTCTCCCCTCCTGAAATGCCTCCCCTAGCCTACCTTCTTCCAGAACCTACCAAATCCCTGCTCACCTTTCAAGATCTGCTGGAACATCTCCTGCCCTTAGAAGTTGCTGATTTGGAAGTCCAGCCTTAGGCCTGGTGTGGGGCTCACACCTGTAACGCTAGCACTTTGGGAGGCCAAGGCAGGAGGATCACTTTAGCCCAGGAGTTTGAGACCAGCCTGGGAAACATAGCAAGACCCCATCTCTATACAATTTTTTTTTTTTTAATTAGCCAGGCAGCCAGGCGTGGTGGCTCATGTCTGTAATCACAAAACTTTGGGAGGCTGATTTGGGAGGATCACTTGAGGCCAGGAATTTGAGACCAGCTTGGCCAACATGGTGAAACCCTGTCTCTACTAAAAATACAAAAAAAATTAGCCAGGCTGTGATGCAGGCCTGTAGTCTCAGCTGCTTAGGAGCCTGAGGCACAAGAATCACTTGAACCTGGGAGGCGGAGCTTGCAGTGAGCCGAGATCATGCCACTGCACTCCAGCCTGGGCAACAGAGTGAGACTCTGTCCAAAAAAAAAAAAAAAAAAACAATTAGCCGGGCATCGTGGTGTACTCCTGTAGTCCTAGCTACTCAGGAGGCTGAGGTCAGAGGATCACGTGAGCCTAGCAATTCGAAGGTACAGTGAGCTAAGAAGGTGCCACTGCACTGCAGCCTGGGTGACAGAGCAAGACCCCATTTCTAAAAAATAAAAATATTTTTTTAAAAAGCAATTCAGCTTCAGCCTTCAGAGCATTCATTGTGGGTGTGATGATCTGCTCGAGTGGACCGTAGCTACACTTGAACTCAGTGAGATGCAGGACTGTCCCACTCATCTTTGTATCATGACAGTACAAAGGATCTGTCATGGATGAAGGGTCAAATGCTACTGTGGTCAATAGGATGGGGAAGAAAGGGAAAGGATAAAGAAGAATATAAAAATTACTCATAATTCCATTACCTGGAGATACATTTTGGAGGGGTCCTTAAGACTTTTGGAATACAAAAAGTTTATGATTGAAGTTACTGTGTATCTTGCGTTTCCACTTAACATTAATATATTAATACTTTATTGCCCACAAGAGTCCTAAGATAAGATTTTAGTGACCTTTTAATGTTTTATAGCCAATTCTTTCTTTATTGTTGGATGTTTATATCATTTTCAGCTTTGGACATAAGAACACCATGGAACATATTTATGTGTTAATCTTTGTTTGCCTCTGATGATTTCTTTTGGATAGATTCCCAGAAGTGCAATTACTGGATCAGAGGATAGCAACACTGTTAAGGTTTGAGAAATAATGCCAAATTGTCTCCCCAGACTGTGCCAGTCTCTACTCTCATCCTCGGTTTTTGATGGATGGGTTTGTGAATTCTTTAAAGAGATGGAAGCAAAAAACCGAAGCACCAATGGCTTCTTTGGCTGTTGTTTCCATTTGGAGGAAATGGCAGCTTTTCTTGTGATAGGAGCCAGGTTGTAGAGAAAAACCTGTCCCATTGCAGCCCTAGAAGCTGGGAGGTTGGCCCTCAGTGACAAGGGCCCGTGTTCTCAGCCTCCCTGTCCTTTTCCAGGTGGGAGTCTGGGACCCCGGAGCCTCCTGAAGAGACTGCACAGCTTTCTGGAATAGGGGAGGGAAGGAAGCTGCTTGGTGACCTTTGGGCACAAGCTGCAGGCAGCACTCCATGAGCTGCACATCCATTAATGAGGAAGTCAAGCTTCAGGAAGCTAGGCTGGCTTTATAAAGCCTATGGGGAATTAAAGGAAAAGGGAGTGTGGATGAAGCATTTGTTGCTGTCATGGTGTGGGGAGGTCATGACTGGGCATTCATCTGCATGGGGCCTCCTGGCCAGTTAATCCCAGCAGCAAATGTGGGTTTTAAGAGGTTAGTCATCTGCCTACAGGGAATTGGACCTGCCTGGGAACCAAACTTGCAGCCTCTTGGACAGGCGCATCTGTTGAAGTATTAAGTATACTCTCGCTTATTTTTGCTGACTTCGACATTTATGGAATTGATGCAACTTAGAGGACACTTTGAAAAATAATCAAGTTGTTATTTTCCAACTGATCATATGTAGTGAGGATGCTCTCTCATAAATGATATTTTAAAATTGACATTACATTGTCATTTAGTAAATTTTGAAAATGAATGAAAGAGTTTAATATAAACATGACGAGAGATAGGAAACTAGTATTTCTGGTATTGTCATGCTGGTCTCTTGAAAACTCTTGTTTCATTTAATCCTCAAAATAGGAATTGTTAGTTATTTTTATAGATGAGGGGACTGAATCTTAGAGAAGTTCAGTAACTTAATCAAAGTCGTAAAGCTAATACGTGGTAGAAATGAGATGAGAATCTATGTCTGACTGCAAAGCCCATGCCCTGCCCGGTATGCAGGGAGTTGTTTTGCCCCTGACCCTGGCAGGAACTGGAAGGAAGACCTTGCAAGCCGGCTGCCATTATCTGCTCCTAGGGAAGCGGGGGCTGTATGCCCATGGAAAAGCCTGCTGTGGTTTCCGCTGGTGCTGTGATCAGCTCTGAGAAGCACTTAGAGCCCGTTCCAAGGAGCTTCAAAGAGAATGCGGATGAAGGAGTTGGACAGCTCCCAGCTTCTCTGGTCTCACATCTTCACTGTGGGTGCTTGTATTTAGTTGGTGTGATGTGACTTTTTACGCAAACATACACGTTTGGTGGTCACCTCATTCACATCTGGATACTGCTTAATTGGATTCTTGGCTCTGACAGCTTCTGAATTGGATCCTCACCTTTTGGTGCCAGTGCAACCTGGGTTTGTCAGTGGTACCCAGAGGTGTGAAGGGCTTTGTACACAGAGATGCATGATCTTCCATTAGAGGGGACTTGGCCAGCCCCAGTGGATGCGAGTTCAAGATGGAGAGAAGGCTAAGGGGACCCAAGTTTTAGGGCATCCATTGTCAGAGGTTTTGAGGGCTGTATCTGAGTCAAGTCCTCTTTAAGCTTTTTTGGTTTAGGTTACATGAACCAAGATAGATAAAACCAACTGGCCTTAGCATGAGCCAAAACAACAACTCTTTATTGTAAAGAGGCAGGGAGTTGCAGCTGACTCATGCGGCCCTGGGACCTGGAAGGCAGTTGGGAAGCCTTCCCTGGGCCCTGGTCTCACTTATCTGTTTCTTTGGCCACATCTGCTCGACTCTCTGTGTGTGTCTGGTACTCTCTCTGACTCTCTCTCACCCTAGACTTCTACTTTTCATGTGTATATGGCCAAGCACGGCCATGCACAGTTGCAGTCCCCACTCTTGAGTTTATATTCCTTTAGTTCAAGTATCCAGCAGGAATTACTCAAGTTTCTCAGTACCAATGCCAATTCCTGTGAGACAGAACCTGACTGTTGAGGGCCTGGAAGCATTGTGTGGTATGAAACTGGCTTCTGGGGCCCACCCTAGTGGATGAGAGGCACAGTTCTCAGCACAGAGGAAAGAGGGCAGGACCTGTCGATGGGAAATAGAGAGAGTGGACCAATTTGGCTAAAGAGGTAGAATTTGGACTGGACCAAGGAGTGAAATCCCAGGTAACAAATTTTAAGTCAGTAAAACAAAGAGCTCCTTAGGGTGGCCCAAGGTGGACCAGCCTGCATGGGATGATAGCAAGTTCCTGTATGTGCAGAGGTTCAAACAGTCCAGAACAGCATTCTAAAGCAGATCTAAGCATCTGCTGGGGTGGACAAGATGGCTCTCATGGTCCCCCCTGGCCATGTCAGTCTGGCCCTGGGCTGCTGCCTCTGCTGCAGATATTTTCCTTGGATTCTCCACTCACAGAAGGAAGATTGGAGGGTATTTTACTGGTGTACTTGTATTAGAGGGCCATATTCAGTCTACCAGTATTTTAACTACTGTTGTTGCTGGGTGTTGGATTGTGGATGATTTTGATTTTTGTTTTATTTTTTACATATTTAAAAATTTTTCTACAATCAACATAGATGAGTTGTGCTTATGTTAACAGTAAGAAGTTAAACCATAGTTTATTAGTAGCCAATAACTACTTTATTAGTAGCCAATAAATAGTAGCCAATATTAATTGCTACTCTAGATGGTGTTGTGGCTTGTATAAGATGAACGCAGTATTGTCCTTGTTCTTAAGGAACTTGTGGCCTAATGAGGAAGGTATGATATAACCACATAATGCAAGCTGGAAGAAGGCTAGTTAAGTGCTAATAGAACATTACCAAGTGTGTAGAAGGCACACATATAACCCTCCTTCTAAGGAGCTCAGGAAAAGGTTTTATAAAAAGAATAGCCCTGGATCTAGGCATAGAACAGTGGTTCTCAAGCAGGGGCTGTTTTGCTCTGAGAAGACATTCGGTGGTGTCTGGAGATGTTTTTGGTTGCCACACTTGGAGTGGGGTCATCTAATAGTTAAAGCCCAGGGATAATGCTGAGGACAGCCCCTCACAACAAAGAATTGTCTGGCCCCAAATGTCAGTAGTGCCAAGGCTTCTAGTCCAATGCATTAGAAGAATGCATAGGATTTTGGCAGACAGAGTTGGGGGCAGAGCACTGCAGGCCAAGAGAATGATGACTGAGCACAGTGGCAGAAATGCATGAGTAGACAGGAATTAGCAGAGGGCCCAAGAAGCTGGTGGGACACCTGCAGCTAGATGGCAGAGGCCCTTGATATCAACATAAGCAGCTTGGACGTTTTTCTTTGGGCAGTAGGGAACAATGGTATCTTTTGAGCTCTATCAAGAATAGAGTCAGTTCTTAACAGCCCAGCTTTGCTTCATTGATTGCTCATCTGCACAGCCACAAAGATGAAAACACACCCGTTTTCCTGTTTTTCTCCCCAGCCTATCCACTCTTTGTTTTTCACCATCCAGAGGAAAGCTCCGTCAGCACTCTGCCTTGCTGACCCAGGATTCCCATCTGCTGGTGACAAAGGGATACAGCAAAAAGCGATCCCCTTTTGACCATTCTCCTTCCTGCTGCAATTTCCAGGAATGTACCATGGCAAGGGTGACTGTCCGTGACTATTCTGCTGGCCCCATAGCAGCTTTGCTCTGCCCACCGTTGTTTGAGTGTTTACTAACATCCTCACACTATCTCTGGATGCAGGGTGGCGTGTAGAGGGCCCAGTTCATGCTCAGAGCGTCTACATGGTAGAAACAGCCCAGCAGAGACCAGGGCTGGACCTGGGTCAGACTGCAGGCATGGGGATAAACAATGCTTGAGCTGCGGAAGGGGAGGGCACCCCAGAACTCAACACGGTGCTCTCTTCATGTGTTCACTCCTGCCTCACCAGCAATAGAACAGTGTTACACACCCATACTGGTAGGCACTAGGTGAATGTTTTCTGAATGAAAGAATGAAGAGACAGATCCGGGGAGGGGGTGTGATGGCCTAAGATTACCCAGCCTGTTGGGATCAGAGCTGAACCTGGAACCAGGATTCCTGACCCCCAGTTGGGAGCCCATCCCTGTGCCACATCTCCCCTTCCATGCCCAGGGACCTGGTGCTATCATCCTGGGTCCTGGCCAGGCACCTTTAGCCAGCACCCTGTTCTCCAAACTTCTCCCATTCCTTGAATTCCAGCATTCCCCAAACCAACCAATCCATCAACCCAGGGAAACAGCCTAGCATGCCCTTCCCTACCTGCTGCCAGTGGCCACAGAGCTGTTAAACTACTCTACACTAAAATGTTGGAGACTGCTAGTTAGTTACTGTGGTTATCCACTTCCCCCAGGATGTCTCTGACGATGCCTCAACTCAGGCATTTCTTAATGGACCAGTTGGGGTGGGAGGTGGGGCATGCGACCCTATATGGTGCTGAAGTTTTTGCCAAATTATACTATTTATAGTAAGGCCTTCTTGGCTCAAACACATCTAGGGAAAGGGAAGTGTGAACTTGTCAGTTGTTTTCTCTTTTTATTTTGAGAGGGACCCAGGCTGGACCTTAGGCATCCTCTGAGATCCCCCAGAGTCTTCTGGGAAGAGGCATTTCCCTCACACCCAGAACCAGTGAATGAGGAGGTAGGTTGCTTTTATGATTCCACTGAGACAGTGACGCTCCTCCCCATGGCTTCAGAAAACATCCACCTTGGAAAAGTAAGTGTTCTCTTCCTCCCTCCAACCCCCAGGGAGAATCTCTCTTGCAGGTAGTGGCTGTTCTTGGTCTCCCAGCTAGGTGGCATCCCTGCATCTTTTAGGTACCAGGGCTTGTACCAACTCCACCCCAGGACTGGGTAAATGACTCCCATGATGGCTCCTATGTCAGCCCTTCCAGTGGTGGGACACCATAGTCCATGGTCCTCTGGTCAGAGCTTCCCTTGTAGGAAAAGTATTTTTGCAAGTCTGTGCAGCATTTCCATTTTCAAGTATCATAACGTATATTATCCCATTTGACACCACATTTTGCAGAGGAGATAAAACAAGTGAGGCTTCTGGGCTCTTGTCCATGAACCCATGTCTAGTAAGTGGTATAGCAAAGACCAGCACCAAGGTCCCCAAGCTCCAAGCTCTCCTGGGTGGTCCCTCCTTCCATGGTGCAGCTTGGAGTGGCTTCACAGCCAGGCAGAACAGGGGCCACACCCTCGTCACAAGTGCTGGCCAGCTCTCTGGGCAGGGGAAGCCTCTGGATGTTGAGTATGGAAGGAGACCATGTGGATGGTTGGTAGCACAGTGCCTGCCTGGAGTAGGCCCTCAGCAAGGGGCACTGGGTCTGCACGCCTGACGTGCACAACGTGGCACATGTTCTGGGGGGAGATGCTGAGGGAGGGGGTAGATCCACGACATGGAGGGAGCAACACGGTCCCTCGCTGTTTTGATTGTTTTCAGCAGAACCCAAGTTGTGTTACAATTTGCATGAAGCTTGTTAAATGAACTTACGTATTAGACAATCTAATTTTTTTTCTTTTTTAAGATGGAGTTTCACTCTTGTTGCACAGGCTGGAGTGCAGTGGCGCGATCTCATCTCACTGCAACCTCCACCTCCCCAGATCAAGCAATTCTCTTGCCTCAGCCTCCTGAGTAGCTGGGATTACAGGCGCCTGCCACCACGCCTGGCTAATTTTTCTATTTTTAGTAAAGACAGGGTTTTGCCACATTGGCCAGGCTGGTTTCAAACTCCTGACCTCAGGTGATCCGCCTGCCTCAGCCTCCCAAAGTGCTGGGATTACAGGCATGAGCCACTATGCCCGGCCTTAGACAATCCAATTTTAAACCAGTCCTCATGATGACTTAAAAGTATTTCCTCAGCAAAGCCAAGGACTTGTGGTAATACAAATACACGTGATCAAAATATTTTACTGATTTTGTGCAATCAAAGAAGTTGGAGCATCCATGGTTTAGTACCCAAGCTTTGAAATCTCACATTCTAGTTCTAGCTCTGCTACAAACTTGGTGTGTGACCTTAGTCCAACTATTTAACTTCTCTGATCCACATTTCCAGTCTGTGAAATGGAAATTATAATCATGTCTACTTCATAGAGTTTTTGTATGTGCAAATGGATATAAACTGCTAAAAGCTGTGTACAGAGCGTGCATTGTATTGTAACCAGTGCTAATTACTGAGGAGTGCTATACTGGTAACTTTTTTTCCCCAAAGTGTGAAGCTTTCCTTTTTAGTCTTGATTCCTGGATAATAGGACATTCTTCACTTGGACTTTCCCTTATGGTCACCTATGATTGTGGCCATTTGAGGCTCATAAATGGAAAGAATGTATATTGTTTTCATTCTGAAGCAAATAAAATTTCTTACATTTCCATGCTCAGAGCTACCTCTTTCTGTTATTGTCTTGGAATTTTTTTCTCCTTAGTGACCTAGTTTTATCTATTCTCTTCAGATCTGCAAAAGCAAATGGCACAGTTGTTAAAGAGGAATTCTCATTCTGTGGTAGTTGAGAGAAATATCTTTATTTTCTAAACAAAGCAGCTGTGGGCTGGGCGCGGTGGCTCACGCCTGTAATCCTAGCACCTTGGGAGGCCGAGGCGGGCGGATCACGAGGTCAGGAGATCGAAACCATCCTGGCTAACACGGTGAAACCCCGTCTCTACTAAAAACACAAAAAATTAGCTGGGCGTGGTGGTGGGCGCCTGTAGTCCCAGCTACTCGGGAGGCTGAGGCAAGAGAATTGCTTGAATCCGGGAGGCGGAGCTTGCAGAGGTGGAGCTTGCAGAGGCGGAGCTTGCAGTGAGTGGAGATCACACCAAAGCACTCCAGCCTGGGCGACAGAGCAAGACTCCGTCTCAAAACAAAAACAAAACACAAAGCAGCTGTTTGTTATATTTTAACTTTTTAACTGTTGTGCAGTATTCCACCATACTTTTTAGAGCATTACCGAGGATTGCCCTTCAAAGCATCAAACATAAAAAATTGTTATCCAAAGGAGGACCTCACCTTCCTTACACAGGGTCTGTATTGCACATGGTGGCCAGGGTCCTTGGAGCTGTGCAGCCAGCAGTGGCTCTCCTAAGTCATCTGCAGGGCAGGTGTGCGAGAGGTACATACGGTGGGTTCCCGCCCCAGTCTCTCTGCTTCCTTCTTCCCCAGGTTGGCCAACTCAGGAGCAAGGTCCAGAACTTCCAGCCAGAAGCGCACTTTAGCAGCTGTGAGCTGCATTTGTTCCCTGACTGTCCTGACTCACTCATAATTAAGACACGTGCTGAAAATTCTCTCAGAATTTAAATTTTGCTCATTGAAGCTGCTGTTTTCCAGCTTGCTTTTTTTTCTTTTCTTTTCTTTTCTTTTTAAATACGTTTTGTGTTCTAATCAGGGTGCCATGCTGGACCTGAGCCAAACAGCCTTTGTTTCACACAATCCTTGTTCTTCTGTGGGCAGGTGGGACATAGTCCCACCCTCCCCTTCTAGTGAGGTGACAACCGTGCTTTTGTTAGCAGTTCTGAGCCGTTCTGCTGCCAGACAAACCCAGTGGCCTGGAATCATGGTAATTTCTTATGAGCCACACAATTATTTATAACCAAGCCATCTCAGATCCTTTCTGGAACAAGTTAGAAACCTATCTATCTATCTATCTAAAATGTCAATCTCAGAAACATTTTAATAGTGTAACTTCTTAATAGAACATAATATACAGCAATGTTTTTTCCTCTACAACCAGAACCAGTAAAAAATATATTTACTTGCATTACTTGTTAATTTTCACTCATCTTAAATGTCATTACAATGGATTGCATAAATTGAGATGTTTGAAAATTTTAGTAAATTTTACAAAATAGCATTGTCGCATCAAACAGATATAAATTGAAAGATTATATATTCTGTTTTCTTATAACTTTTTTAGAAGTAATCTTTTGTGGATTAAATGAACTAATGACCTATACTAAGTAAATTCTGTTTTTATAAAATTTTTAAGTATGGATGGTTTTGAACAAATATTCATGCAGAGATTTTTTTGGTTCATAAATGTCATAAATTTATTTTATTTTAATTGTGATAAAAGCACATAACATAAAATTTACCATCTTAACCATTTTTAAGTGTACAGTCAGTAGTGTATATTTATTGCACATTGTTGTACAACCAATCTCCAGAAGTTTCCATCTTGCAAAACTGAAAATTATAACTCCACACCCATTATCAACTCCCTATATCCCCCCAGCCTGTGGCAACCACCATTCTACTTTCTATTTTTATGATTTTGACTTATCTAGTTAAGGAGTTGAGTTATCTAGAGTAGTCCACTTATAAATGTAATCACTCAGTATTTGCCTTTTTGTGATTAGCCTATTTAACTTAGCATAATATACTCATAGTTCATCCATCTTTTAGCAAGTGTCAGTGTTTTCTTCCTTTGAAAGGATGAATAATATTCATTATTTATTCATCTGTTGATGGTCACTTGGATTGCTTCCATCTTTTGGCTATTGTGAGTAATGCTGCTGTGAACATGGGTGTGCAAATATCTTTTTGAGACATAACCACTTTAAGACTTAGCTACATTCTACTCTGTTAACTTGGCTGATTTTAACAGATGGGGAAATCAGTAACTAAACGTATAAGACCAGCCTCATTTGGCAGTGTTTGTTCACATGGTGTCATAGGACTATAAACAGAAGCGATGCAGCCTCAGTACAGCTGAGTGAGGGGGCTGGAAAAACCTGAACTTTCCTGTATAATTTGAATTCAAATCTTGATTTTCCTGATTAAATTGTCTGTATAAATTCCTAATAATTTGCACACAGTGAAATTCACCCTTTTTACTGTATAGTTTTGTGAGCTTTGACAAGTGCATACAGTCATGTAATCACAACCACAGTGTAAATATAGAACAGGTTCATTGCCTCCAAAACTTCCTCCATGCCCCTTTGTAGTCATCATCTTCTTCTACCCCACTGCCAGCCTCTGGCAGCTCATCTGTTTTCTATCTCCGTAGTTTTGCCCATCATCATTTGTCTTTCTTTCCATACTTAGCACACGCAGCTTTGCCTGCCACCTTTCTTGTTCTGATACACCTGGCACCCTGGCCATGTTGTGACTTCCCTGAAGATAAAACCTCTGACCTTGAGGTATCAAGTTGGATTAGAAGAGCAGAGTTTGAAGCCAGATAGAGCATTTGAATCCAGCTCATTCAGTTAGCAGCTCTGTGACCTTGTGTTGGCCTCAGAATCTGACACAGAGCAGGGACTGAATAAATGTCTGTTGGATGAACGAACGAACGATGAATGAATGAATGAATGAATTTAACCTCTTAATGTCCCAGGTCCCTCCTGTGTAAGAGGGCATGGATAGTAGTTGCCTCACCTGACTTCTGTGGGGATCAGTGCCTTGTACAGTGCCTGGTGGGCATTAGTAAAGGTTTGTCCTGTTCCCATGGCCTTCCCCAGGGCTTTTGATACCCTCTGCCAGACCGACACATGCACTCAAAGTTGGCTGGGCCCTGGCAGAGGACATCAGTACCTGCTGTGTGAGAGCTAGGAGGGCACCAGCTGAGCAGACAAGTCCCCAGAAAACCCCACAGATACTCGCTGACCACCTGCCAGTCAATCAAAAGAGCTCCTCACTCTTTCCCCCCACCCCTTTTTCATGGTGCACATAGGAAGGCCCAGCAGTCCTTTTCTCAGCCTAAATATATACCATGTGGGGGGCTTTAGATGAAGCCCACCAGAAGGAGAAAACCATAACCCTTCAGCACAGAACCCTCTGGCTGGGGGTCGGGTCTCTGGCTCTCAGGTCTGGGGAGGGGAGCATAAGCTGGGAAATAGGCAACCACAGGACAGTCATTGTAAGTGAATCTTCTCTCTTCTTCAAAACAGACTCAGCAGGACTCATCACAATTATTGTGATGACAATAACCAGTTATTTGTATAATTATCTGCTTGCTGCCTGCCTTTCCTAACAGATGGCCCAGGGCACACAGTAGGTGCTCAGCACATATTTAATGATTGAATGAAAAACATTTTGTGGTTAAAAGAATTAGCATTTGCAGTTACTGTTTCTGTAGAAGGGAGGGGAACTGATATTTGTCATTCATCTAGAGTGTCTCTGGTAAGTTAAATTTGTACCTACAGTCTCCTCATTTAATCTGCATAGTGGCTGTTGAAAGTAGGTGTTTTTGGTCTCTATGCTCAAGGAAACTGGTTCAGAGTAGTTAAGAAGCATGCTTGCCACTCCACAGCTAGTCAGGGTTGGAGCTGGATTCAAACTCAGGTCTGAAGTCAAAGCCCAGCCTCTTTCTACCACATACAATAAAGCTGGGTTGCTTAAGAATAGGAATCTCTACAATTAAGACTTAAAAACAAAAACAACAGATTTAGGCAGACATTTGTGGTTGAGGGATTTGTGTGGATTGGATTGTGGAGTGGAACAGTATCAATTGGAAATTTACAGAATGTTTGTTCCTGCTTGCATCAGACTTTTCTGTTTTGTGCTTTCCTAAGTTGGGTTTGGGAGCATAAAAATCCAACTTAAAATGGGATTTTTGCAGCACACATTACAGACAGCTTTAAATAAACAATGCAACTGCCTCTTCATGCTAAGAAAGGCAGTATGGAACGGGGAATGGCCAGGGACTTGGAGACAGGAGGCCTGGGTTTGCGTCTTGTTGGATAGGAGAAGGGCTTTGGAATATCCCTCAACTACTCTGAGGCTCAGTTTTTTTTATTTGTAAACTGGGAAATTAATCCCATTGTCTCGGAGGGGTACAGTGCAGATCAGTTGAGGAAATAAGCAAATGAGATGTTTGTGAGGTGGGTTACCCAAGGAAGAGTTGTGTATGTGTTCACTCTGTCAAATCTGCAGAGAGGAGCAGGGTCTGAAACCAACTGGGAAAGGAAAGACTACAGAGAGGCTGGCAGAATCACATGCCAAGTTGAAAAAGAAGGACATGTCTCGTTTCTGTTTTCCCAAGATCAGCTCAGGTTGGGGGAGAACCTCGTTTATGTGAACAGTTTATGTGCTTGAAACCCTGAAATTATACTGTCACCTGTTGTCAGTAAATCTATAATTCAGGGCCAGAGTGGAATTCCATTAGGCAACCAAGCAGGCAGCAGTCTTCCTCCCACTCTCCTACTCCTCATTCATTCATTCAGAGACCAGCTGCAGACTCTCAGCCATGTACTGCAGAGTCAGGAAGGCAGTGCATCATAGCAGTGAGGAGATGGGCAGTGGAGTTAGACATGGGTTTGACTTTGGCTTCCTCCCCTAGTTATGAGACTCAATTATTTATTTTCACTAAACCTGTTTTCTCATTATTATGAGGAAAATGATAATACCTGTCTCACATGAAGGTTAAAAGTGAGCACTCAAAAATAAATGGCTTAAAAGTCACAATAATACAGTCTTTAGGGAACCAAAATGCATAGTGGGCCAGTTCTGCTGTTTTCCTATTTTCTCCCTCCAGCCTGTTAGAAAGTCACTGTGAGTAAGCAGAAGCCCAGGGGTTGGGACCCATGGCAACCAAAGCCCAAGTGGTTTGCTGTGCTATGGGAACCTGAGCTGTGTGCTCAGACGGAGGATCTCTTTTCCCAGATTAAGCTTCTAGAGAACCATCGTGAGTGAGGATGTTCCCTGGGGCAGTATGGTAAAGGTCAGACTTTCTCAAGCACTTAGATCCCAGGCCCACAGCGTATCTGAGACAGTCCTTTCAGGGCTAGAGGATCAGTGGGTCTTGGAGATGGATTATGGTTTTGGGAAGGCTTGTTTTGCCACACATGGACCTTCTGACATCAGGAAGGTACTGGTTGTCTCAGAGCTTGGAGGCTGATGCTCAGGTCAACTTGATCCACTTTTGGAGAGCCACGACATACCTCACTTGTGAGTGTGAATTCCTCTGAATGCTTTGGTTTTTTTAAAGGTCAGGTGTATAGTGGTGAAATTGGTAAAATTCACTCTTTTTTAGTGTGGGTTTTAATTCTGAGTTTGGGCAAACTTATACAGTTGTGTAAATAGCACTACAGTCAGGTATGCAGCAGCTCCATCCCTCCCCAAAATTCCTTCACATTCTTGGAGTCAACCTCCCGCCTCCCAATCTAACCCTGGCAATGACTTATCTGGTTTTTCTCCCTGTAAACTTCCCTTTTTCAGAACAGCGTATACCAGCCTGGCCAACATAGTGAATCCCCGTCTCCACTAAAAATACAAAAATTAGCTGGGTGTGGTGGCGCACGCCTGTAATCCCAGCTACTCAGGAGACTGAGGCAGGAAAATAGCTTGAACCCAGGAGGTGGAGGTTGCAGTGAGCTGAGATTGTGCCGCTGCACTCCAGCCTGGGTGACAGAGTGAGACTCCGTCTCAAAAAACAAAAAAAGAAAGAAAGAGCATATAAATGGAGTCATAACACATGTCACCCTTTGAGTTTGCTGCTTTCACTCACCATAATGCATTTGAGACTCCAAATGCTTTTGACCACAGAAAGGTTAGTGGTTCTGAGAGCAGCCTGGAAAGTCAGTAGCATTCCTATATACCATGAATAACCACTCGAAAATCTAATTTTAAAAATCCACAATGCCACCAAAAAAACCCCCAAAACCTAAAGTGCCTAGCAGTAAGACAAAACATGTACAAGATCTTTATGGAGAAATTTACAACATATAATAAAAAGACATTAAAGAAGACATGAGGAAATGGAGGCCACCATGTTCACAAAGAGGAAACTTGAAACCATAAAGATGGTGATTCTTCTAGTAAATTTTATGAATACAGTGAAATTCCAATCAAAATCTAAATAAGGTTTTATGTGGGACTTGACAAACTATCATGAAATTTATATAGAAAAACAAAGGGTCAAGAATAGCCAAGATTCTACATTGAAATTTCTAATTAAAAAAAAGAATGGCCAAGACAATTTTAAGAATATCAGGATTTATTATAAAGTCATGGTTGTTAATATTATGGTTATTATAAAGACACTGTGGTATAGATGCATGGTTAGACAGCAGATCAGTCAAATAGAGAGCTGAAAATAATACCTATGCCTATTGGAAACTTTATGTATGATGGGTAGCACTGGAAATCAGTGGGACGGGACAATTGGGATCCATATAGAAAAGAATAAAATTGAATTCCTAACTCACATCATACATAAAGATCAATTCCAAATGAATGAAAATCTAGTATTGAAAAAGCAAAAGTTTAAAACTCTTGTAAGAAAATATACGTGACCAGGATTTTCTCAACAAGATAGAAAAAAGCTGGAAAAGACTGATATATTTGTCTATATAAAATTTAAAGCTAGAAAGCAAGAAAATGCACCACAAACCAAGTTAAGAGAGCTTATATTGAGGAAAAACATTTGTAATGCATATGTCCAAGAAAGGATTTATACCTAAAATTCACAAAGAATTCCTAAAAATCACTAAGAACAATATAAACTAATGGAGGGATATAAACAGGGTAGTTAAGCAGCCCAAATGGCCAAAAGGCATAAAAAGTTGCTTGACTTCACCTGCCACTGAGGAAATGCAAATTGAAACAAACATGGGATACCATTTTACACCCATCACAGTGGCAAAAATCTAACAGTCTGACTATATAAGTTTGGCAACAATGGGGAGTATTAAAATCTTTCACACTTGCAGGAAGGAGTATAAATTGGTACAGTCATTCTGGCAAGTGGTTTTGCATTATCTGGTGGAAGATACTGTAAATTCTGACCCAGCAGTTCCACACTATGTAGATACCCTAGAGAAGGTCTCAAATGTGCCCAAGGAGACATGTATAATAATGTTCATCACAGCCCTGTTTGTAAAGGGGAAAAATAGGAAGGAACCTAAGTATGCGTCAACAGAATAAACTATAATATGTTCATATAGTAAAGTGGTACACAGTAGTTAAAAAGGATCTAAAAAAACTGGATGCAGGTGGCACGTACCTGTAATCCCAGCTACTTGGAAGGTTGAGGTGGGAAATCAGTGAATCCAGGAGTTCGGGACCAGCCTGGGCAATGTAGCAAGACCCTGTGTCAATACAAATAAATAAATAATTTTAGGCTGGGTGCTGTGCCTCACGCCTGTAATCCTAGCATTTGGGAGGCCGAGGCAGGTGGATCACCTGAGGTCAGGAGTTCAAGACCAGCTTGGCCAACATGGTGAAACTCCATCTTTACTAAAAATACAAATATTAGCCGGGTGTGGTGGCTCACGCCTGTAATCCCAGCTACTCAGGAGGTTGAGGAAGGAGAATCGCTTGAACCTGGGAGGTGGAGGTTGCAGTGAGCTGAGATTGCGCCACTGCACTCCAGCCTGCGCAATGGGAGCGAGACTCCATCTCAAAAAAATAATAAAAATAAAATAAATAATTTAAAAAAATGATCTAGAAAGACAAGTGTCAACATGGATTGAATTTCAAAAACATAAGTTTGAATGAAAAAACATACCACAGTGGAATACATCTAGTGTGATTCCATTTGTAGAATATGTAAACAGGTATAAACACTTTTTTTCTGTTTATGCATGGCTCATGTAGTTAATAAAAACATAGTGAGAATGATAAACACCAAATTCAGGATAGTGGTGAGTTTTGGGGAGGAGGAAAAGGATTGTATCAGGAAAGTACATATAGGGGATTTCAAATATATCTGCTCTGTGTTACAGTTTTCTCCAGATTAAGAATTATAGCATATTTATTGGAATGCCAAAAGGAGCTGAAGAACCAAGGAGCATTCTTCTGTTAGACAGCGAAAACAGTCTTGGAGATTAATGCTCATAAAAAGTGATAAAAATGGATTTATATGTTTTTAGATAGTATCTTCAGAAAACATAATTCAAAATTATATTTTTATTAAGAACACAAAGCACAAAACATAGTGTAAATTTTAATACATTTTAATGCTCAGATGAAACAGTGTGCCTTCATGAATTGGAAGACTGTGCAAATTTATTTTCTTGGGTACTGTACATCATTTTTAAAAATTATGAAATAAGGCTGGGTGCAGTGGCTCACGTCTTTAATTCCAGCACTTTGAGAAGCTGAGGCGGGTGGATCACTTGAGGCCAGGTGTTCAAGACCAGCCTCGACAATGTGGAGAAACCCTGGCTCTACTAAAAATACAAAAATTAGCCAGATGTGGTGACGCACACCTGTAATCCCAGCTACTCGGGAGGCTGAGCAGGAGAATCACTTGAACCTGGGAGGCAGAGGTTGCAGTGAGCAGAGATCATGCTACTGCACCCTGGCCTGGGTGACAGAGTGAGACTTTGTCTCAAAAAAAAAAAAAATAATGAAATAAGATGTGTACAGTTTTATATATATTTGTCATTATAAAGCAAGTGCTCAGGTCAAGAAACACAGCATTCCAGAAGCCCTTGTGTGACATACAATTTCTTCAGTGTGATTTGTTTTTTAATGGTATAAAGAGCTGTATAAATACGCTTGTTATTCCTCTTACATTTTAAAAAATTAATCTTAGAAAAATATATTGCCAGCATTGATTTTTAAATTTTTAGCACAATTTGGGATTGGGACATGTTGGTGCAACTCTAGGATGCCTGAGAAGACTGTGGAAAATACTAGTTTGTTTCATGGTTTGCAGAGGACTTGGCTACGGTCAGCAACAGCAGTGCCACAGCTTGTAGTTATGCCCTAGGTCAGCAATCTCTCTCTTCCGGCCAGAGCTCCAGGAAGTTGATAAGCAACTTCAGAGCTGTGTTTTCGCTGACATTGGCCAGCAGGCTACGTATGTGGTCTTTACCATTTGGGGCCATCCCCCACTATCAGAGCATTTACAGTTTTTCTTGGGACACTGGACATTTTTTGAACTCTTGGGGTTCAAAAAAATGAACCTTGGGGTTCAAAAAATGACCCTTGATGGTCTGGTGAAGAGTCCATGGCCCAAAGACCAGGAAACAGCACACTAGTCTAGAAACTAGGGTTTCTCAGCAGTGGCACAATTGACATTTTGGAATGGATGATTCTTTGTTGAGAGGGGATGTCCTGTGCATGATAGGATGTTTAGCAGCATCCCTGGCCTCTACTCACTGGCTGCCAGTAGCACCCTCTCAACCAACCAGAGTGTCTCTAGACATTGCCCAGATTACCCTGGGAAACGAGATCACCCCACTGGGGAACCACTGCATCAGAGTGTAGTATTCACATGAGGCTCATGCTCCCTTCTCGATGCCACAGCTGTGGAGGAGGTGGGTGGGGAGGCAACCTGAATGAAGACCCCTAACTTGGAGCAAGAGGAGGAGTGAAGGGCAAAGATAAGGGAAATGCTGCAGGCAGATCCATGGAGCCTTTACACAGAGTCGGGGCTTCAGGGTAACAGTTAATGACAGTGAGGGGAAGGGAGGGTGGGCGCAGAGCTGTGAGGTGCAAGCTCCGTTCAGAGATAACCGAGAGGAGTGTGTTAGTGCAGAGCCTGGTCTCTCTGGAGGATGGCACTCCAGCCTTCCATCTTCCCTCTGCTTGAGCCCAGCTTGAGCATTAAAGGAGCTTTAGACCCTCTTATTTTACCACATTTTTTCTGACTTCCTAGAAAGTTATGTGAGTCTAGCAAGTGGGCTGAGTTCCTTGAAGACAGATTGAAATTGCTTGTTACTCAACAGACATTTCAAGCACCCACTTAAAGGGGGAGGTGCTGTGCCAGGCACGAGGGACCCTCCTGATTGCCCAGGACTATATGATCTGACTAGGGAGACAGACTCAGCCAGCACAGGCAGCCCCGGAAGAAGGCAGGCTCTGTTGTCAGGCTGCCTGGGTTCAGATCCCAGCTCTGCACCTGGCTGACGTGTCTCCTTGGATAAGTAATGATGCTAAGCCTCAGTGTCCCAGTCTGTAAAATGGGGTAGTAAGAATTCTTTTTCCCTATGTATTTGAGAGGATTAATTGAAAGAGTGAGTACAGCTTGTGGAACAGTGCCTGGCATTAGTGAACACTCAATGATATAATAATATTATTTTAAATGTTTTATTATTGCTGCTACTACATAAGGCCGGTCACAGGCTTAAATAGTATCAAGAAAACTGAGGGGGCAGTAACCAAAGGCTTCACAGAAGAAGTGGCATTTCTGAGATGGGTCTTAAAGGATTAGTGGCGCTTTATCAGGAAAAACAAAAGAGTTGTGGGATTGGGAAAGATCCCGTGCTAACATTCAGACAGAAGAAAGAGCAGCCAGAAAGTCACAGATTGCAAGTGAATGTGGCTTAATCAGGGGACAGCTGCTGGCTCTGTGAACCCAAGGCTGAGGGAGGGGTGGGAAGCAAGGCCAGTGAGGCCGGTGGAGAAGGGCCGTGTGGGGGTACTTGGTCTGAAGGAGCGGAAGTACCAAGCCCTTTTGGCTTGAGCCTGCTTCCTTCATTATTTCTTATTTCCAAAATAGGTTAAGAAGAACTGACCATTTTCATCCTATTTCCCCTTCCCCAGGGCAGTGAGATGCTAAGTGTTACTGAGCTTTTAGAAACTGAAAAGCAAACTTGTGTGTAGGGACCTTGTGCTGTAACACAGGAGCCAGGCGGAGGATGCTGGCAACCAGCTCACTCCAGAAGAGTCCAGCTGACCTAGCACAGGCCTTCCTGTCTTGCCTTCCCTGCTCTGTGACCATTCAGAGGGTGTCGCGACCCACTGGGGTTCACGGGGATCCCATCAATCAGCTCCTGTGTAGCACTGTACTTCCCACCTGTCTCTCCTCTGCTGCTCACATGCTGTCCCAGGGCAGGGGCTGGAAACCATCCTGGCAGACATGGGTAATAACCATGGCACCTGTGCCTGAGGAGTGGTGTATTTATTTCCCCCCAGTCCGTGGCGTTGTGCCCGAGGCTTTGCTGAATCAGCCTGGTGCTGTCTGGCGTCCACCTCGCTACCGAGACCTCAGTCCCAAGGTCACGAGCGTTCCCTGGATGGTGCTGGCTTTGGCTTCCCCATTCTGATACTTTACACAGTGAACACGTACTTACTGAGCCCTTCCTGCTGTGCAGGGCACAGGGGTGTGTTATGAATGAGGGACGCCATCTCTGGCTTTGTGGAACACACAGTCTTGTGGGAGAGATGCACCCCGAGCTGACCAAGTGGATACAGTGGACAAGAGCTAAGAAAGGGGCAGGTACAGGAGCTAAAAACGGAGAGGAGCCCAACCTTCAGGGGGGGTGACCAGGTCAGGAAAGGCCTCCCCGAGGAAGTGAGGCTCCTGGATACCTGAGAATGCTTAGGAGGGGGCAGGCAAGGAGGCAGTGTGGAGGAGTGTGGGGACCTTCCTCACCAAGGGGGCGATGACCAAACCCAGCAGGCTTCCCCAGCCACCTCCCCCTTGGCCTGCCTGCTGTCTTTGGCACTACCCTCTCTTAAATGTTTCCCCCTCACCCCCAGGCCTACTTTTTCCCCTTCCTTACACTACTCTCTCATCCCCCCAGTGGCTCATCCTGCTCTTCACACAGGTCATTTCAGCCTTCCTGGAGGGTGGGCTGCTCCCCAAGGTAGTGCACAGTGATCGCAAGAAGCCAGGCTTGGAGGAGGCTGGCCTGGCTGGGCTCCAGCGCCTGCCTTACCCTTCACTGGTCATGAGGCCTTAGACAAGTAAGTGACTGGCTGCTCCGTGCATTGGAGTCCTGTCTGTAAAAGGGGTTCCCTTGGACAAGGCAGTCTAAGTGGGATAAAGCTCTAAAGCACTTCGCACAAGGTCTGTGTGAGTCAAGAGTTAACAGCCCTCTCCCTTTCAGTGCCAGAAACGGACTTGGTTCAGTTAACTTTGTTTTCCCTGGAAACCTGATGATTGTGGAATGTCAGGGTGTTCCCTGGCAACAGTGCTCATGGTAAAGCTGACCCCTGCTTGGTAAATTGCTTCTGGACTAGGAGTTCAGCCTCTCAATACCCAGTGAACTACAGCTTTGGGTTTCTTCAGTGTGGTGTCTTCTGTAACTAGGCTGGCTCTTTGCAGGGACTCTGAAAGCTCCATCTGTGGGGTTGTTACAGGAGATGTCAGCTCATATAGTGCCTGGGCCAGGCCCACTCCTGCACCTAGTCACCTTGGCCTTAAGTTGGCACCTGGGGTGACCTCATCTGTCAGGTGAAAAGATTAAACCTCCAGCTCGATTCATTTATTTACAAATACCTGTTGAGGGCCTACTATGGGGTAGGTTCTGGGAACACAGTGTTGAGCAAAACAGATCCATTATCTGCCCTCAAGGCACTTACAGTGCTGTGGAAAGAGGGCTGTCAGTCAAAGCATCACACAAACAACAATAAAAGAACACCCTGATAATAGGTACATTGTGCTATGAGTGTAGTGGGGAGGTTTGAGCTAGTTAGGGAGGCCAGGGAAGAAGTCATATTGGAGCTGGGATATGATGGATGAACAGGCATTAACCAGATAAAGAAGGGGGAAGGAAGACTCCAGAAGGAGAGAACAGCACAGGCAAAGGCTTTCTGGGTGGGGGATAGTGCATGGTGGAGAGAATGAGGGCAGGTGGAACTCTGCCATTCAGGTCCTGAGAGGCAGGGCTGAGCATGAGATCATTTAGTGACCCAACGCAGCCCTGAGCATAGATCAGTGAGAGCTGCTGCCCAAACAGTGTCACGTTGCTGGTATTTTTGCTTCTTCATCTTAAGAGCAATGAGAAACAGGCTAATGCAAGATGGGATGTATTGGTGGGAGGAGGGCTTGGCCTGATTGGATTTACAATATGAAATGTGAAGAGTTTATTCTAGCTGCAGGATGCTGAGATCAAGTCCAAGGGGAGTGAAATTTGAGGGGAAAGGTTTTGATGGAGAAAGAAGCCTGAGGTGTTTGCAGGCTTAACAGAGCTTCAGAGGGGGGTTAGCAGCAGGAGAGGAAAGGCAGCCTCTAATTTCAGGGGTCTTGGTGCCTTCACATCCCCATTTTTGGCTTCCATGACCCCCAACCACCCTTCCATGTTGCCAAACCACAGGTTGAAGGGAGGTGGGTGTGGGCTTTAACAGAAGATAGAGGTGCCCAAGGATGCCCCAACCACGAGCAGAACACCTTCAGGGCATTCATAAAAATAAATCAAGCCCCACAGCAGCACTTTCTGTAGCTTAGAGAGTTGCTCTTGGCATTGAAGACAGACATTTTCCATTAAATAAGATAAATGAAAAATCGTATTTCTTTTTGTCTCTCTTCCCTCCAGGCTTATATTTGGCACCCTTTACCCTGCGTATTATTCCTACAAGGCTGTGAAATCAAAGGACATTAAGGAATATGTAAGTAGCACTGTGTATTTTCGAGGGGGTTGGCTGGAGTCAGGTCAGGTGTGAAATGTTGGGGGAAGGGGATGCCCTCCGTGCTATGGGCACTGGAAGCAGGGAAAAGGAGTTCCTTCATCACAGTTCTCATGAGACATCTCAGGAGTCCTCTTTTCTGTCTAGACCTTCCCCTGCCTAGACCTAGAGCGTTGAGGTGAGAAAAGCAGGGAGGTACGGCAAGAGGCTGTGGCATCTGGAATTGGAGGTTTCTCAGCTGTGCCACAAGCCACAGGTGACTTCACCTCTCTCAGCCTTGATTTATTTGTCTGGAAAACACTCTGTAGACCTTAAAGCACCGTGATGGAGAAAAAGTCCAGCATCGCAGGCAGGAGCACGGGTTTTAGAGTCTGGCAGACCTGGGTTTGGTTCCTGGTTCTGCAGCTCTGTCCCCATTCCATTTCTTTCATTCCAAATCCACAATTCAGGCTGTGTTGCTCTATAACCTTTTGAAGGCAGAGGATTTTTATCATCCTATATCTGTTTTCATTGTTTTGTTTTTTGAGCCGGAGTCTCACTCTGTCGCCCGGGCTGGAGAGCAGTGGCACAATCTCGGCTCACTGCAACCTCCGCCTCCCGGGTTCAAGAGATTCTCCAGCCTCAGCCTCCCGAGTAGCTTGGATTACAGGTGTGTGCCACCACGCCCAGCTAATTTTTGTGTTTTTAGTAGAGACAGGGTTTCGTCATGTTGGCCAGGCTGGTCTCGAACTCCTGACCTCGTGATCTGCCTGCCTCGGCCTCCCAAAATGCGGGGATTATAGGCGTGCCACAGTGCCCGGCCCCTATATCTGTTTCCTGTAGCACATTGCAGAAGGTGAGCACATAGGAAGGGGATCTGGGAGGACTTACTGGTCAGAGCATAATCTCAATTACTGTTGGATGATCTGGGTGCCCTAGTCACCAGTTCTGAATGTGTTGGGCACCTTCAGGCAGGAGAACCATTAGACCACCGCTGACTGAGAAAGACCTGCTGGGTGGGTGGTGAGGGAAGGGTGTCCTTCCCCACACAGGACACAAACTCAAAATGCAAAAGGTGTGGATTTTGGCATCAGAAGACCGAGGTCGGTCAAGTCCTGGCTCTGACATTTGAATGATGCAGTGCTGGGTAAGTAGCTTAAACTTCCGAGAGCCTAAGTGTCCTCATCTGAACAGTGGGGTGGGTAATAGCCATGCCTTTGCCTCTTTTACTCAGATGTCTCTTGGCAGGTTTGGCGAAGGTAAAGAAACAATTCAAGGTGGGCTTAGAAAGTCAGTATTTTTTTTCTCAGATTTCCCAAGAAGTGTTTATGATGAAACCAACCATCTCTAGATCAACTGCAACCAGAACTCACCCCCCACCCCACCCCGCAATCTCCCACTTTCCCAGAACAACTTGCCTGGGCTTGCACCTTGCTGTTCGTAAGCAGGGAGTTCCAGAGGGGGGCGATTTTTCTTCTGGAGACCGGGTCTGTGGAATATGTGAGAGAATCTCAGAATGCACGCTATAAATAGCTGTTAAATTGCAAGCACAGAACCTCCTGATTCTCAATTGACTTGGCACAGGGCAAAGCATTAAGCAGCCTCTTCTAGCCCTCCCTCTCCCAACCCTTTCCCGCCTGCAAGCTGTGCCAGAGAAGGAGGCCTTACCAGGATCACTGTGGTATAAGGTCTAATCCTTCACTTTGCAGGGGCGAAAACAACTCTGTCAGCTCTTCTGAGAGAGATCAAACCCTGGTAAATTGTTTTGCTCTGACTAAACTCACAGAAGCCTGGTTTATGACTAGAATGGCAATTCATTAATTTAGAGTGAAAACCATAATTGATGAGCAGAGCAGCTGTTTGTGTTGGCGGCTGAGCACATGCTTTTCCCAGTAGGGAACGTGCAAGAGTTAAGATTAGGTTTCTTGGTAAAAAAGGAATCTGAAGAAACGAGCCGAGTAGTATCAGGAGGGAACTGCCTTTCTCTGCACTCAACACTCCTGTGTTTCCTTCCTGCAGTCCTTTCGACTAATGGGCCCATTTTGTTCAAGAGAGAAACCTGCGAGTTTCCTTAACACACCCACACCCCACCCAGTTGGTGACCATGTCCCTTCATCCCTGTCTCCTGAATAATCTTCCAGACCAGGTCTGTCGTCCTTCTCTGCTGCCACTCTCAGAAATGAGATTCTCAATATTTTCCCTAGAAGGTTACAATAGCCTCCTATATTAGTTTTTTATTGTCACCATTACAAATTACCGTGAACTTAGTGGCTTAAAACACCTGTGTACTATTTTATAATTCTGAAGGTCAGAAGTCCAATGAGTCCCACTTGGTTAAAATCAAGCAGGGCTGTGCTCCGTTTAGTGGCTCCAGGGGAGAGGCTGTGTCCTTGCCTTTTCCAGTTCCTAGAGGCCATTCCTGCATTCTTAGGCTTGTGCCCCTTTCTCCTCCTCCTTCAGAGCCAGCAACATTGCATCTCTCTGGCTGCTCTTCCATAACCACATCTCCCTCAGGCTCACTGGGAAAGGTTCTCCACTTTAAGGATTCATGTGATTACATGGGGCCCACCTGGGTCATCCAGGATACTCTTCCCATCTGAAGGTCCTTAATTTAATAATGCTACACAGTCCCATTTGCCATATGGGGATTAGGACATGGACATCTTTGGGGAGCCATTGTTGTGCCTATCACACCTCCTAACTGGTTCTCCTGCCTCCTGTCCCTGCTTTCCCACTCTGTTGCCACATGACATCCAGTGCCATTTAAAAATGGAAGTCTATTTATTTCACTCCCCCGGGTCATTTAATGGCTGCTTATCACCTGCGAGATCAAGCACAAACTTCATTACACAGCATTTAACACCCTTCTCAATCTTGCTCCTCCCTGCTTCCCAGTCGCTTCTCTACACGTCTTCAGTGCTGTAATCTCAACACCCAAGGTGTGGTTGGTGGCCAGCATTATCCGCATCACCTGGGAACTTGCTTGAATTGAAGACTCGGGCTTGTCTTTCTGTGGAAGGCACAGAAACGGTTATCATGAAGGAATTTTTGACACACATTCCCCTAGAAGTAGGAGGCATGGCATGCCATGTAGGGCCACATAGGGGAACCACCAGGGCTGGTCAGGAAGCAGAGGGAGCTCTCCTAAATAAAAATGGGCATCTTTCACAGGATCTCCAATTTAGAAACATTGCTCAGGACATTTATAGCTGCTTATGTCTTTCCAACCAAACTTACTGTACCTGGATTCAAGGTTTTGGGATGAAAACTTAAACAGAAAGGAATTTACGGGAATTTATAGAATTAACTAGGTAGCAGGAGAAAGATACCCAGGAACTGGGGAGGATCCAAGGAGGCTGGGTGGTGCTGACGGCCCAGCTCACACCATAGGAAAGTGTGTGATTAGGAAGCCTCTGCCAAAGTCACATTTTGGGCACTGGCTGCTTGTGCTTTCGAGGCATCCCCTGACAGTGCAGAGTCCTGGATAGGGGCCCAAATAACAGGACTTTCCTCCCACAAAGATGCTCATGTTGGGAGATGTCTCCCAATTTTAGAAGGCTTTGGATGCTGAGTAGTCATGGAAAAAAAATAACCAATACAGCTGCCTCTTAGGCTACCCCAAACTACATCCACATCCATTCCTTTACCCATATTTTGGCTTAAAAACAAGCTTCCAACAAGAATTCTATACAACTCACTCACTTGTCAAATCCAGATTCCGTAAGTTGCTGAGTCCAGCTCCAGGCCCAGTATCCCTGGGCAAAGTCTTCTCCTCCTCTGGTTCTGACAAGACCCAACCTTAATATTCAGCATTCCGAACACTGAATTGTTAAGTGAACGGTCACCAATGCAGCTCACATACTATTTTAGTGGGGAGAGAAAGAATTAAAATATAATTACTTAAAATATTAAAATCTATACTTCACACAGAAAGGAGGAAAATATGGATAGAAGATACAGTCCATATTCATGCAACTGGTCATGAGTTCATAGCTGTATTTGTGTCTTTTGTTAAAAGAAAAAAGTTTTTAGAGGGTGGAATCATGACTCTTGTATGAATATAAAATGAACACATGTTGAAGATTTTGCTTAACTTATGAACTAATGAGGGAACCAGTAAGGTGTTCAAAGGAGACCCCAAATAACAGACATATGTAGGCAATCAGAAATGTTGAAATGGATTTGTTAATAAATATTAAACTGATTACTTGGAGGGTGGGATGGGGAGATCAGTTGTATCTCTGCTGGACAAAATTTATTTGCACCTCTGTGGGTGAAACTATATGCATTGCAATCAGTTTTAACTTATAAAGTTGTAAAATAGCTCAAAGACATTGAAAAGCAGGACACCTGCAGAATCAAGATAATTCAGAAGGACATGCTGGACACCTAGCATTCCACAGGATACCCATTCTGAAGTCTTTCTCAGGTTTTCCTGAGGCTTTCCTCTTCCGCCATCCAATTCATGCTCCCGTTGCCTTCAGCTAGAGCTTTAGTGGGATTTGTTCCTCATCCTGTGATGGGGCCCAAATCTTTATTCCTGAGGAATCTGAGGTCTTGGCAATTTTGCATCTGTAAGGCTGTAGTAATGACCCATTGACTTTTTTTTTCTTTTTTTTTGATACAGAGTCTCGCTCTGTCACCCAGGCTGGAGTGCAGTGGCACGATCTCAGCTCACTGCAACCTCTGCCTCCCGGGTTCAAGTGATTCTCCTGCCTCAGCCTCCCAAGTAGCAGGACTTACAGGCATGCACCACCATGCCTGGCTAATTTTTGCATTTTTGTAGAGATGGGGGTTTCACCATGTTGGCCAGGCTGGTCTTGAACTCCTGACCTCAGGCAATCCACACACCTTGGCCTGCTAAAGTGCTGGGATTACAGGTGTGAGCCACCACGCCAGCCAACCCATTGACTTTTACCCCTGAACAAGACAGTACTAGGAGGCCCCCCCAAGGCTGTTTGACTTCCATCTGCTCTTCTTTCTGCCTCATTGTGTAGCAGCAGTCCTGGTTCCCCTTGATAATTAGGATCAGTTAGCACCTCAAAGCCCATAAGCCCCTTTATCATCTATTTCCTACTGGCGTGAGTATCGTGAAGCCACCAGGAGACAATATAAGTCTCTGCTTCCACTTCATTGAAACCATTTTGTATCCCCTGTTGGAAGCATCCATCCCTCAAGTACCAAAGTCATTAAGAAGCAGAGATCAGAGGTCTGAGGATGAGAAGCAAAAATGTTGTGAGTGCGTTAGAGCAGTGATTCTCAAACTTTAACATGCATATGAATGAACAGGGGATCTCCTTAAAAGCAGATTATGATCCAGTAGGTCTGGGATGGGGTCTGAGATTCTGCATTTCTAACAGGCTCCCAGATAATGCCAACAGTGCTGGTCCACGGACCTCACTTTGATTGCAAGGAGCTGGCATCAGGCTTGATCATAGATTAAGGAACCCTCATTTCCTTGGTTCCTGCACCTTTAGATTCTGGCTAAGAAGCACCACCATACGTTGGTCACTGGTTCAGAGGAGAAACTGCACCCTCCAGGACTGCACACCAATCTCATAAAATGCTGACTCCCACCTTGGTTGCTTTCGGAACCCTCCAATGCCAGGTAGCACTGTATAAGGCCAGCCACCGCAGGGCATTGGGTGCATAAGATCAGTGACTCCCCAAAGCATCAGCCTATTGCCTTATTTATTTTGCTATAAAGGAGGGTCCTTGATGAGAAGCAGTATTGTGTGGGATGCATCAAAAGGAAAAGGGTAATCCCTGAGTCCACAGCTTGCTGTGTGGCTGCCAGAAGCAGAGCAGTAGGAAAAGCAAGTCCACATGCAGAAAAAATGAGTATTCCAGAAAAGACCCTATGCCGCCCACTCCATGAGGGAAGGGGCCTGGTGGAATGAACCTGCTTCCAGAAGGCTGGCTGGTGCCTTGTGATATGGTATCAGCCTGGAGATGCTTGGTCATTGCTGCTGGCAACATGGTCTCTGAGCAGTGGTTGTGGCCAGGTCAGCCTTGGCGAGAGGGATTCCACATTGCTGAGCCTGTATGCTACCTCTGTCACTTCCACTTGGCTGTTTGGTACATGAGCCCATTGAACATGCACTATCAAGCCTGAGGAAGGAGGCTGGCCGACAACCACAGACCTGGCCATCTCATGCACTCGGTCACTAGGAGCCTCCTCTGCCGTGGGACCTGTTGGTGAGCATAAGCGTTGGGCCACCAATGTATTCATTCTCTGGGCCCATTCACCTCATTCCCAGACCACCTCAACAGGAGTCTCAGCCTCACTTCTTCCAAGAACCTCATCCTCTAGACAGAGCCTTAGCTGGTGTTTGAAAATGTGCCCGGGATTTGTTTTACTCAGGGATGGAAAGTCACAAAGACGTGGAAATGACTGTCATGAAGGAAGAAGCCTAGAAGTAGGAGAGTCACATGCTTTGTAGGGCCACATGGGGAAGCACCAGGCCAGTCAGGAGGCTGACGGAGAGTGGGAAACGTGGGCAGTGGCCTTCATTGTGGTTTCTGTGAGAAAGGTAAGGCAAGACAGTGTAAACAGATTTCAGATTGGCTAGGTGGAATCATTTCAGCAGGCTCCAAGGTGTGGGCGCTGCCTCTAGTTGTCTGGGACCTGGCTCTGGGGTGGTTATGGTTGGGGAATATTGCCCAACCTGTGGGAGCTCCATAAAGGAAGTAATTTAGAGTATAGACTCTGGATTGGTTAGTTTGCATATGAAAGGTGTGCTGGGGCAAGGCTAGCCCTGGAAGGGCAGTCCCTCTGTAATCATTGAGGCCCCAGATGCCAGAGCATCAAGAATATAGAAAATAAGAAAATGGAGTTCATATACCCGGTGACAGTGCGTGAACATTAACTTAGGGCATTTCTCCCTCCAGGCTAAGTGCCCTGCTCAAAGTCCTGCCTGCAGGGGAATTTCACTTTCCCGCTATCCCAGGGTCACCCCTGACTATATAGCCATCCACGGTGAGCTCATACTAGCAGATGGTGCAGAGTCATCTGTAAAGCAGGCTTGAATTTTTTCTTTCTGTCATATGGCACAGGGAATTCCCTGTGAGGCTGAAGCGCAGGGCCCAGATGCAAGAGGGTGTGAAAGGCTTGAGAAATTGAATGTGCCTGGTTAGAGCAGAGTCCAAAGGTGAGGTGAGGCTAAAGAAGTAGCTAAGCCTGCTCCTCTGCAGCCCATAGGGAGGCCTTTGGCAGGCTGCCAGAAGCTCTGGAAGTGGGGTAGAATGGACCACGGAATTTCAGCCAGCTGCTGTGGCTCATGGAAAGTCTCCAGGCCGCTTCCTACCCTGAGCTCTGGAGCTTCTTGCTGTGGCTGAGGGTCACAGCATCTTTCCCATCTCTTCACTCCTAGATCCTGCTCCTGACCAGTTTAGAGAGACTCCCCAGTCATACTGTCAACGTTCCATTTGTCCAGGAGAGTTACTCCTGAATATTACCTCTCAAATTGGCCATAGCTCCCTCTCTCTATTCTGACTGAAGGCCTACCCAGGCTCCTCATCCCTATCTTGCAGGGAGGTTTGGATAGAATCTTTCAAACATGGAAAATTATATTTCAGACCTTGGGGAAAATAACTGTCATTTGATTTCCACGAGGAATGATGGGGAAGACCATTTCCTAGTAATTTTAGATGGATATGGTTTCCATCGCTGAGTCACCAGTGTTCCGTTGACCTTGTTAGCCTCAATGAGTCATTCTCAAATCCTTCTTTCTGCATGAAAGTATTTCAAAGGAGTGCATCATGGGAACTTCTTCAGGAGAATGCATTAAGTCCCCTCTCTGCCATGGCTGCAGCATCTCTGTCCATAGCCTCAACCTCCTTCCTGAGCTTTGGTCTTGCTTTTCTAGGAATCTGTTGGGCAATCTTCTTGGCTGCCCTGAGCCACATAAAGCTCAAACTCTTCTGCCTAAATTGGCTCTTTCTTTACTTTCTTGTTGGTGCAAGTGGCCCCATAATTATCAGTCACTGATGTCCTGACTTCAACAGGTGCCTTTCTTCCTATGTTTATGCAGTCATCAACTCAGTAGGCACTCATAGGGAGCATCTGTTGCCTCACAAGTTGTCTAATTCTGTCTTTTCTTCTCAAAAAGCCATCTAGACAGTATTTCTCAAAGTATACTCTTTCTTAACCTTTTGAAACCATTCTTTCTGTCCCATTCACAGTGCCAGCATTCTAATCCAGTCATTTGAAACATACTCGTTCGGTACCTATTATATGTCAGGAATTGTTTTGGGTACTAGAGATATAAAGATGTATAAGAAGAACTGGTCTCCACCCTCAGGGAGCTAACAATGTATTAGGAAAAGCAGGGGAATAAACAGGTACTTTCAAAGCAGTGTGATAAATGTTATGACAGGGAATGTGTGTGGTACTATAAAGAAAGACAAGGAGAGGGTATTTACCCAAACTTCGGGTATGTCCTAGAGGAGGTCACGTTTTTGCTGAGATCTGAGGGCTGAAATCAGAGGCAAAAAAAGATGCTCTGTTGAGAATTGAAAGACTCATATGGTTGGAGTGGAAAATGTGAGAGGGTAAGGGTGTGGATGAGCTTTTGATGAAAATAATTAGGGGCCAGTTTGCGGGTGTGGTGGATCACGCCTGTAATCCCAGCACTTTGGGCGACTGAGGCAGGTGGATTGCTTGAGCTCAAGAGTTCAAGGCCAGCCTGGGCAATGTGGTGAGACCCTGTCTCTACAAAAAATACAAAAAAACTGGCCAGCCTTGGTGGCATGCACCTATAGTCCCAGCTACTCAAGACGCTGAGTGGGAGAATCACTTGAGCCCAGCAGGTCGAGACTGCAGTGAGCTGTGTTTGCACCACAGCACTTCAGCTTGGATGACAGAGCGAGACCCTGTCCCCCTCAAAAAAAAAAAAAAAAAAAAGGTAGGGGCCAGTTCATGCTAGGCCTCATAAGCCAATGTAAGGAATTTGGGCTTTATCTTAACAACAGTAAGGAACTATTGAAGGCTTTAAACTAGGAAAGAAAGTCACTCACTTTAGGTTTAAGAATTTTTTTTTTTTTTTTTTTTTTTTTGAGACGGGGTCTTTTTCTGTTGCCAAGGCTGGAGTACAGTGGCACTGCAGCCTTGACCTCTCCAAGTTCAGGTGATCCTCCTGCCTTAGCCACCCTAGTAGCTGTGTCTACAGGTGTGCATCACCATGCCCAGCTAATTTTTGTGTTTTTTTATAGAGACGGGGTTTTACCACATTTCCCAGGCTGGTCTCAAACTCCTGGGCTCAAGTGATCCACCTGCCTCAGCCTCCCAAAGTGCGGGGATTACTGGCATGAGCCACCATGCCTGGCCTTAAGAAAATCATTTTGGCTGGAATTTGGAGGATGGATTGTGAAGGGGACAGAGGTGTAAAGACCAGCATGAAGTTGTAACTATTCTAAACAGGAGATGGTGGTGGTCTGAAGTAAGGAAATGGCAGAGGAGAATGGAGAAAATAAGATAGGTTCAAGAAAAAAACAAGAGGGTGGAAGTGACAGAACTTGGGGATTGGTTACCTGTGTTAGGTGAGGAATGTACAGTTTTCCCTAGGGACAGTGTCTAGTCTAGAGTTAGAAGCAGATGCCTAGAACAGAGCTCTAGGGAGGAAATGAAGACACTGAGAAGAAGTGGCAAGAAAAGCAATTGGGAAACCAGGACAATTGTAGTGTTGGGAGAGCTTTTCAGTATGTGATTGTTTCACTACTAGCCAAAAAGTCAAGCAAGCCAAGTAAAAACTGAAAAGAGGTTTCTTACACTTCCTTGAAGTATGTTACAAAGTGGAGGCCCCAGTGAGAGCAATTTTGATGTAATGGATGCACTGCAGTGAGCAAGTGAGGAATGAGAAAGTAGATCTTGCAAGTATAGATGACTCACTGGAGAAGTTTGTAGCTAAGGGTTACATCAAGGAAAGCGATTTTTAAAAAATTTTCTGAGATGGAGTTTCACTCTTGTTGCACAGGCTGGAGTGCAGTGGCACGCTCTTGGCTCACTGCAACCTCCACTTCCCAGATTCAAGCAATTCTCCTGCCTCAGCCTCCTGAGTAGCTAGGATTACGAGTGCGTACACCACACCTGGCTATTTTTTGTATTTTTAGTAGAGACGGGGTTTCACCATGTTGGTCAGGCTAGTCTCAAACTCCTGACCTCAGGTGATCTGCCCGCCCCAGCCTCCCAAAGTGCTGGCGTTACAGGCGTGACCCACCACGCCTGGCCAAGGAGAGGGATTTTTAAAATTGTTATCATTGTCCTTTTGCTCTAATTGAAGACCCAAAACATGAATTGACTACTAAAAAGAAAAAGCCTATAGAGAAGGAATTCAGGCTCCTGACAATGTGTCTGGATACTGATGTTGAGAATTCCCAGATCCTGAGCCCCAGCAGGCTATAGACTTTACCATTGGACAAAACCTCATTTGCCCCCTGCTAAGGAGTCAGTGCTGCTACAGACAACCTGGCAGTGTGCAGTGTCTTAGACAGTAGTTATTTGATGGACTAAACCTACCTTGTTTTTCTGATAGAGAAGATCTGTAAGTAATCCATTGAGAAACATGTTTTAGAGTCACAAAGACAACAGGGATTCACCAGAACAGCTTTCATTTTTTGAAAGATATTTTTGCTGGGTATAGAATTCTAGGTTGACATTTTTTTTCCTTTTAGCACTTTAAAGATGTTATTCCATTTTCTCTGATAGTCATTTTTTCCAATGAAAAGTCAGCTATCATTCTTATTCTCATTCTCTTGTGTGTAATGCATCTTTCCATCCTCTCTGCTTTTAAGATTTTCTGTATGGTAATGATTTTTCTTTTTTTCTCTTCTTTTCTTTCTTTTTTTTTTTTAAGCAGTTTTACTATGACTTGCCTAGGTATGGTTTTCTTTTTCTTTGTATTTATCTTGCTTGGGATTCACTGAGCTTCCTGGTTCTTTGGGTTTGTTGGTTTGTTTGTTTGTTTGTTTGTTTGTGACAGAATCTCGCTCTGTTGCCCAGGCTGGAGTGCAGTGGCATGATCTCAGCTCACTGCAACCTTTGCCTCCCGGGTTCAAGCAATTCTTGTGCCTCAGCCTCCCAAGTAACTGGGACTACAGGCACTCACCACCATGGCCAGCTAATTATTATATTTTTAGTAGAGACAGGGTATTGCCAAGTTGCCCAGGCTGGTCTAGAACTCCTGGCCTCAAGCGATCCACCTGCCTCAGCCTCCCAAAGTGTTCCCATCACACCTGATCAGGGTTTGTTATTTTTTTTTTTTTAATCAAATTTTAGAACTTTGTAGCCAGTATTCTTCAAGTGTTTTTTTTTTGTTCTCCATTCTTATGTTTCTTTCCTTCTGGAATTCCTATTACATGTATGTTAGACTGCCTGATGCAGTCCAACACATATTGAGCCTCTCAGTGTTGTTTTCCAATCTAGGCTTTAGTCTGCATGGCTTTAGTCTGGATTTGTCTTCAAATACACAGATCTTTTCTTTTGTTGTATCCAATATGCTGTTAATTCTGTCATACTGTTTCATTTCAGATATTGTGCTTTTGAATTCTAGGATATCATTTGTTTCTTTTTTAAGAGTTTCCTTCTTTCTCTTGAAATCCCCCATCTCTCCACTCATTGTATTCACATTTTCTTTTAGATTCTTTAACATATTTATACTTTTTAAAGAAAAATATGGCTGGGCACGGTGGCTCACACCTGTAATCCCAGCACTTTGGGAGGCCAAGTGGGTGGATCACCTGAGGTCAGCAGTTTGAGACCAGCCTGACCAACATGGAGAAACCCTGTCTCTACTAAAAATACAAAATTAGCTGGGCGTGGTGGCGCATGCCTGTAGTCCCAGCTACTCGGGAGGCTGAGGCAGGAGAATCACTTGAGCCTGGGAGGCAGAGGTTATGGAGAACTGAGATCGTGCCATTGCACTCCAGCCTGGGCAACAAGAGCAAAACTCCATCTCAACAAACAAACAAACAAACAAACAAACAAACAAACAAAAGAAAAATGATACTGAACACATCATTTTCCTCCTAGGATAAGTATCTTATTATGTGGTGACAAAACATAAGTTTAGTTTTCATAATAAAAGTTTTGTTAATAAGTTGCTGTATATCTGTATGTCTTCTTTGTGGAGTGTCTGTTCAGATCTTTTGCCCATTTTTTAATTGGGTTATTTGTTTTCTTATTGTTGAGTTTTAAGAGTTCTTTGTATATGTTGAGTACAAGTCCTGTATCAGATATATATCTTGCAAAATATTTTCTCCCAATCTGTGGGAGAAAATTGAGTTGTTTGTTTTCTTATTGTTGAGTTTTAAGAGGTTTTTTTGTATATTTTAAATATAAGTGCTTTATCAGATATGTGTTTTATAAATATTTTCTCCCAGTCTCCTTGTTCTCTAAATGTTACCTGTGCAGAGCAGAAATTTTAAATTTTATTATTATTTTTTCCTGACCACCTATTACCATCATGTCCTGCACCAGTGTTTCAGGTTTATTTTTAAATGTCCTTTGCTGGGAGGAAGGGTCCATTCAGTTGGTTGGGAGCTTAGAATTTTATTTTTGGCTTACAATCCAGTATGTAGATGGTTTGCTGGTAGCCTAAGAATCAAAAGAGCAATGCAAAATTGATACTTTGGCTTTGTTAGAATTCCTCACCTCACAGGGACTTCAGACCTCACTGGACAAATTGTAATTTGTCAAACCGAAGTAAAATATTTAGGACATTTGTCACTGAATGCCATAAAGTGTTACAATCTAGGAGTTAGCTAATTTTGCAGATGAAATGGCAACAACAAATATAACTTAGACAATTTGGGGGACTAGTAGGATATTTTCCACAGGGAGTTCAGGGTCAAAGGCAAAATTACAACAAATTTAGTTTAAATACCTCAGTTGGCTTTATTATGAGCCTTGAATTGGGCAACACTTCATTCTATAAAATAGAACAAGTGTTCTAACAAGCTGAGCTGAAGGGATTGGCTTTATAGACAGAAGGGATGAAGAAAAAAGGTTTTGAATTTTAATGAAGTCCAACTTAACGATTTTTTTCTTTCATAGATCATACCATTGATGTTGTATCCAAAAACTCAGTGCCAAAGCCCGAGGTCTTTAGATTTTCTTATATGTTGTCTTCTAGAAGTTTTTCAGTCTTGTGTTTTGCATTTAGACCTATGATCCATTTTGAGTTAATTTTTGTGAAAGATGTAAGGTCAGTGCCTAGATCCATTTTTCATTGTTGTTATTGCATGTGAATGTCCAGTTTTCCCAGCATCATTTGTTAAAAAGACCATCTTTTCTCTACTGAATTGCTTTTGCTCCTTTGTCAAGGATCAAATCACTATCCTTGCGTGGGTCTATTTCTGGGATCTGTGTTCTGTTCCATTTATCTATTTGTTTATTTTTTTACCAGTTGCACATGGTCTTGATTATTTTAGCTTTACATTAAGTTTTGAAGTCTGATAGCTTTAGTCTTTCAATGTTGTTCTTCTTTTGTATTATATTAATTGTTCTGGTCTTTTACCTTTCCATATAAACTTTATAATCGGTTTGTTGATATCCATAAGAAACTTGCTGGGATTGTGATTGGGGTTGCATTGAATCTATAGATCAAGTTGGGAAGAGCTGACATCTTGACAATATTGAGTTCTCCTATATATGAACATGAAATATTTCTCCATTTATTTAGATCTTTGATTTCTATCATTTGTATAGTTTTCTTTATATAGACTTTTTACATATCCTGTTTGATACATTTCTAAGTTATTCATTTTTAGATGGTACTAACATAAGTAGTATTTGTGTTTTAATTTCAAGTTCCAGTTATTATGTAGGAAAGCAATGGACTTTTATACATTAACCTTGTATCCTGCAACCTTGCTCTAATCATTTATTAATCCCAGGAGGATTTTTTTGGTGAGTTCCTTGGGATTTTCTACATAGACAGTTACACCATCTATGGGGAAAAATGGTTTTATCTCTTTCTTCCCAGTCTGTATATGTTTTCTGTTTCTTGTCTTATTGCATTATCTAGGACTTCCATTATGATATAGGAGTGATGGAAGAGAATATCTTTGCCCTTTTTCTGATCTTAGGAGGAAATCATCTATTTTCTCACCAGTAAGTCTAATGTTAGCTGTAGGGTTTTAAAAAAAATATGTTCTTTATCAAGTTGAGGAGCTTCCCTTCTATTTCTACTTTGCTAAGGTTTTTTTTTTTAAGTCACAAATGAGTGTTGGATTTTTTTCATTACTGATTCAGTTTCTTAAATAGACTATGGGCCCTTTGCATGTTTTTAACTGGGTTATGTACCCTTTTATTGTTGAGTTATAAGAGTTTTTTATATATTTAGATATAAGTACCTTATCAGATGAATGATGTGCAAATATTTTCTACCATTTTGTGGGTTGTCTTTTTACTTTCTTGATGGTGTCCTTTGAAGCAAAAAAGTTTTTAATTTTGATGAAGTCTAATTTGTCTTCTTTTTGAGGTAGGATCTTGCTGTGTTGCCCTGGCTGAAGGGCAGTGACATGATCATAGCTTACTGCAGCCTTGAACTCCTGGGCTCAAGCCATCCTCCTGCCTCAGCCTCCCAAATAGCTAGCTAGGACTACAGGTGTGTGACACCATGCCTGGCTACTTTTTGAGTTTTTTAGTGGAGACAGTGTGTATTAGTCTGTTTTCACACTGCTATAAAGAACTTCCCTGAGACTGGGTAATTTATAAATGAGGTTTAATTGACTCACAGTTCTGCATGGCTAGGGAGGCCTCAGGGAACTTACAATCATGGTGGAAGGTGAAGGGGAAGCAGGCACCTTCTTCACAAGGTGGCAGGACAGAGAGAGACAGCAAAGGAAACTACCTGTTATAAAACCATCAGATCTTGTGAGAACTCACTCACCATCATGAGAACCACATGGGGGAAACCGCCCCCATGAACCAATCACCTCCCACCAAGTCCCACCTCTGACATGTGGGGATTAAAATTGGATTACAATTTGAGAAGAGATTTAAGTGGGGACACAGCCACACATCCAAACCATATCATGGGCTCTCACTGTGTTGCCCTGGCTGATCTCAAATTCCTGGCCTCAAGCAATTCTCTCATCTTGGCCTCCCAGTAAATTTTTTAGTTTGGTTGTTTTTTTTTTTGTTTTTTTTTCCCCTGAGACAGAGTCTTGCTCTGTCACCCAGGCTGGAGTGCAGTAGCCCAATCTCAGCTCACTGCAACCTCTTCCCCCTGGGTTCATGCCATTCTCCTACCTCAGCCTCCTGAGTAGCTGGGACTACAGGCGCCCACCACCATGCCCGGCTAATTTTTTGCATTTTTAGTGGAGACGGGGTTTCATCGTGTTAGCCAGGATGGTCTCGATCTCCTGACCTCGTGATCCACCCACCTCGGCCTCCCAAAGTGCTGGGATTACAGGCGTGAGCCACCACGCCCGGCCTTTTAGTTTGTTTTTTTGTGTGTGTGCTTTTGGTAGTATATCTAAGAAAGCATTGCCTGATCCAAGGTCAGAAATATTTAATTATATGTTTTTCTTGTAAGTGTTTTATAGTTTTAACTCTTACATTTAGGACTCTGATCCATTTGAAGTTAATTTTTGTATATGGTATGAAGTTGTTCAACTTTATTATTTTACATGTGGATATCTAGTTAACTCAAAACATATTGATACCTTTTAAAGCCCTTGTCTGCTAATTCTAATATCGAAGTCATCTGTGGATCTGTTTCTATTGACCAATTTTTCTCCTAACCATGGATTATATTTTCCTATTCCCTCACGTGTAGTATTTTATTGTATACAGAACCTTGTGTGTGATTCATTGTGGAAACCACAGATATTTTATACGTTTTTCTTATTTTTTTGTGTTTATAGCTTTAGGGGGTACAAGTGCAGGTTCGTTACGTGGATATATTACATAGTGATGAAGTCTGGGCTTTTAGTGTAACCATCACCCAAGTAGTCTAAATTGTACCCATTTGGTAGTTTCTCATCCCTCATCCCCTCCTACCTTCCCACCTTTTCAAGTCTCCAAAGTCTATTATTCCACTCTCTATGTCCATGTGTACACATTATTTAGCTCCTATTTATAAGTGAGAACATGCAGTATTTGGCTTTCTGTTTCTGAGTTATTCTACTTATGATAATGGACTCCAGTTCATCTATATTGCTGCAAAAGACATGATTTTTTATTATGGTTGGGTAGTATTCCATTGTGTGTATATATACACACACATATATATGTATATACACCCCATTTTCTTTATTCAGTCATCCATTGATAGACTTCGGTTGTAGATTTTTTTTTGCCTTCTTGTGAAGAATGTTGAGTGTTGTTCTAGCAGGCAGTTAAATTCAGGCAGATCACCTTGACCCTGTGGCAGCTAGATAAGTTTTATTTGGGCAGGTATATTTAAATTTTGCTCTTAGTCATAGAGTTAATCTCTTAGTGTTAGGATGTAATTTTTATTGCTAAGATGTGGTCTTCCAGGTGTTTCACTGGAAATTCCAAATGCTTACCAAACCCCTCTAACTTTGCATGACTTGAATTCCAAACTTTGTTTCCCCAACAGTGGGCAGAAGCTAAATCTCTGCTCAACTCTGAGCTTTTCAGCTTTCCAGCTGTTTATATCTACATTTATATCTATATGTATTTATATCTATATTATTATACAGACTTCTTCGCTTGGAGTCTTACCTGCTTCTGTGCATTTCAGGGACCTGCCAAGTTTTTGAAGAGAATTTATATGTAGATTTTTGGGGCTGCCCCTTTATGGCTTCCCTAATTCTGAGATTTTTCTCTGTCCACTTCCAGCATCTCTGGCAGTCTCAAACTGCATTCTCCATTTCTTTGGACAAATAAGACTCTGGATTTGAGATTGAGTTCTCTCTGCCCCATGATGTGCAGAGTGAGGACTCTCCTTAGCCACACTGACTTGTACTAACCCAGTGTGGTTCCTGTACTCCAAAACTTGAATCCCTTCCAGTCTCTGTCTGCTTTTTATATTGCTCTCCAGTGCCTTCAAACAGTTGTTTTGAAATATTTTGTTTGGTGTTTATTATCATTATTAGTAGGAGCCTTAGTTCAATATAAGCTACCTCGCTTTTGCCAGAAGCCAGAAGGAGTAGACTAAGGAATCTGGACTTGATTCTGCAGGCTGGGATATTTTAAGTGGGGTGATAGTCTGATGAGTTTATACTTTTGGGAGAATAGTACAGGGGTGGCTTGGTATTAGGATGGGTTGCTGAGGGGAAAGTCAGGAAACAAGGGAAGTAGGAGTAGTTCAAGAGAGAGGGGACAAAGGCCTTAGGGGAGAAAGGCAGTAGAAATTGAAAAGGATGGTCACATGGGAGAGATAAAAAGGAAGATCAGAATTCCTAGATTACTACCATGCCATCCCAGAGAGTGTGGCCCAGTTACACTTCATTCCAGGGTGTGTCTGTGTGGAGGCCTAGAGCATTTTCTCCCCTGATGTTCTGAAAAATGACCTGATTGAATCCTGGGTCACTCTTGGTCTGCAGGTCTCCCTGGCTCACTTTAGGGCCATATGACCTTCAGCCTGAGTCAGTTGTGGAACAGCCCATTTGCTTCCAGCTTCAAGATCTGGAGCAGAACTGGACATAAGCTGGGGAAGGATAGGGAGAAGGCTACAAATGCAGGCTGCACCACCTGGACGTGCCTCCGAATCTGCCGCCGGGGCCTGTTCTTCCTGGTGTTGGGCAGTGTTTTTCCTGGACCTTTTCTACCAGCTGTGTTGCTTTCTGTTTCAACAGGTCAAATGGATGATGTACTGGATTATATTTGCACTTTTCACCACAGCAGAGACATTCACAGACATCTTCCTTTGTTGGTAAGTACTCCAGGAGTTGGGATGTTTCTAAGGACGATTTTGCTTAGTGTCACTCAGGGGGAGGTGGGAAAGGGCTGAACCCAGCCTCAAACCTCACCTCAGGCCAGAGACGCAAGAGCAGGGATGTTAACTGGAGCATTTTCAATAGATTAGTCTACAAAGTTGTTCTTCAAGTAAATATTTATTGAATGACCTTATAAAGAGCAGTTAGTTATTGTTCTAAGCCCTGGGGATATAGTCATGGACAGGACAGATACACGTCCTCAATTAATGGAGTTGGTAAAGAAGCATTCGTATGTTAAAAAAGAAAAGGAACAAAAGAAACAATGCACAAAAATGCACAGGAAAAACTGAGTTTCCTTCTCACTCAATTCATTGTCAACATAATCACTACTCACAGTTGTGTATCCTCTTAAAAAACTAATATATGGCCTAGGTGTGGTGGCTCATGCCTGTAATCCCAGCACTTTGGGAGGCTGAGGTGGGTGGATCACCTGAGGTCAGGATTTTGAGACCAGCCTGGCTAACATGGCGAAACCCCATCTCTGCTAAAAAAAAATACAAAAAAATAATTAGCCAGGCATGGTGGTGCACGCCTGTAGTCCCAGCTACTTGGGAGGCTGAGGCAGGAGAATCACTTGAACCCAGGAGGTGGAGGTTGCAGTAAGCCAAGATCGCATCATTGCACTCCAGTCTGGGTGACGGAGCAAGACTGTGTCTCAAAACAAACAAACAAACAAACAAAAACTAATATATGTGTGTGTGTATACACACATTTTACACATACTTCTTTTTTTTAAAAGCAGTATTATAGTATACATAAGAGTTCTCACTTTGCTTATTAAATTTATTTTGGAAATACTTTTATATGAGCATAAATACATCTACCTATTTTTTAATGGCCACATAATATTTCATGGCATAGATGGAGCATAATTTATTTGTCATCCCCTTTTGATAGGCATTAAAGTTGTTACCCATTTTTTTCTCTTATAAGCAATGCAGCTATTTCCAGCAATGAAGCAATTAAAAAACAAGCTAAATCTTTGTATTGCTGTATTGTGCCTTCTTAGGCGAAAGAAGCTGTAAATAATATATCGATTTCTGTTTGTATTTAGAGTTGAGTGTGTGCACATGTGAATGTGAATGTCTGTTAAAAGTAGTGTGGAAAATATAGTTAACGAGGGTTATTTCTACGACTTGGGATCATGGGGTTGGTTTTGCATTTGCCGTGTTGTACGAATGTTTTAACCATGGTGAAGTGTCATCAGAGAAAGTAATCAAGATATTTCCACTTTGGAGAAAACAGGTTCTTACCCAAAAAGGATCAGTATGAAATTACCCTCTGGGACGTCCTAGGCCAAGGAATAGACCTGAATAGCACTCTCTGAATCCTGTTTTGAGTCAATGGCTTTAATTATCTTAGTATGTACTTTTCCCCACAACATAGCTTTCACCTCCACTGAGAGAAGTAGATGTCCCAGCCATTGTAGCCTCAAGCTGTAGTGAAGGAGTCTGGATTTCCTAATTCAATATGCTTGTGCCTTCGCACCCTGCAGTGTGCACAGATAATGCAGCAGACTCTGGATGAAGCTGAGTCTCCTTAAGTGGAGACAGAGCTCTCTGCTGAGCCATCCCTTGTCTCCCCAAGGCCTTGAGGCTGGCCCTGGAAGTCAGGCCATTTTGTACAGAGCTACATCAGGAAATGAAGGGGTGGGTTGCCCCTCCACACCTGTGGGTGTTTCTCTTTAGGTGGAACGAGAGACTTGGAAAAGAAAAAGACACAGAGACAAAGTATAGAGAAAGAAATAAGGGGACCCAGGGAACCAGCGTTCAGCATATGGAGGATCCCGCCAGCTTCTGAGTTCCCTTAGTATTTATTGATCATTCGTGGGTGTTTCTCTGAGAGGGGGATGTGTCAGGGTCGCAAGACAATAGTGGGGAGAGGGTCAGCAGACAAACACGTGAACAAAGGTCTCTGCATCATAGACAAGGTAAAGAATCAAGTGCTGTGCTTTTAGATATGCATACACATAAACATCTCAGTTCTTTACAAAGCAGTATTGCTGCCCGCATGTCCCACCTCCAGCCCTAAGGCGGTTTTTCCCTATCTTAGTAGATGGAACGTACAATCGGGTTTTATACCGAGACATTCCATTGCCCAGGGACGGGCAGGAGACAGATGCCTTCCTCTTGTCTCAACTGCAAAAGGCATGCCTTCCTCTTATACTAATCCTCCTCAGCACAGACCCTTTACGGGTGTCGGGCTCGGGGACGGTCAGGTCTTTCCCTTCCCATGAGGCCATACTTCAGACTGTCACATGGGGAGAAACCTTGGACAATACCTGGCTTTCCTAGGTAGAGGTCCCTGCGGCCTTCCACAGTTTTTGTGTCCCTGAGTACTTGAGATTAGGGAGTGGTGATGCTGCCTTCAAGCATCTGTTTAACAAAGCACATCTTGCACAGCCCTTAATCCATTTAACCCTGAGTTTGACACAGCACATGTTTCAGAGAGCACGGGGTTGGGGGTAAGGTTATAGATTAAGAGAATCTCAAGGCAGAAGAATTTCTCTTAGTACAGAACAAAATGGAGTCTCCTATGTCTACTTCTTTCTGCACAGACACAGTAACAATCTGATCTCTCTTGCTTTTCCCCACAAGGAAACTCCTGTCTGATTCACAAAGATGAGAGTAGAGGCCGGCCCAGTCAAGACTGTGTAGTCAATTAAATAGCACCTCCTGCCATCCAGCCTTTCCTCCTTAACCAGGCCTTCTGTCTGGTGCTAGGGGCCTCTTCTGTCCTCCCGTGTTAGTCTCACGAGCTCATTCCTGGGGATATCAGCATTTCAGCCTCACTGCTTTTTGCTGGGTGGAAATCCTATCTAATGATGGCTGTGTTCCTCCTGGGTAGCTGGAATATGCCCTTACCTGTGGCCCTGGAATTTTAGAGTTTCATATCTAGTAAGTGCTCAACAACTATTTCTGGAATTGATTTCATTTTGATTTTGGGAGGCATATTAGTTTTCGATTGCTGCCATAACAAATTACCACAAATTTAACAGCTTAAAACAGTACAAATGTATGATTCCACAGCTTCTGTAAGTCGGAAGTACAGGTGGAATCATCCTCTGCTTAGAATCTCACAAGACCAGAATCAAGGTGAGGGCCAGCCTGGTCTCTTATCTGAAGGCTCCGGAGAAGATTCCCCTTCCAGGCCCATTCAGGTTGTTGGCAGAATTCAGTTCCTTATGATTGTAGGACTGAGGTCTCCGTTTTCTTGACACATGCCACCACCTTCATCTTCAAGCCGATGATGGCATGTCGAGTCCTGCCCATGCTTTGACTCTGTGTCTGCTTCTGCCACCAGTTAGGGAGGATCTCTGCTTTTGTTTTAAGGGCTCTTGTGATTAGATTAGGCCTACCCCAATAATCCCATATAATCTCCCTGTCTTAAAGTCGTCTGATCAGTAACCTTCATTACATCTTGGCCAAAACTCTGCCGACCACAGGGGGATGTTTGATGCCTGGTGTGTTTGAAGCATGTATGCAGGTATGGGTAGAATCCCCCTCTCTTCCTGACCCATGTGGAGGCCTCTTCTGCTCCCTTATTTGGTCTCTTAGCTGGGGGTGTCCAGGCAGTTTGTGGGTGGGAAGTGAGGGTCCTTTGCTCTTCTCCTGGTGGCCTGAGTTCTGCTTCTGCAGGAAAGAGGCTCCTTAGGAACCTTTCTGCCTGCTTTATCCCACAGCCTGATCATGCCCTCAGCCTGCTTTCTCTTTTTCTCCCAACCTCCAGGTATCATAGATCCTAGTCTTCTTCTGGGAGGGTCCTCTCTCTCCTTCCTTCCTCTCACCCTGAGAACAGGCACAGGATGGGCCCATCAGGGAAGGCAGGAATTTTGCTTCACTTCCAAGGACATGGGCACCATCTCCGCAGCTCTGAGCATTCTTTACTATTCAAAAAGGTTAGGGGGAGAGTTTCTGTCCTAAAATATGTCTTCTGTCTTCCTAGAAGCACCTTTAACTTTTGTTCTCTTCCATAATTGGAGCCACTTGTATGGACCTTCTTTTCCTCACTCTTCGCTCACCCCCATTCCCCTCTTCCCACTTCTCCCCTAGGGCGGATCCCTTTTCATGGTTAACTTTGTAAAACTTTCCATCTTGATGAAAACAACAATTATTTATGGTCCCAGAATAGATAAGATGGTGGCTTGTTTCACAGGTTGTAGAGGTGATTTCATTTAGTTTTTTTTTTTAGTTATAAAATAATACAGGCTGGGCGTGGTGGCTCATGCCTGTAATCCCAGCACTTTGGGAGGCCGAGGCGAGCAGATCACTTGAGGCCAGGAGTTCGAGACCAACCTGGCAAACATGGTGAAACCCCGTTTCTACTAAAAAATACAAAAATTAGCTGGGCGTGGTGGTGCAGCACCTGTTGTCCCAGCTATTCAGGAGGCTGAGGCAGGAGAATCACTTGAACCCGGGAGGCGGAGGTTGCAGTGAGCCGAGATCGCACCACTGCACTCCAGCCTGGCGACAGAGTGAAACTCTTGTCTCAAAAAAATAAAAATAAAAATAAAAATAAAATAATACATACATAAGGAAAAATGAAATAGAAACAATACACTGAAGAGTAAGTGTCTCTCCTCTCCCAGACCCACAGTCTCCCTCCCTAGAAGTACCACTTTTTTTTTTTTTAGACAGAGTGCAGTGGTGCGATCTTGGCTCACTGCAATCTCTGCCTCCCAGGTTCAAGTGATTCTCCTGCCTCAGCCTCCTGAGTAGCTGGGACTACAGGCACGTGCCACCATGCCTGGCTAATTTTTTGTATTTTCACCATGTTAGCCAGGATGGTGTCAATCTCCTGAACTTGTGATCCGCCCACCTCAGCCTCCCAAAGTGCTGGGATTACAGGCATGAGCCACCGTGCCTGGCCAGTAACACTGTTAAAAGTTACTTGTGTTTTCTTTTCTTCCAGAAATGCTCTATACACATTTATTGCATGTATTTTGGACAGTTTCATCCCATGTCTAACCCTCTTAGAACACATCTGCCCCTCTAGAGTGTCTGGGTGTTATATGGGGAGAGTGGGGAGAGGACAACTGCCCTGTGCTCCAGTGCTGTGCATATGCCTTGGAAAAGATGGAGGAAATGTGGTGGGTGCCTCTGGCCTTTTCAAATACATCTCAGAGGTCAGGGCTCTTCAAGGAGTTCTCATTACAAAATGAGTAGGGCCTTTCTCTGCCTCTCGAGGTAGGCTGGAAGAAGACTTGGCGGGGATTGTGTTGGTAGAGCCAAGGGACCCAAGGCCTCTAGGAAACACAGGGTCTGAGTGGATCAGCCCGGATTATCTTGTGATGCCTGGCAAGGACCTGGTTTTGTATGTGATGATTCCAGAGGCAGCAGGACTGTTCCCCTCCATCCCACGCCCCTACACTTCAGTGACAGAGATTTTAAGGCTTTATGTGGGGAGAGCCTGGCTTTAAATCCGGAGTCAGCATACTTTTTTTTGTAAAGGGCCAGATAGTAAATGTTTTGAGCTTTCAGGCCATATGATCTTTATTGCAACTACTCAACTCTGCCATTAGCATGAAAGGAACCATAGACAATTAATAAATCATTGTGCATAACAGTGTTCTAATAAAACTTTATTTATAAAAACAGATGACAAGCTGGATTTGGCCCATGGGCCATGGGTTATTGGGACCCCTGGATCCATTCTAGCAAGCAACAGAGACCCCTCTGACAGACTCAAGGAAAAGAAAACAATGACGCTCTGTTGGTAGATGCTGAAGTAATTCACAGAATAAAAGGAAAAACTGAAACACTAAGACTCTGGAAAGGGAGGAGCCAGAGTGCCTCAGGAACCCTAGCACTGAAGCACTGATAGTTACTCCCCTCAGCACCGTTCACAAAGAGGTTCCCTTGTAGCTCGGCTGAAGTAGCTAAAGATCATAACCATCGTAAATATCCATTCATGGGGGCCTGAGCCGGTGCTCATACACTCGTATGCAGCCATTAAGATGAGTGAGATAGGCCGGGCGCGGTAGCTCATGCTTGTAATCCCAGGCGGGCGGATCACCTGAGGTCAGGAGTTCAAGACCAGCCTGGCCAACATGGTGAAACCCCCGTCTCTACTAAAAATACAAAAATTAGCTGGCCATTGTGGTGCACGCCTGTAATCCCAGCTATTTGGGAGGCCAAGGCAGGAGAATTGCTTGAACCCAGAAGGTGGAGGTTGCAGTGAGCTGAGACCGTGCCATTGCATTTGCAGCCTGTGCAGCAGAGTGAAACTCTGTCTCAAAAAAAAAAAAAAAAAAAAAAAAGATGAGTGAGGTAGCTATCCCTGTAGTGGTATGAGATAGTCCCCAAGGCATACTGTTGATTGTATGTATGTGCTGGGAGAAGCAAGACGTAGTAACGGGTGTATAGAATGCTTCTGTGTGTTGGGGGCAACTCAGGGAGTCATATATACCTGCATGATGTATCCCTCGCCCTAGTCTACCTCTGGAAGGATATGCAAGTAACTGATAATGTTTTTGCTTTTAGAAAAGGGACTAGGGGTTAGGCGGGGGAAGGAGACTCTTTGTTGTATACTCCTTTGGACTTCTAGAATTTTTTTTAACTATATGCATGCATGACCTATTTTTTTTGAAAGACATCTTTTATGTAATAAATAAAAGAGCTGCAGTGCGACAGATTATTTATGTGTCTTGTGTTGGTGTCTGAGCTTGCTGGATTCATTTCCTTTCCCCTTGGGGCTGGTGAATACTTGTTTTCAAAACAAAAGTTCCTCCGTTATTAATCACCAGAGTATTCAAATATGGGAGAATCACACCTCTGTTCTTCAGCCTCTCTCTTTTCTGGCTGTGAAACATTAAACAATCTTGCCACGAAAGTGCCCACTAATTGCTGAGGGAATATTCAGGAAGCACCCACCAGAGGCAGAAGGCAGGGGGCCAGGAGACCTTGGTGAGGAAAGGAGGCGTGGGTAGGGCTGCTGACTGGGGGATAGGGGTGTCTGTGTGAGAGTTAAGGGCCCTCCAGTGACTTGCTGTTTTTGATTTTCTGATCGTTTATCTGGGGAGGATGCCTGGAAAGGACTTTCTGATCTCTAAGACTAGGACAGGTGACTGTCTCATCTCATAGCATCAGGTTTTAAGGATACCTGGGATTTGTTTTAAGCGAGTGTGGGTAAGACACAGACATGGAAATAATTGTCACGAAGGGAGAAGTTTCTTTGCTCACAGATTCCTAGAAACAGGAGGCACAGCACACCATGCAGAGCCATGCTGGGGGCCACTCAGGGTCCGTCAGGAGAAGAGGGAGAAACTGGGGTGAGGGCCTTTAACATGTTCCACATTAAAGGAAGGAAAGGACAAAGCAGGGTGGGCAGGCTTGGGCTTGGCTGGTTTGAATAATCTCAGTAGGCTCTGGGGTATATGGGGCTATCTCTGGTTGTCTAGCCCTGGCCCTGGGATGATTGGGGCAGGTGGATGGTGGCCTGGAATGTGAGAGTCCATCAGAGGCAGTGGCTGGAGCCTGGGCCCATGGATTGGTTGGTTTGCATATGAAAGGTGTGTTGCAGGTGAAGTTCTTTTTTTTTTTTTGAGACGGAATCTTGCTCTGTTGCCCAGGCTAGAGTGCAGTGGCGCGATCTCGGCTCACTGCAACCTCCAACTCCCGGGTTCAAGCAATTCTCCTGCCTCAGCCCCCTGAGTAGCTGGGATTACAGGCGCCCACGACCATGCCCAGCTAATTTTTGTATTTTTTAGTAGAGACGGAGTTTCACCATGTTGGTCAGGTTGGTCTCGAACCCCTGACCTTGTGATCCACCCACCTCTTCCTCCCAAAGTGCTGGGATTACAGGCATGAGCCACCGCGCCCGGCCAGTGAGTTCTTTACTATCTCTAGCAGTTGGCTCACCTTGTGGGAGGGGCAGTTCCTCCAGAGTAAGCAAGGCCCCAAAGTACATCAGAATACAGAAAATCAAAAATAAACCATAAACACATGGTTACTACACCTCTGGACTGCCAAATATGGTTGCTCGGGTTGTTCACAGCACAAGATATCTGGCCAAGCAGGTGAATGGGGCTGAAATCCAGACCAAGCTCTGTGGTATGTGGCCACAGAACTGCTTCAAGTTGAAGAGGCCAGTTTTCTTCTAATACATTCAAAGGCACCACGTGGGCTAGCACTATGGCACTTGTCTCAGGTTTCTGTTCTATATTATTTGTGATTATTTTATAAATCTCTGTTTCCCTGACTGGACCCTTAGTTCCAAGGATGCCAGAATCTTGTCTGTGTTCCCAGTGGACCAGAAGCTCCATGAGGGCAGGAATCAGGTCTTCTTTGCTCACCATTGCCTCCCTGTACCTCCTTATACCTGGTGCTCAGTACAAGCTGGCACGTACAGGGACTGGGTGCCTGTGGGGGGACAAATAAATGAACAGGCTTGAGGGTATGCAGGACTGCAAACTCCAGAATTATGTGCTATCTGCACCGTGGACTCTTCTATTTCTTGGCACTAAGAAGATCAAAATCTGTTTGCCTGCCATTGACTTGAGTAGGGTGAGTAGCATTCTTCCTGCCAAGAGCTGGGCTCTTGTCCCTGCCTCTGTTTGGGCCAAGAAGGCAGCCAAGAAAGAGAGGATTTCATTCTCAGTCTAGAGATTTTTTGTCAACTCTTCCCTCCTGTAATTCCCCCTGGTGTTTGTCCCTTCTTGGATGTGAGTGAAGAGAGAGTGACTGGGTGTACAGCATAGAAGAGATCCTCTGAGCCTGTAGGCTGTGGCCAGAACCCTAGCTCCAATCTAAATGAGCACAGCCCAGCAGGAAGCTCCAGCCTGTGCCAGGCAGGGCCACGGGGGTGATTGCTGGAGAGAACCTGTGTTCCTGGTTTGCTTTGGCAACAAAAGAAAACACGAACTGGTTTTCAAAGAGAGGCGTTGGGGTTGTACTGTGTGTGTGCAAGTGTGTGCCCTCACCTTCATAGGTGGAGGACAGAGGAATCTGGGAAACTTGCAGCCACATGCAAGCAGGAGAGGCATCCTTGCCACCCACCGGGTCTCATCCTTCAAAAGGGCAGTGTTGCTGAGAACCTAACAGAACTTGTGTTTTCATCTCTCTCTCCAGGTTTCCATTCTATTATGAACTAAAAATAGCATTTGTAGCCTGGCTGCTGTCTCCCTACACAAAAGGCTCCAGCCTCCTGTACAGGAAGTTTGTACATCCCACGCTATCTTCAAAAGAAAAGGTAATATATGCTGCCATGTCTTTCATTCTTTCTAGCAAGTGAGAAAATAAGTAATAAATTAAAAGGGATGATCTTATTGCAGGAGACTTCTCTTTTGGCTCTCATTTGCCTCCAGCAAGTCATTCCTCCTAATCGTTTTTTTTAAGTGTATTTCTGAGACGTGTTTAGAAATAGTGAAGTTCTCTAAAAGATGTTATTTGTCATTATTTACTGGAAAACATTTCCATAAATTGAAACAAAAGAAAGAAAAAATTCACTCAATTTAACCACGCAAAGTGAATTTCCTTCCTTTTGTCATGCTTAGCCGCTGTCCTTTTATAGACATGATTTTTACGTAGACTATTTTAAATCTTACCTGGAAGCCAGGTGTGGTGGTGCATGCCTGTAATCCCAGCTACTCAGGGGTATAAGGTGGGAGAAATCACTTGAGCCCAGAAGTTCAAAGCCAGCCTGGGCAACTAGAGAGTCCCCATCTCTTAAAAAAAGAAAGAAAGATTAAAATTTTATGTAGAATTTTTTTTTAAAAAATGATTTTAAAACTTAAATAAAATATTTGTATCCTGAGATCTTAAATGTGTTTGCACACAAATCCATTTCTACTCGGTCTTCGTAATACCCATGATGATGTTCCCTTACTGCTAGATATTTAGATTATCTCTACCTTTTCCTGATATAGATAGTTCTGCAGTGAGCACTACCATTCCTGGAGTTTAGTTGCTTCCTTTAATTGTCTTAGAATTAATTCCCAAGAGCAGGATTATTGAGTCAAACGATTCCAACATTGTATCATTCGTTAACTATATTACTTACTAAGCTGATTGTGTAGTGGGGTTTCTTAACTAAAATAGGAGCATCATAGGTGGCTTGATAGATTAATGTCTATTGTTTCTGAAAGTTGAATTCCTTGGACTAGAAAGGGGAAGGCTTTGGGAAACATATCCGTTGGATGAGCAGGCTACTGTACAAGTTTCGGAAAATCTCTTTAGGAACTCGGACCGCAGCACTTCCTGTCTCAGAAGGGTGGATTTTGAGGAACGGATCCCTGTCTTGACCTGGTTATCAAATCCCTACTCGTCTTACTTCCCTTTCCCCAAATGCTGGGCTTCCCCTGAAGCTGCCAATGTAACTTCCATTGAAGTGAAGGTGACTGACTCTTAAGAGTTGCCAAGAATCACTTCCAAAGGGGTGGTGGTGGGGGATAGGCGGGTCACAGTTAGAGGGCCTGCTGCTATGACTTCCTGGGGAAGCCTTCCACAGGGAATCCAGCAGGAGGTTGCTGACCCACTTGCACACCTCAAAGCAATGGAAATACACTAATGCACAGAACTTGACTAAGGCCAAATGTCACTGTCTTACCGAACTCTGAAATGAGCAGCTGTCATGAAAAACAGCCTTTTTTTGGGGGGGAGGGGACGGAATCTTGCTCTGTTGCCCAGGCTGGAGTGCAGTGGCACGATCTCGGCTCACTGCAACCTCTGCCTCCTGGGCTCCAGCAATTCTCCTGCCTCAGCCTCCCAGGTAGCTGGGACTATAGGCACGTGCCACCATGCCTGGCTCATTTTGTATTTTTAGTGGAGATGGGGTTTTACCATGTTGGCCAGGCTGGTCTCGAACTCTTGACCTCAGGTGATACGCCCACCTTGGCCTCCCAAAGTGCTGGGATTACAGGCGTGAGCCACTGCACCCGGCCGACAAACAGCCATTTTCTTAAAACAATGACAACAACAAAACACTCCCAAACAAACAAAAATAATACACCAAAGTTAATCCAAATTTGAACTAAACCAATATTGTACTTGGCTTTGGTCCCTGAAGAAGACCTCAATCCTGTTTTCCATCTCACCTTTACCTTGTTGCATGACACTGGATGACTTCTAATTTCTGATTTTATTTGAATATCTGTAAAACAATCTCCCTTATCCAGTAATACTCATTTCTTTCAGCTTTGTAATCCCTCCCATCGATATACAAATGGGGTGATATTTGATTTTGGAATTAAATAACTATAGAATAACAGAATTTTAGAACTGCAAGGGCTCAACCCTGTCAAGATAAGGAAGATGACATGGTTATCATTTATTGAAACTAGCCACTGTGTTAGATGTTTTACTGGAATTACCTCATTTAATCCTCACCATGCTCCGCAAGTTGGGTATTATCATTATCCTCGTTTTTCAGAAGACTAAAACTGTGTGTAGAGAGGCTAAGTACTTGCCAAGGTCTGGCAGTCAGTTGGTGGCAGGTCTGAGGCTAGAAGCTCAGTTCTAGGCATTCTCTCCACCCTGGGTGCTTTCAGTGTCTGGTGAGTGGCTGTGTGTAGAATGGCAGGCAAGGCTGTCCATATCCAGAACCTCCTGGAGCCTCCTGGAAGGTCAGAGGGCTTTAGAAACAATCTCAGGGCATCGCTGGATCCGTAAGTTGCAGTGTTTTCAGAGTTCCCTTTTCTACTCTCCTGTATCTCTGCTCTCCCCTCTGCACGCACACCCTCAAAGTGCCTACAGCTTTTCAGGCCCAGCAAGAACAAGGATTGGGCAAGCTGCCAAGCCCAATGCTCAGAGGAAAGGAAAGAAAACAGAGATGTGTTTGAACCTTCCAGCTCAGTGTGCCTCTGTTTTTCCTTTGACAGGAAATCGATGATTGTCTGGTCCAAGCAAAAGACCGAAGTTACGATGCCCTTGTGCACTTCGGGAAGCGGGGCTTGAACGTGGCCGCCACAGCGGCTGTGATGGCTGCTTCCAAGGTACTGTGCTGGAAGTACCACAACTACATGAGTCTCAGTCCCTCTAGTGTGCCCTGCTCATCACCTGTGCGACCACACAGAACAGGCTAAGGACCAATCAGTGGTTTTTCATCTTTTAGGGGTCCTTTTGAAAATCTGATGGAAAAAAATGCTGAATCTTGCCCCAAAAAATTCTCACCCCCCAACACACATGCCCACATACTTGCAATATCAAGAGGTTCCCAGAGCCCCTGAAGCTCATCTGTGCATCCCAGGTTAAGAATTTCTAACTTATCCAACCCCACTGGAAACAAGAAAATAATAGAATTTCTAACTTACTTGGCACTTAGGCCTGGGAGAAACAGAAGAGGGCAGGGGAGAGAGGGAGAGATTGCTTCTCTGCAGTTTCCTAGGGTGCACTGGGAGAGTCACCTAAATGCAGTGGACAGGTGGAGAGACTACCTGAGCAAGCAGGTGGACTCACTCACGCTCATGTGGCCCAGCAGATCCAGGGGAAGGAACCCAGGTCCTAGAATAAGTTGAGTGGTCCAGACATGGAGGTCAGTAATGTGCCAAGCCATAACAACTGAGGTGGAGGAGGTTTGAAATAAACACCGGTCTGTGGGATGTTGTGGTGTGAGCATTACTTCTTTCTCTATTCTCTCCAGCCCTTTTCAAAACTGTGTTTCTACCTAGCATCTTCTCATATCACCCTCTTGTTGTCGTCAATTTGTCATTATTTACGTAGATCTGAAAAGTTAAATTGGTCAGATATTTCCTCTCATGTGAAATCAGCAGATCATCCTAGTGTTCCCCAGGGACAAGCCCTTCCCCAACAACCATGTGTGGAGTAGGGACCTACATTCGGCTGGTGGTGGAGGGAAGGCAGTTATGCTGATGATTGGAAAGACACAGTGGTTGGGAGGTGAGTTGTATTAGCATAAGGAAATTTGTCCCTTGTGGTGATGTGAGGGTTTTGGGGAAGGAGGCGATGGGGCTTAAAAGGTTTGCAAGAAGACGATTAGTACAGATCTTGGTGCTCTATGAACATTGTGTGGATGGCAGGATGGAGGGTGCTGAGAGCCAGTTTCAAGAGACTGAGCTGGGTTTTCCTTGCCCTGAACCAAAGAGAAGCACATTAGGATCATTTCTGGAAGAGACTCAGCACACTGGGCCGGGTAGTTGCTTGAAAAGTACCTTTCAGGAAGCCAAGGAATTCTGCAGACAAAGCCTGGACAAGAGGGAAGGGGAACCAAAAATGAATGATTCCTCTTTCAGACAAGACCAGCTCCATCTATAACACAGAATTGTAGCTAGGTGTCCCGCCACTCCATATGGCAGATCTCGGGGTTGGGGGTCCAGGGAGTCTCTGCCCCTTTACTATAATAGCTGCTGGCAAAATGAGGGATCCCAGTGAGTATCTTTGGAAGGGAAATTCTGCTTTGGTTTCCCAAGATCAATCAGGATTTACGAACAGCAATAAATTCCAAGAACCTTCTATTTGAGATGCAACCATTTTATGCTTTAATCTTTAAGCTGAAACAAAAGAGAACTCAGAATTGCTAAATTCTGAATTCATCAGGCCAACCTGGCAACGTAAAGCTACGGAAACCCTGTCTCAGCCTCTCTCTACCCCATCTGTTCTGCCTCTGAAGCCTGAGGAAAACAGGCTGCTGCTCTTTCCTCCGTTCATTCCTGGAGTATAAACGTGCTATATCTGTCAGGGTGGTTCAGTGTGCGTCACCTGGTGGCACAGCTGCGTGCGTGTAGATTTCATTCTGACAATAACTTCTGCAGGCCATCCTTTTCTGGGTCTGCCTCAAGATGGAGCCTCCAGAGTCTTCCTATCATCCTGGCCAGTCACTGCCTGTCCCCTAACCACCCGGGAAGCCCGTGAGCCCGTCTTCTCCATCCAGGCACCTTATAGCAGCTGAAACCTAAAAGAAGCGCCAGACAGTCTGAAAGTTGCCTCAGGAAATAACTGCTCATTAGTTCTTTCCAGCTGGACTAACGTAGTGAGGGACATCTGCTTTCTGTTGAATTTGGTTTCAGATGAGAAAATTTTCTGCCTTGTGGGGCTTTGCTTTTTCTCTCTAAATATAAATATCTGGAGAGAGAAAACACATATTCTCTTCTAAAAATAATGCCCTCTATTTTTGAAACAGATGTGTACTTAAAAAAAAAATAAAAGAAGAAGTAAAATCCAAAAATCCAATCTAGCTGAGGTGTACATCAGTGGTTTCCATAGCAACAGTGGATCACTTCAGGCCTTGGTCAAAGGATGATGACTCACCAGTGGGTCCAAATCTGGCTTGCATGCCCAAGCCACCTGGAGAGCTTTGCTTTTTATTTTTTTTTTTAATAGATTCTCAGATGTGCTGAATCAGAATCTCAGGCAGTAGGCCCATGAATCTCTATTTTTAACAAGTTCCCCAGATGATTTTTAAACAGCCAGCTCTGTACAAGTCACTGCCTGAGGCCCCATACAGAACCATAGGGGGCACAGGTGATGAGGGTTAAAGCAGTTAATTTCAGTAACATTCCTGGAATGCAGATTCACCTCCTTGGAAGCCTTAACCTTGAGAATGAGGAAAGTAGTGGCGTGTGTGTGGGAACCGGGCAGCGGGGAGGGGGAGGCCGGTGTTTATTTCTCCAAAATTTACGGCCAGTTGAGAAATACTATGATGGGACTACAAATTCTCCCACTTTTTTTTTTTTTTGAGATGTAGTCTTGCTCTGTCGCCTAGGCTGGAGCGTAGTGGTACAATCTCAGCTCACTGCAACCTCTGCCTCCCGGGTTCAAGCAATTCTCCCTGCCTCAGCCTCCTGAGTAGCTGGGATTATAGGCGCCTGCCACCATGCCTGTCTAATTTTTATATTTTTAGTAGAGACTGGGTTTCGCCATGTTGGCCAGGCTAGTCTTGAACTCCTGACCTCAGGTGATCCGCCCGCCTCAGCCTCCCAAAGTGCTGGGATTACAGGCATCCCACCTCTTTTGTAGTGCTCCCAAGAGCCTAGCACAGTGCCTCGCACCTGGCTGAGCCCTTATCATTCTTGTTGATTATCCAAGGGGAATAATTAGAGCAACTGTCTGAAAAAAAGACACGCTGCAAAGTCACCCATAGCCGGGGTGACTATATAATTTATTGTTCAAACCAGGACACATTTGAGAATGTAAAGCATGCTTATAATAATTACTCTGAAACAACAGGTCTAAACTAGGCCTGTTTGGCCAGTCATGGTGGCTCACACCTATAATCCCAGCACTTTGGGAGGCCGAGGTGGGAGAACTGCTTGAGCTCAGGAGTTAGAGACCAGCCTGGGTAACATAGTGAGACCCTGTCTCTACAAAAAATTAAAAATTAGCCAGGCATGGTGGCATGTGCCTATAGTCCCAGCTACCTGGGAGGCAGAGGCAGGAGGATCATCGCTTGAGCCCAGGAGGTAGAGACTGCAGTGAGCCATGATCACGCCACTGCACTCTAGCCTAGGTGACAGAGCAAGACCTTGTCTCAATAAATAAATAAATAAGTAAAATTAAATAAATAAATAAATAAATAAATAAAATAAACTAGGCCTGTCCCAAGGAAACCAGGATTTATGATCAGGTGACTCCTGGCTTCATTTTAAATTTCTTGGACCTGCCTGTCTTCTCCTCCCACAAAACACCCTCAACTTACAAATCAGTTCTCACTCTCAGTATCTACTGCATTTAGTGAAAGGGATGCAAGAGAGAGTGTTGCATGGTGAGAATACTCTTCCTTAGGATCATTCCTGGAAGAGACTCAGCACACTGGGCTGGAATTACAGGCCAGGATACAGATTAGTTCTGACAGATTAAATGGAGGCTGGGATAAAATGATGGGATGAAAGAGTAATTCCTCCTTCTGTCTTCTTTTTTCCATACTTCAGTGACTTTCTAGGAGGAAACTATGGAGCTTAAACTGAAGAATGAAAAATCTTTTGACTACACTTTTAGTTAATCCTTTCAAAAATAATGTTGAGCCCTGTGTCCTTTCTCTAATAAAATTAATGTTTGCAGGAGTGTTTTTTGTATCATCATGAATTGTGGAAAAAATTTGTAAACCACATTATTATATAAATAGAAGTCCTGGCCAGGCATGGTGGCTCATTCCTATAATCCCAACACTTTGAGAGGTCGAGGCAGGCAGATCACTTGAAGCCAGGAGTTCGAGACTAGCCTGGGCAACATGATGAAACCCCGTCTCTCCTAAAAATACAAAAATTAGCCTGGTATGGTGGCATGCACCTGTAATTCCAGCTACTCGGAAGGCTGAGGCAGGAGAATCACTTGAACCCGGGAGGTGGAGGTTGCAATGAGCCACTGCGCTCCAGCCTGGGCGGCAGAGTGAGTGAGACTCTGTCTAAACAAACAAACAAAAAACAACAACAACAACAAAAGGAAGTTCTTACTAATTTTTTTTTGTATAAGGTCTTTCTATGTTGCTTAGGCTGACCTTGTATTCCTTGGTTCAAGTGATCCTCCTACCTCAGCATTCCAAGTAGCTGGGATTATAGGTGTGCACCACCATGCCCAGCTTATTAATGTTAATATTACTGTTTTGTCTTAGAACTGGAAGAGCTAAAACAAACAAAAAACATCAGGCATGAGAAATTTCTTCCAGGGAATTTAACCCCTATCCCACCCTCAATTTCCTACAAGGCTAACCCCTATCCCCGGGAAGTGTTGATGCATCTTTCTTTGAGTGAAAACTGCTGTGCGTCCTTCCTGAGGACACACTTCTCAAGAACCCTCTGTCTCAGCATTCCTAGTCTCTGCTGGCTCTGCTCCTACATGGTACCTGTCTCCTAACTGGTGATTCCATCCAGAGGGAAAACTGAACCCCAGATCTTTTTAAGACTAGAAGTGAAAAGTTTCTCTCTTAAAAAAAAATAATGCTCTAGAAATTTATTTGTTAAGCAAAACATATTCTCACATGAAAAATAAACCATAGGCTGGCCATGGTGGCTCACGCCTGTAATCCCAGCACTTTGGGAGGCCAAGACGGGTGGATCACCTCAGGTTGGGTGTTTGAAACCAGCCTGACCAACATGGAGAAACCCTGTCTCTACTGAAAATACAAAATTAGCCGGGCATGGTGGCGCATGCCTGTAATCCTAGCTACTCGGAAGGCTGAGACAGGAGAATCTCTTGAACTCGGGAGGTGGAGGTCGCGGTAAGCCGAGATCACACCATTGCACTTCAGCCTGGGCAACAAGAGTGAAACTCTGTCAAAAAAAAAAGAAAAAGAAAGAAAGAGAGAAAGAAAAAGAAACCATAGTGAGACGAATCACTGAACAAAAATTTTAAAACCATGGGGTCTCCAGGCTACCTTACTTCCCTTGCAGTTTGAACCACATACTAGGTTTCTTCTGCCTGCTGAATTCTCAGACCTGGTAAACCAACATTCGTTTTTCACTTGTCTCATAACTCGAAAAATATTGTTTTAGTTCCCTCGGAGATCTTGTCTCCAGAACATTTCCAGTAGTACCAATACTATTACTATAGTCCACCTATTGAAGAAAGCTTCTCTAAGTAAAACCAGCATTCTGTGAATTAGGGATTCTTCTCTTGCAGTTTGTTTTCAGAGTTGTGTTTGTGTGTATATGGCTCCATCCTCCACCATCCCCAAATCTGGTATTGTAAGCTTCTTGAGATGAGGGGCTCTGGCTTCTTTTCCTTTGTTTCTTGCTTAGAAAATAAACAAAAACAGAACAATGCTTTGTTATTTAGTGCTTTGCACTCATAGCTATTCATTAAACCTTGTTGATTGATTTGAAGTATATACCTTTTTGATTGCTCTAAACCTGCCCTGTCTAATATGGTATCCACTTGCCACATGTAGCTGTTTAAATTTAAATTAATTAAAATTGAGTATACCGGCTGGGCACAATGGCTCATGCCTGTAATCCCAGCACTTTGGGAGGCCAAGGCGGGCGGATCACGAGGTCAGGAGATCGAGACCATCCTGGCTAACATGGTGAAACCCCATCTCTACTAAAAATACAAAAAATTAGCCGGGCGTGGTGGCGGGCGCCTGTAGTCCCAGCTACTTGGGAGGCTGAGGCAGGAGAATGGCGTGAACCAGGGAGGTGGAGCTTGCAGTGAGCAGAGATAGCACCACTGCACTCCAGCCTGGGCGACAGAGTGAGACTCTGTCTCAAAAAAAAAAAATTGAGTATATGTTGGGGACCAGCCTCAACACCACCCATAGGGTAGCTGAAGTCCGGTGGCGACAAAGGAATGAGAAGAGACAGGTTAAGAGTTCCTAAAGATGGGAGCCAGGGGGCCAGTTGCAAAATGGAGGCTGCAAAAGGCCCAGAGTTCTGGTCTCCACACTATTTATTGAGTACCATCACTTAGATCTAAGAAGCAGATGTTCAGGGCAAAACAGTGAAAAGGAGGCAGTGCGTCATAGGCGCAATCTATAACAGTAGTGGTTTAAATGAATCTCCTTTGTGCTCAAACAGCATATCTTTAACTTATCGGAGAGTAGCTAGTGGGAGCGGGCTTAACCAGGAGCCTGCACGTCTGTCCACATTCCAGTGTTTCAAAGGAGTGTCTTTCTCCTTGAACACAGTGTTTACAGATAAGAGAGCGGGTCTCGCTCTGAGCATGGGAACATGATGGCAGTTAGGAGGCTTTCCTCCTCAGAGGCCTCTTGTGGCTTTCCACAACTTATTGTCCCATATTTTTGTGGCCAGTTTATACAGGCACCCCACAAGCCCTTTTCCCAACAGTATACCTAAAATTGAATTCCTCAGTTGTACTAGCCCCCCACCCCCTTTGTTTTTGAGACGGTGTCTCACTCTTGCCCAGGCTGGAGTGCAGTGGCACAATCTCAGCTCACTGCAACCTCTGCCTCCCAGGTTCAAGCAATTCTCCCTGCCTCAGCCTCCCGAGTAGCTGGGATTACAGGTGCCTGCCCCCACGCCTGGCTAGTTTTTGTATTTTTTAGTAGAGACAGGGTTTCACCATGTTGGCCAGGCTGGTCTTGAACTCCTGACCTCAGGTGATCTGCAGGCCTCAGCCTCCCAAAGTGGGGATAACAGGCATGAGCCACCGCACCTGGCTGTACTAGCCCTATTTCAAGTCCTCATTCACCAGTATGGCTGATAGCACATTTCCATTATTGAAGAAAGTTCTTTTGGACAGCACTGCCCCAAGCCCTCTGTTAACCCTCCAGGGTTCTCCTTTGCCTCTTTTTCACCCCTTTGCCCACAGTTGCTCTGGCTTCAAAAGGATACCCACCCCTCCTTACCTGCTCAGCTCCTTGGGGCCTCTGTATATAAGGTTCACCAGGAGCTGGAAACTCAGCCTATAGCAGCACCCATGCTGTAGCTCTTATTTCTTCTTCCTCTTTACTGGTCTGGCCCGCTTTCACACCATGACCTCTGCTTTCCTGACTTGCTCTCTAAAACTCAGGCACTTGGCCTGCAATTATAGTCAGCGGCCAACAGGCGATAGCCAAGCGTTGGTTATAGCCCTTAGCATCTGAACAGCCAGGCACAATCCACTGAGAGTTATATTATTTTGTTTTTCTACTTAAAAAAAATTTTCCCACTCTTTCCTTAAAAAGAAAAAGAAGCTCTACAAAACAGTTCAGCACAATAGAAAAAAAAAAAGCCCTCTCCCACGTATCCTTATCTTTTATCCATCAGTGCTCTATCTAAATGTCTAGCTTGAATAAAATACTGCTTTTAAATCACCATGAAACTATTTTTGAAATCAAAAGCTCATTTGAGGAAGTTCATAAGCCCAGTGATTTGGGGTTTCTGACCTGACTGGATTCAGTTGCCTTGCCTTTGTTTTGCTTTCTAGCAAAAAAAAAACTACCTGTTAACAATTAGTCAGAGGGCAGGCATTGATTTTCTTTTTATAAAACCTCCCTGTGTCAGCTCATACTTAGGAGATATTTCCAAGGACGGAGAAGAGATGACTGCTGTCCCCTAACCAGATCTGTATGTTTCACCTCTCTGGCTTTAGTCTCTACCATCTATTGAATCAAAGAGGGTAAGGATTCCAGAAAGCCCTGTGTTTGTCTCTTCATCCCTCAGAGGAGCATTTCCTGGCCACTGTGCTAGCTCACATCAAGTTAGCCTTCTTTCTTCATTTTTTAGCCAAGGACTATGTGACATGAAGTTAATATTTAGAATTCACCATGGCAACCATTTTTAAACACCAAGATTATCTAAACTGTTATGGACAAACTGCTGAAAAAGTTTGGAAGTATTCCCTACCCTCCAGTCTCCCAAATATTAGTCAACTCGTACCCAAGTTTCACTCTCAAAATGTGTCGAAGCAGAACCAAGCAAGACTTTTTACCAGTGTGCTGGATTCCGGCTCTCCCAGTGTTTCTACCTAGAGTGTTACCTCACCTTACACTGCTCCATGCATAGTGAAGTGGATTCAAATGAATGAAACACCCACATCACATTCAGCTGAAGAGGAAGGGCCAGGAATTCACACGGAGTTGGCGGTCCGACATTACTTACCTGCTCTGTTCTGTGGCTACCTGTGGAGACTGCAGCCTGATGCCTCAAGGGTCCAAGAGGAAAGAGGGAAGCCTGCCTGCCTGACCTCACAGGGCCTGGTGGAACCTAGAGGTCTGAGGAAATATTTGAGGATCATGCGTGAGTGGGAAGGGCTGTCTCTTGGCTGTGGTGACATGGCACCTCCTCGTTCTCCTCTTCTCTCTGATTCCCCTCTCATGTTTGCCTCCTCCCTCCTTTCCTCACGCCTCAGTGTTAGATGAATTTCTCTGGGCCCCACCTTTCTCTCCTCTCTCTCCTAGCACCATCTCATCCTGTCCCTCACCTTCCGCTGTCACCTGATGACCTGGTTCCCAGATGGGCTTCTCTGCCCAGGGCTCAATCCAAGTGTTCCTGGTTCTCTGCTGAATATCTCCCTTGTTTCCTTCATACTTTAGTCGACAGTCCTGCAACTCCAAATCTGCCCTTCCGTGTGTCCCACCTTTCTGATGATAATGAAATTACCATCTTGTCAGGCACCCAAGCTCCAAATCTCTGTCACCTTTGATGCCCCACCTTCCTCCCACTTACTCTTCAAGTCCTAACCATTTGACATCCCTTCTGTGCATTTGGGCCTTCCTCCGCACCCTTCCTTCTAGCTTGGACTGTTGCAGTAGCTACCCAAATGGTCGACTGCTCTCTCCCTTCCTGTTTAAGTCCTGTGCAGTCCGACCCTGATCCTAGCCTTTCAGTCTTGTCTCTCCTTACCTCTCTGGCTCTTGTGATACTGCATTCACAGAACTGCCTTCTGTACTATTCTGGAAATAGCAACTCTGAGCGCTGTTTCCAGAATTTTCTCTTTCTTGCCTCTGCCTTTGCTCATGTTGGTGCTTCATCTGCCTCTGTTTCTACCTCTTTGAAATCCTCCCCACTCTTCCAGGTTAATGCCATCTCCTCCAGGTTAATGCCATCTCCTCCATGAAGCCTCCTCTGATCCCAGGTAGAACTGGCCTCTCACTCCTGGGTCCTCTGCACTAATGTCATCATGTATATGTGTCTTACCTGCATCTCCATAGGTGCTCAGTAAATGTTAAAGGAATGAAAGACTGTTGTGCATATTTTTAGCTGCCATGACCAACAGAGCAATACTTAGAATCAAGGATATCCAAAGTTGGGCTTTGGAGATAAGCAGGCCAGGTTTAAAAGTCCCAGCTCCCTGCTTACTGCTGCACCTCTGTGAACCTCGCTTCTTCACCTGCAAACAGGGATGATCATAGTACCTGCCACAGGAGTTATGAGGCAGTGTAAAGACTTCACAGAATGCAGAGTTTATAATAAATGTTTAATAAAGGTTGCCTGTTATTTGCTCATATGTCAGTTTGATCTCAGGCTGATTATGATCTTCTCTTTCCTCACTGTTGAACAGAATAAAAAAAAAAAAAGTCAGGCCCTGGCATTGGGACGTTATTTACAAGGCAGGCTCTTCTGCACAGGAGGCTGACTTGCCTACCTTGTCCTGGCCCACCTCACATGTGCTGTGTCTTCCTGCGCAAGCCACGCTCCCCTGGGCTCAGGGTTCCCCACTGTTCTGGGCCTGACTTTTCATAGGGGTGCTTCTTCTTCCTCTTCCACCCTGAGGTGTAGCTTATGACACATGAGCACCTGCCACCTGCCAAGACAGGAGGAAGGTCAAACGTGGGCTGCTGGAGCAGCTGGAACCCTCACTTCAGGGAGGAAACCAAGCAGGGGTTTGAGTGACTTGCCCAAGGTCATGCAGCTGTTAGTTGTTGAGCTGTGATCAGCACCAGGGTCTCTAGTTCCTCCAGTGTCCTTGCATCACTCCAAGCACTCCCCACCCCAATACACACACCCTAAACTGACACTTCCTGGCCATTTTGTGCTTGGATTACACTACCAGGCCCTGGTGGCTGAGTACCTGGACTGTCCCTCACTGAGGATTTTAGAGTCTCTCACACCCCAGGGTACTGCTCTTCTGACGATCGATCAGCTCTCTCTTGGCCTTGTGGCGAGGCTGGGAAACACTTAATGCAGGGTGAAAGAATGAGGATCACAAGTACCTGTCACCGTAAGTCACAGTTTCTGTAAAGCTCGATCACGTGCGATAGCGTGGGCATGTTTGCACACCAGTATAATTAGAGCTCACTTTGCACCAGCGGCTGGGCAGATTTGTCCTGTGGGTCCCCCTTCCCATTCTTAGTCCTTCCTGCCTTCTCATTGTCCCTTTCCAGCAGGGCCTTTGCCTCTGAAGGAGGAAGTATAGATGAGGCAAAGCTTCCAGCTGAGACTTCCACAGGCAAGGCCAGGGGCAGCTGCTGTACGTGGAGGGTCCCTCCTGGTGGCCCTGACTCCCCATCACCGGGCAAGGGCCTGGCTCAGATGGCCGGGCTTGGTCTGGCTACAGAGACCCAACTCACCTGAGCACTGTCATTGGTCAGCACAGGCCTGTCTAACCTCCCAGGCTTCCACTCCTCACCTCCCATCCAGCCTGCTCTGAACCAGAAGCACCAAGCCCGCCTCCCTCACCAGTTAATGCTTGTTCTTGCCTGCTGTCTGTCCTTAAGGGCACTTCCCAGAAAGGAGACTAGAAAATACCGTCTGTATTCCAGACAACCACGTGCCTGCTGCAAAGTGAGAGAAAAGGGGAGAACAGATACTGGGGGCAAGTTCTTGGTATGTGCCACGTGGCATATCTAGGATGTTCTTGTCATTCAACATCCTGCCTCCTTCACACTGCTCACCTCTCAAAAACCTTCAGTGGAGTGCTCAGTTTATTGTCAAAAACCAAGTTTAGGCAGCTGAAGCCCAGTTCTCCCAGGCTAGTCTCCTTTTACTCACTGGCACCAAAGCCTCTTCTCCCCAGGTGGGTTCACTCACCGTTTCCCAGGTGCACCTTGGGTTTTCGTCCACTCTCACGCCCTGGCCCAAAGCACTTCCCCGCCAGCACGCGCCTTCCCCCGCCCGCTTCAGAGGATGCAGCCCTCACCTCACTCCTCACTCGGGTTCGACCCCTTGTGTGAGAGGATGAGGCCTCTGCACGTGCTCAGCCACGGTGATGGTGCCATCCCCTGCCCTGTACTCTGGCATGATGTTGGTCATCTTTGTCACTTGTGGCCTTGCATGCACTTTTGTGTCTTGATGCCCCAGCTAGACTGTGAGCTCTATGGGAGCAGGGACCGTACCATCCTCATCTTTGTTCCTCTGCGGTGCTTCATGCAGAGCTTCATGAACACTCCAGCAGCATCTGTTGCAAGTGAGTGAATAAATGGGTGAGCGAGCGAGGGAGTGATGGGAGGAAAGAGGTGAGGACATGGCTCCCTTCAACCCCATTTTGTTGCCTTGGTGCCCATGGCTTTTTTCTCCTTTTCCCCTTTATCAGGTGGCTCGACTCTTTCATTTTATCTTCTCTTTGGACCTGAGAGAAGGGCAGGTAACCCTGTTGAGAGGTGTGACTAACTCCAAACTGATCCAGTTGGGCAGCGAGGCCAGGCCGCCGGCTCTGCTCACCAGCACGTGGTCTGGATCAGAGGCAGGTGTCCCCGCTGCCTCGGCACCTGCGTGTGCGTGTGTGTTAATCCATGTGGGGCACACGGAGCCAGGCCCCACTTCATCGTCTTTCCAGAGACTCTTAATGGTGTGAATTTGGTAGCATCTAACATGTGATTAACTTACTTGGGTTTTTTCTTTTCTTTGTTTAATGCCTGGAGAATGGATTGAATTTGATGATGGATGCTATTGCAGTAGAAATTCTCCTTCTCTGTTTGGTTTGTTAATCCCATTTTGTGTCACAGACAAGGGCCTGGTCCTCATGCAGCATGTCATTGGGAGCCTGCTTGGCTTGGATGTGGCGCATGTATGGCTGTGGAGGCTCACTCCACCAGTGAGGTGGGCACCCCATGGGGTTTGGAAGGAAGTACTAACTCCTTCTGAATTACCGGTGGGAAATGCGGTTGTGCTGGTGGCTTTGTTATCAATTTCCTGACTCACTAAAACCCTTTGTCTTTATTGTTGTTGTCCTCAGTAGCAGGCATTAGATATTGTGTCAAGTGAGATGGGCTAAACTTCGTGCTTTGCTGGAGCCTTCCCCTGTGACTTGGTGTGTCCCTCTGGAAAAGAGGATCTCATTAAGGGCTTAACACTCATTCAGTTTCTGGAGATACCATGTACTCCTTCTTAGTTCTGTGTTGCTGTTATTGCTGTTTTAATTACTCCTATGTCTTTTTTTTTTTTTTTTTGGTCTAGATGGCATTGGTCAGCATCATGCACACTGTATATTCACAAAATGAGGTCCTCAGGGTGACCTTGAGTGAGTGTTACTGAAAATTAAATTGTACTGATTTTTTAAAGGTAATGCATGTTCTTGGTGCAGAATTATAAAAGGACAAAAGAGAGTGTCCAGTGAAGAGTAAGTCTTACTCTTACCCCTGCCTTCTACTGGCATGGTTGTTTACGAAGAAACCACGTAGCCTTTCTGCAGGCATTTCCGCTATTCAGATACATCCCTGGCCATGAACAAGGTATAAGTGGACCCCCATCCCCTTAGCACACAAAACTACAAAGACCTCACTTGGGGTGGATTGAAGTGGCCGCTCTCAGTGGTGACAAATACTAACACACATTCCTTCTTTTTCTACCTGGTTTCTATCTTCACCTACCCAAGTCCTCCACCCACCCAAGCTCAAGCGCAGTCTCCTCTGGGATGCCTTGCCTCTCTGATGTGTGCCTTCTGCCCTGTGCACCCACAGCCCTCTGACACTTCTTATACACTCCTTGCAGACACATCTCAAGGCTTGTTCAGCAGGATCCTCTTTCAGGTCTGGGACCCTGGCTGATGCATCAGGCTGAGGTGGGGATTTCCCACTGTCATGCTTCACCCAGGCGGCAGCTCCATAAATGGTCATACGTTCATTCATGCAACTCCTTAACCCCAAATATGTATCACGTAGAGTGGCAGATGCCAAGGCTGCAATAGTGAATAAAACAGACAATAGCAATATTTAAATATCATTGTGTGGAGTACAAGAGAGAAGTACAGCTCAAAGGCTGTAGTGACAGCATTTACAGGGAACTGGGATGAGTAGAGAAAGCTGCTCTGAGAAGTGCAACCATATTTCATTGAATCTAAAAAGCTGTGGTTTCTGAGACACATCATTATCTTATGTTCCACTAAGAAAGATAATATTGCCAATTAAATTAGGACACAATGTTTTTTCACTTAGAATGTTTATTTATTTATTTATTATTACTATTTTTGAGACAGAGTTTTGCTCTTGTTGTCCAGACTGGAGTGCAATGGCACGATCTTGGCTCACCTCAACCTCTGCCTCCCGGGTTCAAGCGATTCTCCTGCCTCAGCCTCCAGAGTAGCTGGGATTATAGGCATGCACCACCATGCCCGGCTAATTTTGTATTTTTAGTAGAGATGGAGTTTCTCCATGTTGGACAGGCTGGTCTCAAACTCCCGACCTCAGGTGATCCACTCACCTTGGCCTTCCAAAGTGCTGGGATTACAGGCATGAGCCACTGCGCCCAGCCAGAATGTTTATTTCTTCTTATCAAAAAGACTCTTAGACATCTTTTTTATGTCACTTTTATAAATACATTAAAAGGAACACAGCTGGGCACGGTGGCTCACACCTGTTCCAGCACTTTGGGAGACCAAGGTGGGTGGATCACCTGAGATCAGGAGTTCGAGACCAGCCTGACCAATAAGGTGAAACCCCGTCTCTACTAAAAATACAAAAATTAGCCGGGCGTGGTGGTGGGCACCTGTGATCCCAGCTACTCAGGAGTCTGAGACAGAAGAATCTTTTGAACCTGGGAGGCAGAGGTTGCAGTGAGCCAAGATTGTGCCATTGCACTCCAGCCTGGCTGACAAGAGTGAAACTCCATCTCAAACAAACAACAACAACAACAGAAAAAACAAAAAGAGAGAAAGAAAATAAAAAGGAACGCATTAGCACAATAAGTGGTTAAGATCTCTCTAACCTCACTTTTTCACTTTCAGAGTCTCCTGAATCACTTTTCAGCTCAGTGTGTCAGTATCCACTTATGACCATGCCATATCATTTTCTGTTCCTTCTAGTGTGTTGGGTGATGTCGAGCTGTTGTTTCTGGGATTTTCATTCATGCCAGTTTTGATGCTGCCACTTTCTTGATCATATCAGAAAGTGTCAGTGAGATATGTGTTAGACAACTGAGATTCATATTCCTCTCTCAAACAGTTCTTAAATGGTTTGTTAATTAAACACTCAGGGGCTTCAGTTGTCCAGTTATGCCAGGGAGAATAACAACCAAGTATATCTATGTGTAGGCGTTGACAATGATGTCAGGGCAGCAGCAATTGTAAGACCCACCCCAATTTCAGAGATGAAAAATATGTCTTAAAATTGATGAAAATCTGCTGGGCATGGTGGCTCACGCCTGTAATCCCAGCACTTTGGGAGGCCAAGGCGGGCGGATTACGAGGTCAGGAGATCGAGACCATCCTGGCTAACACAGTGAAACCCCGTCTCTACTAAAAATACAAAAAATTAGCCAGGCGTGGTGGCGGGCGCCTGTTGTCCCAGCTATTTGGGAGGCTGAGGCAGGAGAATGGCGTGAACCTGGGAGGCAGAGCTTGCGGTGAGCCGAGATTGCACCACTGCACTCCAGCCTGGGCGACAGAGTGAGACTCCGTCTCAAAAAAAAAGAAAAAAAAAATGATGAAAATCATTTTCAAGAAGTCTAGGAGTAGGTGGGTGCTGTCATTATTATTCTGGTGACTTAGTGATGTCTTTTTAAATTTTAAAAATACAAACGGGATCTACCTATGTTGCCCGGGCTGGTCTTGAACTCCTGGGCTCCAGAAATCCTCCCCCCTCATCCTCCAAAGTGCTGGGATTGCAGGCATGCACCACCAGATGGGCCTTCTGAGAGCTTTTAGTATGATAATGTGGCGCATGGAATTATGGGGAATATGGTATTAATGCTTTCCAAATTTAGAGAATCCAAATTTATTTCCCCAAAGTAGGGAAACCAATTTTGCAGAATACCAATGAACAACTCGTGGTTCTTCCCAGAAGACAATGGTCTAGAATAACAAAGATTCTGCAGAGCGGAGCTGAACAGACAGTGTGGAATGGGGTTTGTGGAAAGTGAATAGGAATGAGATTTTGTGTAGAGACTGAGAAGGGCTGAAAGGTTTACAAAAGAGAGAGGCATGTTGATTTTTTTTTTTTTCTGAGACAAAGTTTTTGCTCTTGTTGCCCAGGCTGGAGTGCAATGGCATGATCTTGGCTCACTGCAACCTCCACCTCCCGGGTTCAAAAGATACTCCTGCCTCAGCCTCCCAAGTAGCTGAGATTACAGGCGTGCACCACCACGCCCAGCTAATTTTATATTTTTAGTAGAGATGGGGTTTCACCATGTTGGTCAGGCTGGTCTCAAACTCCTGACCTCAAGTGATCCACCTGCCTCGGCCTCCCAAAGTGCTGGGATTACAGGCGTGAACCACTGCACCCGGTCAGGCATATTGATTTTAATCATCTCAGAGCGTTTTGATGGGCAAGGGCTAATTTGTTTTCAGGAGTCTTGTATCTATGCCACTATAATTTCCTCTGACACAGGCCTAGGTTGATACTGAGCTATTATTATCTCCCTCTCTTTCCTAACCTCTGCCACTGCCAGTGTGATATTGGAGCTAGACTGGCTGGCTTCTGGGAGTTGAATGGAGCACTTTGCTAAAATGAACGTGTACGATGCCTGCTGTTGCTTTCTCTCACATATGTTGCTGAGCGACAATGAGCAAGAACTGGCAAACTGTGTTGAGGGAATTTGTCCCTGGCCGTTTATTTGGGCTTGGGGTCATGAAGCTCAGGAAGTGACCTTTTCCACCTCGGCTTTCAATAGCAACCTTTGTGTCTTAGGCAGCTTTCAATAGCTTTCAATAGCAACCTTTGTGTCTTAGGCAGCTTTCAATAGCAACCTTTGTATCTTAGGTAGTAGCCACAGCATCAACATCATTATCATCATAGTTGACATTTTTGAAGACTAAATATGCAATGGGCTATGTGATGGGTATCTGAAGGATGTAATCTCATTGAATCCGCACCAGCAGCCGGCCATTTGGATCCTCTTCTGCAAATGAAGGTCTTGAGGTGGAGAGAGGTTAAGATCACTCAGCTGTTGAATGACAGGGCTGGAATTTGAATCAAGGCCTGACTCAGGAACTGCTGTTCTCAATCTTCACTTTCTGTAGCTTCTGCTAGGATACTTCTGTGTTGTATCTGTACATTTGTCGTTCTCCGCTTTCTCAGAAATCAAACTGTATTTTTGGTGTTTCATGTTAGCACCTAGCACCATGTTCTTGCCCATAAAAAGTACTTGGTAATTGTTGAACAAGTAAAGTAAACGAAGAAATGAGAGGATGAATGAAAGAGTGAGTCAGTGAACACTTTGCTTGAACACTAACCTAACATTGAGTTACTCACTTATAATTAGCAGAATATTTTCTCACTCATTTCAGAATCAAGTTTTGTTCCTTAGTCATCAAATTTCTTCTAAATTCTAGATGCTGCCTAGAATGTTTCTGCGTAAAATAATCATGGATCATTGGCTGCTATATTTGAAGGGGTTATATAATGGGTGTCTGGCTGGTCCAGCCTCCATTTTGTTGGCAGACACCACCCAGCTGTTCCTGCCAAGGACGTGAGACCTTGGACCCTTGCCCAACCATCACTCTAGAGCAGTGTCTGAGGCAACCAGGGTGATTTCTGTCTTTTTTCACATAATATCCTCCAAATACTTCTTGGCCTGGACTTACAATTCTATTTAAATAGTTTTCTTTGTGTTATTGTCGTTGGTTTCCTGGTGACATGGTTTTTATATCTTTGGTAGGTTGGGAACAGATCTAGTTCATATTTTAGTGCATCTTGCTTTTAGTCTGGCACTTCTTTCTTTCTTTTTATTTTTTTGAGACAGGGCCTCACGCTGTTGCCCAGACTAGAGTGCAGTGGTATGATCCTGGCTCACTGCAGGCTTTACCTCTTGGGCTCAGGCGGTCCTCCCACCTCAGTGTCCTGAGTAGCTGGAACTACAGACATATACTACCATGCCCAGCTAGTTTTTAAAATTTTTTGTAGATACAGGGTCTCGCTATGTTGCCCAGGCTGGTCTCGAACTCCTGGACTCAAGCAATCCTCCTGCCTCACCCTCCCAAAGTACTGGGATTACAGGCATGAGCCACCACGCCTGGCCTCTTCTGGAGTTTCTTCTAAACCTGCCTGCAAGCCCCTTTTGTTTCCCCCTCCCCTCTAATGAACTCATTTTGCGTCTGCTCCTTGATCCTATCTGGATTTTTCACTTCAGCGAATTGCTGTGCTTTGTTGGTTCATTTTCATTATTTTTTATATTAAGTAAAATGAAAAAAATCTTCCAAACCCTTCTCTCACCCCTGAAAACCTCTTACTCAACTGTTTTGGCCCTTGCTTATTTCATCAATCCCACCAGCAGCCCTCTTGTCAGCGGCTTGAATTGATTTTGTGCTGATTTGTTGGTTCTGTTATGTCTGTTGTGCAGTATTGTCCCCAAGTCCCCCAGATCTCTGGGACCACTCTTTCCTTCATTATCCAAGTGGCATAGAAAACCTCTCCCATGCCACTGCAGTGCCATGCACCCAAGGGAACCCTGCACACCCTCCAGGCTTTCTTCTTTCTGAAGATGTCTGAGTTCATTCATTTGCCTGGTAGTTACTTGCCTGTCACTTCTTGCTCCAAATCCTAGCCGATTCTCAATTTCCCCAGTCTCCTCCCACTCTCAGGTTTCCATAACCTCTCTCTGCAGCCCCTGAGGCACACTTAAAGCAATGCCACCATCCCTGAGCCTTCACTGTGATCATTTTCACTCTGACACATTCTCTCATCCAGACAGTGAGGAGCTGCTCTTTCGTAAGTAAAATGCATTGATCTTGCTTTCTAAATAAAAGAACAATTCCCCCTGAGATTAATCTCTGTCTCCCTCAGAATATGAAATGGTTACAATCAGCAGGGTTTTTTAAAATCATTTTTTCCTTTCTGATTCATTACCTTTTGGGTATTTTATGAAGCTGAAATGCACCAGCAGAAGTAAATGTGCCTCGTAGACAGTAATATGCTATACAAATAAAAGAAATTTCTGTTGTCAAACATTTAGAAAAATATTGTCTGTATTTTGTGTCCTTTGAAAATAATAAGAACTAAGCACATAGAATATTAGGTTTTGATTGCCTGACCAGATTCTCATGTACTGAGAAAAACAGAGATACATGTGGATTTTTATTTATGCAAAGCAAGAGAAGCAGCAGGTGGCCTGGAAGGAGTAGGAGCTGCAGGCAGTAGTCACGCCCTTGGCCCTGGGTCTGTTTGAGGCTCCGGATCATCATCGTATCATCGTATCATTGTAGTGGTGTCTGAGGGTAGGGAGGGAGCCTGGAGCCAAAGGAGCAATTGCTGAGCCCCAGAGGAGGCCCTGGAAAATTCCGGGATTTGACCCTCTCTGTGTTTCCAGCAGCTATGTCTGGGCACCTTCGCCTCAGAGTTGATCCAGGTCTTGATTTCCACTTGGCTGACCATCAGAGCTCCCTCTTGGCCTTTGTCGAGTGTGACCTGTGGAGCAGGACCTCTGATGTGTGCCCCTCCTGTGTTGTATCCAGGGACAGGGTGCCTTATCGGAGAGACTGCGGAGCTTCAGCATGCAGGACCTCACCACCATCAGGGGAGACGGCGCCCCTGCTCCCTCGGGCCCCCCACCACCGGGGTCTGGGCGGGCCAGCGGCAAACACGGCCAGCCTAAGATGTCCAGGAGTGCTTCTGAGAGCGCTAGCAGCTCAGGTAAGTGTCACTTTACTTCCCCTCTTTCCCACTCCTTGGGCCTCGCTTTCATTGAGAGAGGCCCAGTCCGCAGTGTGGCATGCAGCCTGGCCCTGGCCCCACGGACCTGCCACCAATGGGGTGTCCATCAGATCATGCCAGGTCAGCCAAGGGGCGGAGCACCCCTCAGGCCCGGCCAGGAAACCGGCCTGGTGACTGATCAGGGACAGGGCTAGGTCACCTGCACCAAAGGGTCCCCCTTCCTCCATATGATTGTCTGGGGAATTGGGGGTAGTTGGGGGCTAGTGTCTAGGCAAAGCCTGGAGGCAGCAGGCACAACTGGACCTGGGTCCCGGGAGCCTTCTGTGTTGTCTTCTCAGACTCCGGGGAGGCATACCTGTTGATACCTAAGCGTTGTCTTCTCACCCGGGGCTTACTGCTCTCACGGGCCCTCTTCCCTGCCTGAATATTGCCTGTCCTCTCTCTCACTCTGCTGTCTCCTTCTCATCTCTGACCTCTCATGTACCTCACACCACCCCCAGCCTCTGCATACCAAGGGCCATGCTAGCTCTGAGTTCTTGTTCCTGTGGTGACCGGGACCTTACAGTAACCACACCTCTGCCTCCAATGTCTGACTCTGGTGTCACACGCCCATCGTGGGATTGCTGGTATTGGGACTGAACTGGGGACCTCGTTAAACATGCAAAGTCCTGGGCCCATCCGCAGAGGCTTCAGTAGGTCTGGGGTGAGACCCAGAAGTGTGATTTCATTGAGATGCAGCCGTGTTTGGGACCCCCCGACATCGGATCCACCAGCATGGGTTTCAGGCTCATGGAGGGTGGGGGCACACAGTTTCCCGGGCTGCTCCTTGGGAGGATGCCAGGGGCCTTGGGTCTCAGGGGCTGAGCACAGCAGCTGCCCAGGACTGATGGTGGGGGCGTGGGGGACGGTTCTGGATCACCACTTCTGCCTCGCTGTGGTGAGAAGGGTGGGAATCTATGTCCACAACGTATGTCTGGTGACTGCGTGGCCCTTAAATCTATAAACAGAGATGTCTGGCCACCTGTGACCATGTGCTGTAAGGTGCAGCCTGCAGGGGACACCTTGGCCATAAGCCCCATGTCCTGACAGACCCCATCTGATACCCGGGGGTCTTAGCCATCAACAGGAAGGCATGAGGCCTGCGGCTGCCTGGGAATGGCAACTCATGCTCAGAGCCAAGTGCAGCTCAGGGCTCCGTCCATTTCCTCCCTCTCAGCAGTGTCCCCTTGGCCCTTCGCAGGTCTTAAGACTGTGGCTTTTCTGTTGGGAGATGTTTTAACCCTGTCACTGCTGGAAGCAGGGCAGGGTTGGGGAGGTGGAGGCTCGGCTGTGGGGGTGATGGCCACCTCAGGGAGGGGTTACCCCCCGAGGGACCCCCCCCCCCCAGGAATGGAATCCCAAAAGGCCAGACAGGAAATGACCTCAGGGATCTTTCAGTCAAACCCAATGATTTTACTGGTGAAGAGACAGAGGTCCAGAGAAGGGGACTGTGCAGGGTCACCCATGCTGGGCTGCAGTAGAGCGTGGCCTTCTGACTCCGGGGCCAGTGCCCTTGGTCACTCACTCATCAACCATCCAGGCTTTGTCAAGCATCTACAGCTTCTGATCTGCCGGACACTGCCCCAGAAATAGGGATACAAAACAGAGTTAAGTCTCATCTCCACACTGCATCAGCTCATCATCTACCAAGCCTCAGATGAAAGCTGCCCCTTAGATGGAAAAGGGGCCTCAATTCAGTAAAACCCAGAGGGCAGAGAGCAAGAACCAGTGGGGTGAAGTTCGAAGGGGGTAGCCACTTGCTCGCCGCATGAGCCGGGCAAGCTGTTTACTGTCTCTGCACCCTAGATTTCTTATCTACACAAGGAATGACACCCCTTTGTAGAGTTGTTGTGAGGCTTCAAATGAAACCGGCCATGTGAAAGTGCTTATGGCCATGCCTGGCGCCAGTACATAGTAGCTGTTATCATTGTTCTTTTTGTAATTTGTCTCTCCTGAGAAGGCGCATTGTCATGCTGCAAGTGTCCAGGAGCAAAATGGGCCATCTTGGGAGGTAGTGAGGTCCCTGACATTGGAAGGACACAAGCCAAAGCTGGATGGTCAGGTTCGAGGGAGGGATTCCTGCTTTGGCTAGGAAGCGGGCTTAGGTGGCCCTGGCGTCCCTTTGCCTCTAAGAGTCTGTGTTGCCATTTTAGAGGTAAGCCCAGTGGAGGAAGCAGGCTCAGAGAGGTTGTGCACTGGGCTGAGGCCCCCAGTCCCAGAATCCAGGCCTCCTGCCTAGACCTCCCTTGGTGAATTATTCAGGGCAGCCTCAGAACTGGGAATGCAAGAAGCTGGCAGGGTCTGCAGGGAGATGGCAGTGTCTTCTGGGCCTGGAGTATCTTCCCAGCCCAGCGTCAGGTAGAAAAGCATTTGGGATGATTTGCTTTGGCACTGGCTCTGCCACTCTCCATGAGCAGAGGTGATGACGTCCCCTGCCATGCCCCAGGGAGGCAGTGGGGAGTGTTCTGGCTGTCCCAGGCTGAGAGGACCAGCTGTGCTGCATCATGCCCCAGCCCTCCTCACTGCTGGCCCCCTTGGCCTCAGCACCTATGACCACAGGGGGCAAAGAGGAAAGGTGCAACCCAGCAGGGAGGCCAAGGACAGTGTAGTGCTCTTTCCAGCTGTTCTGGAGCCTAAAATAAAAGCCATCTCAAAAAGGAAGACAGGAGCTGGGTGTAGTGGTTCACGCCTGTAATCCCAGCACTTTGGGAGGCTGAGGAGGGTGGATCACCAGAGGTCGGGAGTTCAAGACCAGCCTGACCAACATGGAGAAACCCCGTCTCTACTAAAAACACAAAATTAGCCAGGCGTGGTGGTGCATGCCTGTAATCCCAGCTACTCATGGAGTAGCTGAGGCAGGAGAATTGCTTGAATCGGGGAGGCGGAGGTTGCAGTGAGATGAGATTGCACCATTGCACTCCAGTCTGGGCAACAAGAGTGAAACTCCATCTTTAAAAAAAAAAAAAAAAAAGGAAGACAGGTGAAAGATGGCCTGGGGCGTGGATATGGGGCAGAATTTCCTGGGTCAGAGGCTCTTGGGCTATCATACCCTGAAGTAAGGTCAACATGCCTAGGAGGAAGTCTGGCAGAGGAAGCCAATTTATACCGGGCTGGTGTACTCTCCCCAGCTCAGCCCCCAGTGTGGGCCTCAGATGCCAGGCCAGATCAGGTAGCAGAAAGGGCCCCAGAAAAGGGGAAGAGGCTAGACTTCATCCTGGCCGGGTGATGCCGGGCCTGTGCAGACACAGCAAATGCAGCACAGCAAGGCATGCTCCTTCCTCCTGAGCCTCAATTCAGCCTCAGAACTTCTCTCAGAACAACCCAGGCAGTCGCTACCATAGATTTGGCCTTGGCACAGAGGACAGACCTGATTCCCTCAGGCTTTCTTCTTTGTAAAAAAGACCGAATAGTCCCTATTCAGCCTATGTCTTAGGGTTGTGAGGAGAGCAAACCAGAGAATTTGCAAACCCTGGACAGGTGGCAGGGGTTGAAGACAACCTGGAGAGAGGTGGGAGCTGCAGCTCGTGGAATTCTCTGCAGCTGCTGGAAGCAACAGATTAAATGTGCACACAGTGGAACTTGAAAGCATGATGCCAGGTGAAGAAAAGTGCAAAACAGAATGAGATTTTATCTAACAATTTATGTAAAAAATATATGCCTGTCATGCAAAGTAACAACACGGAGTTTATACGAAGAACATGTTCAAACAAAAAGTTGCACATTAAAATATTAAAAGTGACACTCCTTGAGGAGGAAGGAGAATGTGAGTGGGGTGTGGGAATAAAAGTCATGTAAAGGCACATAAAAAGGGTTGCCAGGCGTGGTGACTCACGCCTGTAATCCCAGCACTTTGGGAGGCCAAGGCGGGTGGATCACCTGAGGTAGAGAGTTTGAGACCAGCCTGACCAACATAGAGAAACCCTGTCTCTACTAAAAATACAAAATTAGCTGGGCGTGAAGGCGGGTGCCTGTAATCCCAGCTACTCGGGAGGCTGAGGCTGGAGAATTGCTTGAACCCGGGAGGCAGAGGTTGCGGTGAGCTGAGATCACGCCATTGCACTCCAGCCTGGGCAACAAGAGTGAAACTCTGTCTCATTAAAAAAAAAAAAAAAAAAAAAAGTGAAGGGGATCCCATGAACCAGTGTGGACCATTTGCTGTGAGCCAAGAAGGGACATCCATGTGACCTCCTGCATCTTGAGAAAAGGAAGGAAGATGCACACAAACGAGGAAGGGAGGAAGGGGCACAAAGACTGTCCCTGCACGGTCACTCAGCGCTGCAAGCTTCTGGCAGGCAGACAAGGGTTCTGTGCTTCCCTCTGTAAATGCCTACCCAACATACCCACCACATGCCTGGCACACAGAGACCTCTGTATGTGCAGTGAGGACACAGGGTCTAGGCGTTGGAGAAGGGGAAGGAGAGTTCTTTCCTGCTGCTTTCAGCACCCAGGATGGGGCTGGGCAGTGTACTTGGCCTGACCCTCTCTCTTGCCTGGAGTTTTCCTCTTTGCTTAAAGGGTCAGGGCAGGCAGGGACTGACATGGCCCTCCCTGCAGAATGAGCTGGAAGGTGTGTAGTCAGATACCATATGCTGAATGCCTAGCACTGGACACCAGGAAGTGTACAAGAAATGTTGAAAGAATGATCCTGGCCTTCCATGGACTTGGAGTCACTCAGTGAGCATGTATTTAGTGAGCACCTACTCTATGCCAAGGCCCAGATGTGCACCAAGACCAATGGCGTGTACAAGGCAGCAGCCAGTTAGGCCTTTGCAAATGCCCAGATACGAAGCACTTTGGGGTTCAGAGGTAAGTCTGGGGAGGTTTCCTGGAGGACATTCTGAACTGGAAAGCAAAGAGAGGAGGAGGCTTTGGGCAGGGGTGCTTGGAGTTATTTTCCAGAGGGAACTTTGACTCTGTCTCCGGCCTTCCCTAGGGCTGCAGGGTGCAAGGACTGACTTTGTGTGCCAGGTGAGGGTATCTTCTGCACCTGAGCGGAAACTGAATCTGAGATGACTCTTTCCCCACTTTGGTGTCTCTACAGAGACCCACCTTCCTGGGATCCCTATATTGTACACACTGGGATCCCCACGCCTCTCCAGGGCCTCCCTGTTTGCCCGGGGCTGGTTCCTGTCCAGTGGGGGATGTCACTGATGGTGCCCCTACCCCATTCCCACAGTGTGTACCTGCTGCTCCACCTGCAGGACCTGGAAAGGTGAGTAAGCAGCCAGCCTCTCCGCAGCGTGCTGGACTCTCACTCGGAAAGAGCTTCTAACCAGGAGTGGGCACCTGACCCTGGGGCTCCCTTTCAGCTGCATGGTCATAGGGAGGGGTCAGGAGGTTAACCCTTTATAACAGCAAACACAGTAGCTTACAGTTCCTGTGGGCTAGAAATCTGGGAGCAGCTTAACTGGGTGGTTCTAGCTCAAGGTCTCTCAAGAGGCTGCAGTCAAGATGTCACCCTGGGCTGAGTTATCGGAGGGCTTGACGAAACTGGAGGGTCCACTTTCAAGATGGCACTCTTATGGCTGTTGGCTGGGCCTCTCCAAGGCTGCTTAAGAGTCCTTACAACGTGGCAGGTGGCCTGGCCTAGAGTGAGCCATTCAAGAGATAGAGGGCAGGCAGGAAGCCAGGGTACCTTTTCTGTCCTAGGTTTTGAAGTCACACTCATCACTTCTGCCTTATTCTATTTGTTGGAAGCAAGTCATTAAGCGCAGCCCACATTCAAGGGGAGGAGAATTAATCTCCACCTCTTGAAGGGAGGAGTATCAAAGAATGTGTGGAGATATCTTAAAACCACCACAGGGTCACTGGGCGGGGTGGCTCATGCCTGTAATCCCAGAACTTTGGGAGGCAGAAGTGGGAGGATTTCTTGAGCCCAGGAGTTCGAGACCAACCTGGGCAATATAGCAAGAATTAATCTCTACAATTAAAAAAAAAAAAAAAAAGCCAGGTGTGCTGGTGTGCACCTGTAGTCCCAACTACTTGAGAGGCTGAGGCAGGAGAATTGCTTGAGCCTGGGAAATCAAGGTTGCAGTGAGCCATGATCGTGCCATTGCACTCAAGCTGGGTGACAGAGCAAGACCCTGTCTCAAAAAAAAAAAAAAAAAAAAAAAAAGCCACAACAGGGTCATACTTCCTTGTGCTCCAGGTAAGGACACAGGAACTTCAGAGGACTAAGGTCCTCTGAAATGATGAAGTCCTGAAGTTCCAGGGGTTTCTGGTCCTGGGGCAGCCAAGGGAGCCCTGTTCCTGCTTTGCCACTTACTTGCTGTGCAACTTTGCGTGAATCACCTAACCGCTGTGAGCTTCAGTTCCTCCTCTTAAAACGGAGATGAGATCCCTGCTTCCCGGCCTCACTGTGCTGTTGTGAAAGTGGCTGTGAAAGGGCCATAATAATCCTGGGAAGGATGATGAGGATGATGATGATGATGATGATGATGATGATGATGGTGGTGGTGGTGGTGATGGTGGTGGTGGTGGTGGTGGTGATGGTGGTGGTGGTGGTGATGGTGGTGGTGGTGGTGGTGGTGGTGATGGTGGTGGTGGTGGTGATGGTGGTGGTGGTGGTGGTGGTGGTGATGGTGGTGGTGGTGGTGGTGGTGGTGGTGGTGATGGTGGTGGTGGTGGTGGTGGTGGTGATGATGGTGGTGGTGGTGGTGGTGATGGTGGTGGTGGTGGTGGTGATGGTGGTGGTGGTGGTGGTGATGATGGTGGTGGTGGTGGTGGTGATAGCCTGGAGCATCCAGGAGACCCCAGGGAGAGTGGAGGTCTCCCGGTTCTGGACAGAGACTCCTGTTGCTGCCCTCCCAGCGTGTGAGTGATGGCTTGTTGGAGCCACAGCCACCTGGTGGTTGCCATGACCTGCTTCTCCAGTTGCCTAACCTTAAGTAGACACATTAGGGACTAGTGAGGGTCCTGGACTAATCCAGTGCCCCTTTCACACTGCCTGGCTCCCCATAGAGAAGCTGCCTTAGGCTTGGAAGGCAAGAGGGGCCGTGCCTGGCCTGCAGCCTGCTGGCTGGTGTCAGGGGAGGAAGGAAGGCATGCAAGGTGCCTAATATAGCTTTTGCTCCAGCCCTGGTGCCGCGGAGGCATGACATGCCCCTCCCACATCGGCAGTGAGCAAGACAGGAAACTGCATTATGTGACGTGTCCTGTTTTCCCTGCATTGCTTTATTTTTAAGGCTCTCAGTGCTCAGCTTTTTAAGTCCTTTATAGAAGAGCTGGGGATTAGGACAGGCGCAGTGGCTCACGCCTGTAATCCCAGCACTTTGGGAGACCGAGGCAGGCAGATCACCTGAGGTCGGGAGTTCGAGACCAGCCTGACCAACATGGAGAAACCCCATCTCTACTAAAAATAGAAAATTAGCCGGGTGAGGTGGCACATGCCTGTAATCCCAGCTACTCGAGAGGCTGAGGCAGGACAATCGCTTGAATCCGGGAGGCAGAGGTTGCGGTGAGCCGATATCATGCCATTGCACTCCAGCCTGGGCAACAAGAGTGAAACTCCATCTAAAAAAAGAAAAAAGCTGGGGATTCTGGAGGCCATAAGGCCAAACTGAACTGACAGAGGAGTCTGAGCAGGGCTGCAGGTGGAGACAAGCGTCCCAGCCCAGCTCTGACTAACCCTGTGTCCCTGTGGGGCCTCCTGGTCCAAGTTGGAAATGAAGGGGCTGCGTTCAGCTGTTTCCAGCACCGGGCACTAGACGCTGGCCTGGTGGACACACTAGTTCATGGGAAATGACCCTGCGGTGCCAGTGGCTCCAGGCAATTGCAGGGATTTCTGTCTATTCACACTGTAGTTTTGAGTCTGCAAATTCTGTGAGCCATTCCAAAAGCCTCTAATTCTGGGAGACTGGCACTTGGGGGTCGGGGAGAGTGGCTGCCCTGTCCTCCATTCTTCCCCTGACACTGCTCTGTGCTGCTCTCAGAAGCCCTTCCTGCCATGACATCTGGTGGTTTCATGATCAGACACAGTGTTTCCAGTGCATTTCAATAGAGCTGTGGTTGATTGTAGGAACTGAATAGTTCTGGAAGGCTGCATGTGCATAAGAGTGTGTCCAGGATTCAGTGTCCAAGTTCTGGTTCCTTATCCCCGAGCAGGTTGGGAGCTGCTGGGATGGGGGTTGCTGGACAGTGGGAAGCAGGTGAGGCCTGGTGGCGGCCTCAAGACCTGGAAGCTGTTGCCCTAGCCCTTCCTTTCTTGGGCCTCCGCCTCTCCAAGGGCCTCTTAATACCTGTGCCCTGGCTCTCAGGTCTGCATGCAAGGAACCCTTTGATGATTGGCCTACACCATTCCCTCTGAGGCCTTGGGAAAGCTCCTGCACTCTGCAGGCCTCAGTCTCCCCCTCCATGAGGTGTCCCTTGGTCCTCCCAGCTCTGACAGTCTCTACTGGATTGTGCAGTGGTGGCAGATGGTGTTGGGGGAGGTCTGTCTTGCACCTGGGGCTATAGGCTGACTCTTAAGCAGTAAGAGGATTTCACAGTTGTCGGGGACACTTTCCTCCTGGTCCCCTGAAATGTTGTCACAAGGGGCGCTCACTCAGGCCAAAGCCTGGGAAGATTCAAATTACCTCTGGGGCCATGCAGAGCCCCAGGATCCCTCAGCAGACAGGAACATTTTCTAGGAGTTGTAAATTCAGGTCTTAATTCATGATGGGGGTAGGGAAAGGAGGCATTTCGGAGGCTGCTAAGTGCCTTTTAGGGCAGTGACAGAGCTTAGAGGCCCCAGGGGCAGCAGCCTCTATTCTAAGCTGCACATCTCAGATGCCAGAACATTCTCTTCCCATCTTTGCTCTGTTCCTGCCCCATTTGTCAACCGATTCCCTATTGTTTTCTGCATGTCTTTGTCTCTTTTTTTCTGTGTGTCTATTATTATCTCTCTCTCTCTCTTTTTTTTTTTCTCTGCCTACCTCTATGTCATATAGAACTGAACTCTGGATTACTACCTGTGTGGTTAGTCATAGAGGTGTCCCTCCCCCCCTTTTAAAATCAAGCATGTAGGACATAATTTTTAAAAGCAGTCATCCTTTTTGTCCTCTCAGAGAGAGAGAGAGAGAGAGAGAGAGAGAGAGAATTGCATTTTGAGTGTGGCCTCTGGGCAGTGTCCTTCTGATTATAGCAGGAGGAGCTGCCTGAGGTTTAGAGCATGGGAAGTGAGTGAGCATGTGTGTGTCTACATGTGTGTATGTGAGTGTGTCTGTGTGTGAGTGTGTGTGGATGGGGATGTGTGCATGGTGCACACGTGTGAGTTTTAGTGCCAAAGACCCTTCTCTAACGGAATGTTCTTTTCTCTCTCCTCGGTGCTGTTGGGGACGTGGATGTAAGTGTTCCAGACAGGCGTGCTCTTCTGCAGACATCTGCTGCCTTCCATTAATGCTCCCGCTAATGTGTGCTGTGTGGGATGTTTTTGCTAACCTGGGGGAGGTTCTGCTGCACTGCAGGGGTGGGGCAGCCCTGGGCCCACTGCAGGCTACACAGGCCTTTAAAGGGCTGAGAGGCTCTGCCAGTTTCTCCCTCCCTCCCTTCCCCACAGAGAGAAGAGGTGGAGCCTGCAGCCCTGGCTGCTGTAGCCCTGCTGACACATTTGCTAATACAGAAACATCAGCCAAGGCCACACACCCATTCCCCTGCTGTGGAAGACAGCAGAGACCCTGCCCTTTCCTAGAAGCAACCCAGCTTTGGGCATCATAGTGGCAGCTCTGCAGGCTCAAGGCCGTGGCCACCATCACCTGAGGTTTGCAAGTTGTTATGGCCATGACCTTGGGCGGGAGACCCTCCTCCCATACACATTGTCTCTGGGAGCCAATTAGAGTACTAAGATGTGGATAGCAATACTCTTTCAGGCCTGTTGCCAGGGGTAAGGACCTGTTGGGTCACCAATCTTTAGATCTTCAGGGACAAGAACACGGAGGAGGCAGAGCATGGGATTTTCTACCCAGCTACTCACTCTCCTGCTCCTCCTGGTGCCCCTGTTTTGGGACTATGTTCTGTGGGGTTCATTTCTCCATTTATACTCCTTCCTGATATAAAAAGGAGTTAGGTCTACTTGTGGAAATATATCTAAAGTAGCAAATCAAAGTAAGAAAATTGAAGCATGGGGAAAAGGGAGTGGGCAAGTAAGATGGAATCAGTGGGGAGAAGGACATTTTAAATGCATGCCATCAAGGTGTAGACTGTTGAGACACCTGGCTTCCTTGAAACCACTGCAAAGAGGGAAATACAATTATTAAGAGATTCAGTCCACTGTGCAACAGCCAGCTAGAGGCGTGGAAGCTTGTCTTATTTAGAATGTTTATTCTCACTGGTTCTGAGAGTAAGGCAAATATTATAGACAACACTCTTGGCAGAAATGCTCAGCGGACACGGTGACTAGGAGATGTCTTCTCTTCTTAGGAGGTTCTCTCTGTAGCTTCTTCCTGAGGCTATTCTGGCTCCCTCACTGCCCACACTGGCCTCTTTTGCTCCCAGCCTCTGCTGGGCTGAGCACTTGTTTCTATTCCTGCTTGGATATCTGGGTTGTCCCTGAACCATCACTCCTACTGGGCTGGAGGGTCATTTCTTTTCTACCCTGCAATCCTTGCAGTGGAGAACATGCACAAAGCCATTTTGGTTTCAGTCCTGAGATTATAGTGATGATGGTGATTTTGGTAAGTGTGAGTTCATTGCTCAGCCTCAGTGAATCCAGACTGGATAACTGGCCTGGGTTGTTAGATGCCTGAGGATCTCACGGTGACTTTGGGCCACCTTCTGACACCCACAACCATCAGTACAGGGAAAGCCCTGGACCTGGATGTGGAGGGTACAGCATATGCAGAGGCACAGTCTCGAACCGGTACCCACCCCACTTCCATGTCATGGAGTTTGCTGCTGGGGTGGAGCTGGCCAGGCTGCTTCTGCAGTTTTTGCCTTGGTCTGAGGGCTTTTGGTCTTTTTTCCCTCCTGCCAGGCAGGAGGTATCTGTGTCCAGAAGGAATTTCCTGGTTTGGTTAATGGGGGTGTCAAGCTCTGACTTGGGACTAGAGCTGAGCTCTCTGAGATGACTTCAGGATTCTATTTAGTTTAGTTGATGAGTGGCCACTGTGTGCCCAGCCCTGGGTCAGGTGCTCAGAGAGACTGAGGGAGGATCAGCCATGGCCCCCCAATCTCAGGATGCCTTCTGTTGGCTGAGGCAATGAGACTGACATGAGGACCAGGGCACCCAACACAAGCTGTGTGGCACAGCCTCCAAGCACTGTCGGGTGTCAGAGTGGGGAGGCCAGGGAGGGTCAGAGTATTCAGCGAGGGCTCCCTGGAGTCACTGGTCTTTGTGCTCAACAGGATGCAGCTGATTAGGACAGAGGAAGGGAGCAGAGGACAAACTAAGCCCAGAGTAAATAAGCTGAGGGAAGTGCAGAGTAGAAATAAAATAATAATAGTAATTTAAAAATCAAAGGAACATCAGTGATCTCAGGACTTTACTTACTAAGGCCCAGTCTGAACCAATCACACCCCAGCCTAAAATTCAGCTTTGCGTGTTGTGCTGCCTCCTGCTGGCTGTTGGGGAGCACAGCAGTGGTAACTGGTAAAGCTGCCCAAGATTAGGGTTCAGTTGTCTGTTTTTTTACTCCACGCCTGGTGGTGTTATAGTCTACCAAGTCCACTGTTGATGGAGAGAGAGCACATTCGGTGGCTGAATATGTTCTTAGGAGCAGGGTGTCTCAGGAAGAGCTGTGGTTTCTATCTGGAGGCCTCACGGTGATTGGACCAGATGACTTGAGAACCCCTTAGTCTTGCATTCTGTGATTCTAGGTAAAAACAATAGATGAAGCATAGAAGAATGTGTGTGTGTGATACCAGATAAGCTGGGTAGGGGCAGAAGATATTTTACATCTCAACTAAGAACCGCCTAGCAGATGACATGGAATATGTATTAGCATTTAACATTTAAAAACACTGCGTTCAATGAGATGAATTAATTCTGAAGCTTTTCCTGCAGATGTATTCAAGGCAGACTGAAACAGGAATCTTGCTATCATTTTTTTTGGCAGAGGCGTCTGTCAGATTCTCCTTCCTTAGGTTTCTCTGCTTCTCTAGGACTGGGCCTTCGCAAAAAAAAAAAAAAAAAAAAAAAAAAAAAAAAAAAACTATATAGCTTTGTTTAAGGTTATCACTTAAGGCCTCCTGGCATTTTATATCCTGTCTCTTACAGGATGCTTGGAATTGAATATGCAAGTATAATATACAATGTCAACATGGCTTGTATGTACAACATAGAAACTGCTCCCCCACCCCACCCCACATCACTGCTGCCATCCTCTCTAGAGATTCTTTCCCTGAGCATTCACCTGGTGTGGGATCACAGGACTGAGCTGCAGGGATTGATGTGTCTCAGTTAAAGCTGCTTCTTTCTTCACCCAGGGAAGTGATGCCCCCTTAGTAAATCTATTGAATTACTCAGAATTCAGTAGATTCTGAGTCTGTGGTTGTTTCTGTGCACAGTGCCTGGAGATTCACACAACTGCACTTTCACAATCCCAGATCCCCTGTAAGGAGGCCCCCAAAACATCAGTGCTTCCTCAGACCCAGGGGCCTCAGCTGTCCTCACAGGCCTGGTTTGCTGTGCTGTGTGCCTAACCTTGCCCTTCCCTGCTCCCTGCACTGATGCCTCCTTGCTATACCTTGTCTCCTCTGTGTAGATTGTAAATGGACATTAAGTGGTTGAGGGAGATGTGAATGAGGGTGGTATGAAGGCATGGGAGCCCCACCAGGTCCAAAACCCATTGGCGTTTTCTGACGACGAGGAGGAAGACCTGCTGGATTTCATGTACAAGTATAAAGCACCTCGAAGGACGGAATTGCCCCTGGAGGTACACGGTGTCTGGGGCTGTGGGTTGGAGTGTGTTTGTCCAAAGGCTGTGCCCTGGAGATTGGGGGTCCTGGGAGCAGCATCTCTTGGGGCACCAACATCTCCTCAATACCTGGGGTGGAAAGATCTCCTTCCATCAAACAAGCAGAACCAGTCACTGGATAGCATCCAGCTACTTGCCAAGGAGAGGAAATCCTATTAATTTCATTTAGAAATAGGAGCGTGAGCCGGGTGCAGGGGCTCACGCCTGTAATCCCAGCACTTTGGGAGGCCGAGGCAGGTGGATCACCTGAGGTCAGGAGTTCGAGACCAGCCTGGCCAACATGGCAAAACCCCTTATCTACTGAAAATACAAAAATTAGCCGGGTGTAATGGCGCGCACCTGTAGTCCCAGCTGCTTGGGAAACTGAGGCAGGAGACTCGCTTGAACCCTGCCTCAAGGTTCAAGTGCAGTGAGACTGCACTGCTGCACTCCAGCCGGGATGACACAGCGAGACTCCTTCTCAAAAAAAAAAAAAAAAAAGAAAGAAAAGAAAAGAAAATAAATAGGAGAGTGGTAAAGTATCTAGGTCTTTATTGTTTTGTTTTGCTTTTTCCAGGTATTAACAACTACCACTCTAAGTTGACGTACAAGTGAATAACAACCCAAATTGACTGTTTTGGGGGAAGAAAACTCAGAATGTGTTATTTGAAAAGTTTTTATAAATAAGAACAAGGCTTGTTCATCGCTGTATCTCCAATACACAGCATATAGTGCCTGGTATAAAGTAGCTATTCATGAAATGTTAGTGAAGGGGTATAGCCCTTTAGAGTTACCAAAACCAATACCCTTGACGTATATGCTATTGTCAGTTGTAGGATGTGGATGGAGTTCTGGCAGCAGGAGGGCTGAGCCTGGAGCCTCCTGGGTCTTGCTCTGTGATGTGGGTAGGGAGTCACCAGTCATGAGCACAAGTGCAGGGACCCCAGTCTTTCTCTCTGCTTCCTAAGGTCTCCTCTCCTATTCCCCATCTGCTGAGTATCACGGCCTGAGAGGCCATCTGAAGCAAATACGAAGTCTCCGTACAGACCCTTGTGAGACTTATATGGGGAGATGCCTTGAAATGTTCCCTTCCGCAGACACTGAGCAGCCTAGCATTCTTATTTGTTAGGACTGTAATTATGACCACCTCCATGTGCAGTTCATCAGGTTCCTTTGCAAGGTGAGGCACACATGCATCCCTTTTAAAGTTAGAGGGTTTGGGAAAGGATGTTCTGGGCTTGGACACTGCTGGAGGAGTCCGGCCTGGGTAATCTGGCCTGGGCAGCCTCCTGATGGGGAGAGGAGCCCAGCCTAAAGAATTCTAAGGCCCAAGGGTTTGTGCTGTTTTGCTTTTGTTTATTAAAGCTGCACAAACTGCTTTACTGTTTACAGTTCACCAGCCTGCCAAAAGGCAGATTACTATAAAGGTGGGTTCCGTTGTTTCCGTTTTCAGTGTCTGTCCAGAGGTGGCTGGTAAGCATTTCCTAGTGGTAAGGCTGTAGCATGAGGACTCTGAGAGGGCCTGAGTCTTGTTTTCTGGCTCATTCACTTCCTGCCTTCTATGTGCCTGCCCAGCACTGAGCCACTCACCAGGAAATGGTGGTGAATGCGACATGGGCCTGCCCTCAGGAAGTCCCCAGTCTGGTGGGGAGAGAGTGAGCAGGGCCCCCACATGCTCCCTTCCCACTGGGTGCAAAGTCCTCTGCTGTGGGACATGTACAAAACATGAGAGAACAAACGAGGTGACGATGCCTGGTTGTGCGTGGCTGGGCAGTGGCAGGAAGGGCTCTGGGAAACCTTTGCAGAAGTGACTTTTGAGCTGGGTCCTCAGGAGGCCTAGAAATATGCAAGACAGAGGAAGGAGGGAAGGGCTTCCAGTCAGAAGGAATAGAGGCATGAATGGGCACAGTGTAGAGAAGTTCTCTGTGTATACAGAGAAGTGGACAGACACGGGGGCCGAGGGTAGGTTGGGGCCAGTTGTGTGAACCCCCTCGAGTGCTGTGCCAGAAAATGTTCCCTTCACTTTCATTGAAATAGGAACTCCTCCTGTGATCTGTGTATCCCATGGAAGGAGGGGTCTCTTGAGAGTCATTTGTGGGAGAGATGAGGTGGAGCCCTTCATATAAGTTGAGCATCCCTAATCGAAAAATCTAAAATTCTTTGAGTGTGGACAAGACGCACAAAGGTCATGCTCATAGGAGCATTTTGAATCTCAGATTTTCAGATTGGGGTGCTCAGTTGGAATGTATATGCAAACATCCCAAAATCTGAAAAAAAAAAAAAAATCTGAAATCCCAAACACTTCTGACTCCAGGCATTTCCGGATAAGGGATATTCAACCTGTACTTCAAGGTGGTGTTTGCCTTTGTGGTGTGGTGTGCTGTACGTTAAGAGGTTTCTCATCCAGAAAGGGGACTGGAAATTTGATGATGGAAATTTGAGGCATGTACCAAAAAACATTAGGCTGGTTCCCAAAGGAAATAACAAAAGCAAAGGAAGCATGCGGAGGTGTCTCTTTCTGCTGAATCATTTAAGATAATTTTGCTCCTCAGGCGGAAACAAGAAAGATGTGTCATTCTGCACAACCGTTCCCTTGGGAGATTGAGGAGCATAATTTAAGAGGGAGGCATCAGCCTCTCAAAGGGCTCAGCTTCATGGGATATGTGGGATGGGACTCTGATGATTGCTTCCTGTTGCGGAGATTCAGGGACACCCCAGCCCTAGCCAGCTGCATTTGGCCAAAGGAGCTGGAAGTCTCAACACAATGCCTTCCAGGTGCTGACCTCAAAAGATCCCACATTTACACCAAACTGAGGGATACCTTTCTGTTTTCTCTACCAGGCACCGCCTAGAATCCTTCGATCTCGCTTCAGGAAGAAAAGTACCTCATCCTCGGCCACCGAAACCACGTGAGTGAGATGAGCCAACAGCACCGGATCCACAGAATGTTTCTTCTCTGCCTTAAAGAGCTATTTACTAATAACATAGAAATCCGCAAGCTGGGTGTGCTTTGAGTGTGCAGCCTCACAAACATGGCCTTTTCTCTCTCCCCTTCCACTTCTAAGGATTTATTTTTTCCCCCTTTTCTTTATTTTGCTGGGGAGAGGCTAAAGGGAAAGGTAGTAGGGGCGGGGGTGGTGACCTTTAAGTCTTCTGAGGTTGGTAATTTTCCACAATTGGATTGTCATTATAGACAGCAGTGTGTTTTTTAGAAAGATAAGAGAATCACCCCTATGCTGCTGAGATGTACATTTGTAATTTATCTGTTGCATACTTAGTTTTTAGTCCTGTAAATGCAAACACAGCATTTTTTAAAACTTTCTTTGTTCTTGGTACTGATACTTTGAACTATGATGTACATATTTATGGCTTTTGGCTTTTAATATAATGGACTTGCAAGGGCTGCCAGAGGTTCTGATATGTAAGAAAACTGCAAAAACAAATATAGACAAATATTTTGATTCTAGAGAACATCTCAGATGTGCTTATAAAGCTTCCAAATAAAACTCCAGTAAGACATCCCTTTCCCTGCAGGAGTGTGGTCTATATTCTTTAGATAGTTGTTTAGTCAAAAGACCAGACAAGTTACAAACTAAGAGAAACAATATTTCACAACACAGTAAAGTGTGATGAGAGGTCAGGGGAACGTCCCAGTAAAAGAGAAGAGTCACAGGAAGCTCATCTCCTCCCTGGATTCTGGATTAGGAGCTTCTGAATCTTTTCCAGGGATAGGCAGGTAGCTCACTCTTGGTGCAATTTCTTGAGGATGGGAACATGTAGAGCTGCTGGAAGGAGTAATTCTGTGCTTGACAAAGGACGATTTCTCCTTTATCGTGACCAGTGCTGCCGATTTCCTGACAGAGGAGCTTACACTCTGAGCACCTTGTTTTAGCGAACTCTAGCAAAACTTGTTTAGCTTAGCAAAAACAAACACACAAAACTGAGAACTCTGCTGTTTCAGATATGCCATAACATACATCTGAAACACATGTGTAACAATCAAAATGGTAGGCTCTAGAATGGTTTTAGAGCTCGAGATCTTCATGGGTTAGACTTGCTGGTCAGACCCAGGAGCACCTGTGGCTCACACCTTCTGTTCCCCTCCTGGCCTGTGCAGAATGTAAACAGCAGACTCATACTCAATGGGCACTACAGGCCTTATCAGACGTTTTATACAAGCCTGGATTGCTTAGTAGGGGAATAAAGCATTCTCTGAGGGGGCTTTCCACTTAGATCGAGAATTTTATTTGAAAAGAATCTGGTTTAAATGGCACTGTGGTCCGAGGTAGCTGCTCTCCCCACTGAGAGCTGAGCCGAAATATAAGAATAATATATTTGTGCTTCGAGTTGGTGTTTCTTTCAGTGTAATGCATGCAGTGGTCACAACCCAGTTACTCATAATATTTGGATTGTATTTGTTCATAGATATGCCCAGAAGACTAGAGAATTAGTGTTATATACCATATAGAACTTACTGTCAGTCAACTATAAACAGGCCCAATTAAAAACTGTTCCATTACTACGCAAACACATATTAGAGGCCTTTGCTGATGACACATTAGCTGGATCTTAGCCACCCCAGAAAGGGTTTGATTTGAAGCTGATTGTTGCCAGATATGCATATTGGAATCCCATCTACCCATAGTTCCTCTGAAGGTGATTTTGTAATTTGCAAAAGGGTATAGGAAAATATACCTAAAAGCAAATTTGTGGCTGAGAGGATAAACAGAAGCTGTTTGCTCATGTTCTGTGCCCCACACCCACCAATACCTAAATCTGTTAAGGAAGACAGAAAATGTTTTCTTTGTGCTCATTGAGTAGTTCCAGACAGAAGAAGAATATACTCTTTAAAATGTATTTACCTGTTAGTTGGAAGTACCCAGAATTATCAGAAACGAATGCAAAAAAAAAAAAAAAAAAAAAAAAAAAGCTTACACAGCTTCTTAGCAATTTTTTTTTTTTTGCCAAAACAATAAATTGCCTTTAGCAGCAGTTTAAAATCCTATTGTGAACAACCTATATTTTCGCCATTTTACAATGGAGAGTTGTGACAAGTACAGGTTATCAAGTTTGCACTTAACTATGCCAAAAAAAGTTTGAAGCGCTCTATTCTCAGACATGCTGTATTATTACTTCTCATTCAAGATTGAAAAATATAAAGGTATCCAAACTCTGTCTTAATGTAAATGTAACTATTTTTCCTTCAAGTGTTGACTAGGGAGTCGGTTTCTCTCTTAAAGACACTCACTGTACAACTGAAAGCAGCTGTCCTATTTCTGGCAAAATGTGTTTACGTATATGACAAGTTGTACATTTGTGTATGAACTGACATAAAATGTGAAAGCCTGTAAGTGTACATGTAGTGGTGTGGTGTTCTGTCTAGAGGATACAACTGAATGTTTTTAATTTGCTGACTTACAGACACAGGCTGTTTACAAAATGCTAGCTGGAAAGTCTGTAATGTTCATGTCATAACTTTTAGTTAATTGCCATTGAGCACCTGTTCTGAGGAGGTGAGATGTGGACTTGTGCTTATAAACTGGAGAGTTTAGTCATAATCCCTCCTGGCTTTGTGTGAATAGCTTGCTCACTTTGCTGGCCTTTGAAATGTGTTCTCTGTGATAAGCTATCCATGTGTTTGTGATAAGAGTGCTTGTCAACCATGACCATCTTTGAGCCTTCCTAGTCCTCCACCTGGCACAGTATTTGAAATGGCAAAGGATGTGCTTCATCCTCTAACAGTGTACACTCCCAGAGCTGATATTCTGGATTGTGACTGTGCACATTTCCTCTAGTTCATGTCTGTAGTCCCTATAGAATGATCTGTAATAAAATAGTATACTGGACTGTGCATCAAAGGGATGTAAAATTACAGTATTCCAAAGGTTGAAGTTCTGCTGTTTTGTTATAATGCCTGATACACATCTTGAATAAAGTCTTAACATTTTTCTTTTAAAAAACATCTTTGTAATGTTGGGCTTAAAAGGAAAAAGGAAATACTTTTTTTCAAATATGGGAGGTAGCAAGGATTAGAAGCTGAGTGTTCAGCCACCGACTGGCCTGGTGACTTGGCCCCGTGCCTGTTGCATAGGATGTTGAGAGGGAAAGAAAATCAGATGATATAAATGTTTTGAAAACCAGTTCATCACACAACTACAAACCTGAAAGTATCACTGTTTATTTCACATTTAAAAAAATCATCGGCAGAAACTAGGTAGCTGTGAAAATAGAATAGTCCACTGGTAGAGTTTCAATTGTGCAAACAGACCTTTGGTCCATCATTTTTCTTCTCTGAACATTTCTTCATCTGCAAATGGGGGAGTGCCTGTGCAGGTGACAACAGGGTGGTGAAGGGCCACTGTGGGTGGAAGGGATGCCCTTAAACCTGCTGCAGCCCTTACCTTTCACATCTGAACAGGCAGACTCAAACTTCATTGGGTGGCCACAAAGACTTGGAAGCTCAAAATTTGAAACATCAAAATTAAACACAGACCCAATTTCTTTGCATTTTTAGTCCTGTATTCTATGTTTGACAAAATCACTGTAAAATAAAGCAGCAGTAAGAAAAGAAGCAGATTCAGAGGACTAAAAGCAGGAACAGATGGGAAAAAAAGGCTGGAAATCCATTCGTTTATTTACTGAGCCTGGTCCAATGTCGACAGAACTAGGATTAACTAGGTTAAGAGTTGGCAAAGGACAGGAAAGCAAAGTAATAAAATTTAAAAGCTGAATTGGTACAGTGTTATGAAGAAGTGTTTATTTAGTATTTATAGTACCAGATTACAGTCACTTGTTGATTTAGATATGAATTTTCATATGTTAGAAGACTCAGGGAAATACACAGGATCCCAAGGAGTGAGACTGAGATTCTGGGTCTTATTAGCTGTACTTTGGGTAATTTACTTAACCCTCTCTCAGCTTCAGTTTCCTCAAATCTAAATTAGGGCTTAACTAATCATTATGTCCTGACTGGAAATGTGGATTAGCAGTTAGACAGTATGTATGTACCCAGTTTTGTAGATATGCTGGGACATAGTAGGTGTTCAATAAATTATACATATACCTGAATAAACAAACTATACATAAATATTTTATAAATTATACATATAATCGAACATCATTTAGGTAAACTCTTTAATGAAAGATATTGTCAGATTATAAAATCAGTGTTGATGATAAGCCCTCCTACCCACAAAACAAAAGTCGTATGTATGAAATTCCTTTTCCCGTAAGTTATGTGCCTGTCAGCCGTCCCACTTCAGTCCATCTTTGGATGCTGAGGCTCTGGTTGCCAGTCCTTATCTCTACACCTGTCCCTGGTCTAGAGGAGAAACGAAGGTGCTCTGAGGCCCCTGTAACAGAGACCCTTGTCATCCATATTTGCATTAAAGACATCATGGAGGCTGTGCAAAAGTATCCTTCTCCCCAACTTCTGCAGGCACCATTTCCATCTCACTACCCAGAGGTACATCAGAGAGCAGGAGCCAGGCAGGTGACAAAGATGTGGAAGGCTTCTAAGTGGTTGGCTTTGCCGTCTCAGAAGTGCGAAGAAATGAAAATCCATCAAAACAGAATGCCATTCCATGTTTCAGGCTTTTACCTCACCTCAAATCAAATGTCTGTTCTTTATTTATTGGTCCCATAAGTAGACACGCACTTGGACTTCTGGTTTTAGAACATTCTATTGTTATCCTTTCTCCTTTTAATAAACACACACTAGTTTCGAGGAATCTCCCTAATAATCCTGGCCTGACATGCTGCAGAACTTCAATTTCGTAATTTTACTAACAACAGAGGAATTTCATCTTATTATTACCAGCTACCACATTAAAGGATCTGAAACAGTAATTCATACATAATTCTATTTAATAATGGTTTTCAAAGTACTTTGCTGTTTGAAAATGCTTCCCAGATGATTCTGATCGGAGAGTTGGGAACCACTGCCCTAGACTGTAACCACTCAATTGAACTTTACTCAGTGCTGCTTCCCTGCCTACTTCAAGTAAACAATGCTTAACTTTTTTGTTTCTAAAACAACTGAGATTACTTTCTCCCCCTTAGTTTCTACAATGATTGTTGAAAATTTGTGGGAAAAGTTTATCCTTACAAATGAAAACATGAAATCTGAAGTGGATAAACTAACTTTTAAGAAATACATATCCTTACTCAGGAAGCTGAGGCAGGAGGACCACTTGAGCCCAGGAGTGCGAGGCTTCAATGAGCTATGATTGCACCACTGCACTCCAGCCTGGGCAACAGAGCAAAACTCCTGTCTCTAGAAAAAATAAATACCTATCTTTCAAAACTTGCATAAAAAGCCCTTGTCTTCACTTGTACAGCCTCTTCTGTTTCATGAATGAGCATGCTGAAGGGCTATTTACTCTCCTATGAAAAAATGTTGTTACAGTAAATGACAAGTGTTATGAACACAATGAACCTGGTGTGTTAGATGTTAAGCGTGCTGCCACCCCATGTGAACCTCCAAGTGAAACTGCTCACATAACTGTTTTTTTGCTGCATGCAAACCTGCTAATACAAAGCGGGCTCCTGACTTAAGGACAGCCAATCCCTACTCTAGACAATGACCCAACCAGACCTAGTATAAAAAGGTAGTCTGGCCCAGTTAAATTCCCTTGGCAATTGGAGACTAGCGGCAGGAGCTGAAGGTCATCATGTAGAAAAGAACCTCAAAGGTGCAAGTTAAAGTTATTATAAAGGAACAGAAACTGTAAGTATGCAAAAGCTGTGTAGAGAAGTTGGTGAATACAGAGAGAATGGAGTTAACAATGTAAAAAGAAGCGAGTCACCTGCATGCAGAGCCCAAGCCTAAACATCCACCTTCCCCTGCTGAGGAGCACCACCCAATTTCTACTCTTCCTGAGGCTGGGAGGTGATTTCTGGGTGGGAGATGGGGTTGGTGAGGTGGTTCCTGAATTCCCCGGCACATATCCTTGAAATAATGTCACACTGCTTGAGCTAACTTGTAGCTTTTGAGTCTTTTTATGTTTGTCCCACTTGAGATTCCTTGCAACTAAAAGAGCATAATTGAAACAACTAGTTAAGCCAATACCATTTGTTAAAAATAATGCACCATTCTAAATTTCTGTTTCCCTAACCAAATCTGGCAAAGTCTGATCCATTAAGTTTTAAAACTTTTCTAAGTTTAATGTTGTCACTGTATGTTTACATATTCATTGGTACAATTTACATCAAGTTTTGTACTTATCCATTTTTGCAAAGATATGTACACAAAGATACATATCCAATAACCGAGAAACAAGTGAAACTTCTGATCTATACTTTCAGGTTTGTTCGATCATGATACTTCTGATAAGGATCATCAACGTACCAGTTTCGCCTCTTCCAGAAGGACGTCGTCATTTTATCTAAGAGTTTACTCTGGGTTTTATTGCAGAATACAAATTCCCTCAATCGCTTCTTCCTTGCAGGTGTCTTTTTCCATAATTTCTTCTTATAGCCAGCCTGTCAGATATTACAAAGAAATGTAAAACATCATACTATGTATGAAACAACAGGTATCTTCACAACTCAAGGTTTATAGACCCAATAAGAACAAAAACCAGACTTCCATAGGGGCTGGACTATTTCTTGGAAAGATGTGATTCTCAATGGCCGGGGGAGGGGAGGGTGGGGGGGAGGGGGATGGAGAAAGCATGTGTAGTTTGAAAAAGAATTAGTAATAAATCACATTTTAGAAAAAAATTATTTAAATTAAACTCACAGAAAATAAAACTAAATGTGTGTGGCTGGGAAAGTACAAGATAATGACAGAATTATAATCACTAACTTAACAGGTATGATCTTACTATCTCTTCAGCAATCTTTAACAACATACTATTATTCTATTTTACATCTTTAAAAAAGGAAACCATTGATTAGAGAAGTAGCAGACAGAGGTCTGAGGGCTAATAAGAGTTCTTTTTTTGTTTCATTTTGCGACAGGGTCTCACTCTGTCACCCAGGCTGGAGTGCAGTGGCATGATCACGGTCACTGCAGCCTCTACCTCCTGGGCTCAAGTGATCCTCCTGCCTCAGCCTCTCGTATAGCTGGGACCACAAGTGTGCACCACCATACCCAGCTACTTTTTAAATTTTTGTAGAGATAAGGTCTCACCATCTTGCCCAGGCTAATAAGAGTTCTTAACCACTGTCTTTCCTAATGTAGAGGAGGATGGAGTGCAGGCTAGGTAACAACATTAATATTTATTAAGGAGGCTGAGTATTACAAGAGCTGAGAAGCACAGTTCTCAAATATATTGCTTCATTTATTATTTTTACACACAAGGGACCAATTTTTATAGGAAGTACTTTTCTAAGGAATTATGAATATGGTAAGACTATTATTAGGAGTGGTGAAGGAATGGTTAACCCACATATTTAACCCAGAACTTTCATATACACCCATACAGGTATTATTCATTTTGAAGAATTTATTTTTAAAGACAGGAAAGGAAAATTTGATTGATTATAAAAACTATAATCATAGCCTGTTTAAACTAGAAGGGATCTTAGGTGCCATCCAGCTTAATTAACATCTGGCTAAAACCACACGGTGAGCCCTTGGGTCCTTTCAAGCCAAGGGCTCTTTATGGCACAATACCAACTGAACAAAACCATGGCTCTTTGCCGAGAATGTGCCTTGCATTTCTGACATGTCTTAGTATCATCATTGTGACCATCAACTTCTATAAGGACAGTGATGAAATAAGGAAAGGTTATTTAAGAGTTCTGGTTTTAAAATGCTAGAGGTTAGATTTTTGCTACTCACTGCTTACAATTTTAAATGCAAACATTTAAAGCCAAATCTCCACATTTGTGTAATAATTTCATAGTTTTGCAGGCCAAACTGGGTTACTATGGATCTCTGACGTACAAACACCTAATTTGCTGCCCTGCTCATTACCACCAGTATCCTTTAAAGATTATTCACAGAATGGAACCACTATGAAAATGCTTGAAATTTTTTAGACAATCTCTAGATTCAAAAATGGAAGGAGGGAATGAACAATAAATACCAAGGACTGCTGGATGAAACCGTGTCACGGAAAATACTTTGTTTTACACATTAGTTTGAATTCATCTACCCAGATTTTTTTTTTTCTCTGAAAATTAGATTTTGAAGAGGCAGGGCATTCTATACAGGGTATACTTTCGGGAGCCCTGAACTGAAGCTAGGTATTATGACTGGAGAGTATGATCGGGTCCTTTACAGTAACATGAGGGCCCCAGAGCCCAGTAAGAGGGACATGGAAAGGAAGGCAAGGAAACCCACCCATTTCATTTTACCTAGGGCTAGAAGAGGACCTGGAAATAACTGGTATAAAAACCAAAGGGTGGGGCTAGGCGTCACGGCTCATGCCTGTAATCCCAGCACTTTGGGAGGCCGAGACAGGTGGATCACTTAAGGTCAGGAGTTCAAGACCAGCCTGGCCAACATGGTGAAAACCCGTCTCTACTAAAAATACAAAAATTAGCCTGGCATGGTGGTACATGCCTGTAATCCCAGCTACTCGGAAGGCTGAGGCAGGAGAATGGCCTGAACCCGTGAGGCACAGGTCACAGTGAGCCAAGATTGTGCCACTGCACTCCAGCCTGGGCGATAGAGTGACACTTTGTCTCAAAAAAAGAGAAAAAAAAAAAACACATACACACAAAAGGGAAGAAATGTTTCCAGTGGTCTCAAATTCACAAAACTCAGAACATTAGACCTTTAGTTTAGCTGCTTTATGGATTATATGAGCTTCTGCTGACTGGTGTAGGAAACTACCCACCACAGTGTTTCAATAGAGAAATGAGCTGAGAGTTCCAACCAACCCATTTATCTACTAATTTAGTACTGTTTATAAAACAGGGGAGAATCCTTTCAACCTTCAAACATCAAGAAAGTTCTACCAACTATTTTATTTTTACAGGGAACCAAATTTTGATTTTTAAAGATTTAATTTCCAAGTAATGAAAGGGAATTAGGATTTGGGCAGTTACTAAATCTCAAAAATGGTTTTGCAAAACTGGTCTTAAGCTGCTTTCTTTTCATTTTTTGAGATGAAGTCTTGCTGTGTCACCTAGGCTGGAGTGCAGTGGCGTGATCTTGGCTCACTGCAGCCTCCGCCTTCCAGGTTCAAGTGACTCTCCTGCCTCAGCTTCCCAAGCAGCTGGGATTATAGGCACCTGCCACAACGCCTGACCTCAAGTGATCTGCCCGCCTTGGCCTCCCAAAGTGCTGGGATTACAGGCATGAGCTACAGTGCCTGGCTGAATTCTGAATTCTGTTTGATTTTAATCTGCTCACACTCCTTTTTTCTTTTCTTTTTTGAGACGGAGTCTCGCTCTGTCGCCCAGGCTGGAGTGCAGTGGTTCGATCTTGGCTCACTACAACCTCCACCTCCCGGGTTCAAGCAATTATGTGCCTCAGCCTCCCGAGTAGCTGGAATTACAGGTGCCTGCCACCACGCCTAATTTTTGTATTTTTAGTAGAGATGGAGTTTCACCATGTTGGCCAGGCTGGTCTTGAACTCCTGACCTTATGATCCACCCGCCAAAGTGCTGGGATTATAGGCGTGAGCCACCACGCCCGGCCTCACATTCCTTTTTCAATTTAGTAACAGTGTGAAGACTCACCTTTCTCCTCACCCAAAGGCCACAATGAAGTCGAAGAAACCTATCGATGACAGCTTTCACGGTCTTTCTCTTGCCTTTTCTTGCACTGAAGTATGTTAGAGATCTGACTGGCAGCTTCAGGACACTTGGAAGCACGGGGGCCACTCTAAAAATATATTTTAAAATTTTTAGCTTGTAATCAGACTGATTAAAGGATTAAAATTCATATCTATACTGAGAAATGAGTAAAGCTGCTCCAATGGACTGGAACTAACTTTTCATATACAATATTACTTCCAATGACCCATGACATTAAGCATAAATTAGAATAGCAACCATCACCAACTCACAATCTTCTAAAACCTACCCCCTCAATCCCTGTAAAATAATTCATTCTATTATCATCGCTTGATTTCTTATCCATCTTCCCACCAGATTGCAAACTCCTTGAGGACTTCAATTTGTTTACCCTTATGTCCTTTTTGCCAAGTACAGTGCTAGGCACCCAGGGGTGTTTAACTGAGTATTTGCTGACTGAATGACCAACACATGCAGCCCATCCTTATAAGCTGAGCGTCTTGTGCACCCTCCACTTTGGATGACAGCCTCCATGCAGGAAAGCACACATACAACATCAGAAGCATGCTGTGTTTGGCATTTTCCTGCTGCAGGCGCCTAGATACATGAATGTCAGTCACAGTCTCCCACTCAATCAAGCAGATGTCTACATAATTAACTGCAGGTAGGCAAAGAATACCACCTACTTCTAGGATACCCCTGCAGGCATGAATATCTTGGAAAGTTTGTCTAAGCATCATGTTTATTGAAATATACTCTACCAGCCAGGCACAGTGGCTCACGCCTGTAATCCCAGAACTTTCCAGCTACTCAGGAGGCTGAGGCAGGAGAATTGCTTGAACCCCGGAGGTGGAGGTTGCAGTGAGCTGAGAATGCACCACTGCACTCTGGCCTGGGCAACAGAGTGAGACTCCGTCTCAAAAAAAACCAAAAAAAACCCCACAAAGAAATATACTCTACCTATTAAGGATCGCTGAGGTATGCCCACATGTCAGGTTTCTCTCAGATGTGGTAAGTCTGGGAGTGGAGGAAACAACTGGTGTCTGAATATGACTAAAACGTCCAGTGGACAATGCAGAAATAAGAGAGGCATTCTTGACACAGTTGCGGTAGGTTGAAGATGCCAAAATATTCAGGGGCCGTAGGATTCCTGTAAAGATAGGAGCATATATATTTAATACTCCAAAATATGCATCCAGATATTAAAAATTAAGAGATGTATCACTGCCACCAAGTATTAAACATAATTAATGTGCCCTGAGCATCAGACTCACCTGTGAAGCTTTTACCACCTTACTAAGGTATAACCATAAATTAATTACTGATTTTATGTATACAATTCAACAATTTTTGGAAAATTTAGAGAGCTGTGCAACCATCATCACAACCAAGTCGGATGTCTGCTAGCTCTATGTCCAGTACTAAGAAAAGAGATGTGTGTAACATTTATTCCCACCTCCCAGATCTTATACTCTGGTGAGACAGAATTCCCACACACAGTACAATGGCAGGTCAGGGATGCAAGAGCATGGACCCTTCCTGGAGAGACAAGAGTGGCGAGGGAAAGATTCTCGAAGAAAAGAGAAGAGGCACTTGAGTCCTCTAGAAAGTGAGCAGGCCCTTAGAAGAGGAGGAGCACATTTCAGGTAGGACGAACAACATAAGCAAAGGCATGGGGACTGAAACAAATACAGGTGACCCTTGAACAACATGGGTTTGAACTGCACAGTGCCACTTACACACAGATTTTTTTCAAAAAAAGTTACACCGAGTATGCCTGCCTTTCCAGCCTCCCCTTCTAACTCCTCCACCTCTTCTTTCTCTGCAATCGCAGAGAGAGCAAAACCAACTCCTCCTCAGCCTACTCAATGTAAAGATGATGAAGACCTTTATGATGATCCACTTCCACTTAATGAACAGTAACCTATTTCTCTTCTTATGACTTTCTTTTCTCTAGCTTGTTTTATTGTTAAGAATACAGTATATAATACATATAACATGCAGGATATATGTTTTTAAAATTCTTTTTTTGAGGCAGGGTCTTACTCTGTGGCCCAGGCTGGAATGCAGTGGCACAATCATAGCTCACTGCAGCCTTGACCTCCTGGGCTCAATCTATCTTCCCACCTCAGCCTCCTAAGTAGCTGGGACTACAGCATGTGCCACCATGCCTGACTAATTTTTGTAGAGACAGAATTTTGCCATGTTGCCCAGCCCAATCTTGAACTCCTGGGCTCAAGTGATCCACCTGCCTCAGCCTCCCAAAGTGTTAGGATTACAGGTGTGAGCCACCGTGCCCGGCCTCAGAATATATGTTAATCAATGGTTTATGTTATTGGTAAGGCTTCTGGCCAACAGTAGGCTATTAGTAATTAAGTTTTGGAGGAGCCAAAAGTTATACTTTTTTTCAACTTGATTTTCAACTGCTTGGGGTTGACACCCCACCTGCTGTATTGTTCCAGGGTCAACTGTACATGTATGGGTTGAGGACCAGACCTGCCTCAGAGGCTGAGACTGTTCGCCTGACTATCAGAGACGCCTGGGGAGAAGTAGTGGGCAGTGGGGTGGAACAGGTCAGAAGGCAGATTTCAGAGAGCCTAGATGTGTGGTCCGGATGCAGTCCTCTTATCAGTCCTTCCCACTATGGCCAGACTAATAGTTCATGGCTGCAAATCGGAATCACTCGTGGAGCTCCGACTCCACCCATAAATTCTGACTGAAGTCCAGTTTGGGACTCAAAATTGTGTGTTAAAAAAGTTCCGCAGGATGATGAAAATGTCCTCAGAACTTAAAGTATAAAAAAAAATGCACTAATACAAAACTAAAAAAAAAAAAAAAGTCCTAAAGCTGGAATGTGGTAATGGTTGTACAGCTTGCTAAATTAATAAAAAAACATAAAGCTGTACACATAAAATGGGTAATTTTATGGCATGTAAATTCTACCTCAATAAAGTTGGTTAAGAAAAATACTCCAGCCAGGCACGGTGGCTCATGCCTGTAATCCTAGCACTTTGGGAGGCCGAGGCAGGCAGATCACCTGAGATCAGGAGTTCGAGACCAGCCTGACCAACATGGAGAAACCCCGTCTCTACTGAAAATACAAAATTAGCCGGGTGTGGTGGTGTGCGCCTATAATCCCAGCTACTCGAGAGGCTGAGGCAGGAAGATCACTTGAACCTGGGAGGAAGAGGCTGCAGTGAGCCGAGACCGCAACATTGCACTCCAGCCTCGGCAACAAAAGTGAAACTCCATCTCAAAAAAAAAAGCGAAAAATACTCCACCTGAGTCTGATGCTTGGCTGGGACTTAGAACTACTCTCCTATTTTCTACTGCACTGATTTCAGATAACAAATGAGGGGCCATGTTGATACAGAAGTGCTAGGATTTGAATGAGATGATTTGGGCTCATATTCTAGCTCTATGACTTCCTTGCTGTGTAACCAGGGGCAAGTTACTTAACCTCTCTGTGCCCCAGTTTCCTCAAATTTAAATGAAGTTAATTATGGAGAGGTAATGAGACTTGAATGAGATGAAGCATGTATAGTGCTTGGAAGAGTAGCACAGAGAAAACATTTAATGAATGCTAATGGCAGATAATAAAGAAGAGGGATACTTAGCAAAGATGATACAGGTTGAATATTATCTGAAATGCTTGTGACCAGAAGTATTTTAGATTTTTTAAAATTTTGCATAAAGGAGATATCTTGGAGATGGGACTCAAGTCCAAACACGAAATTCATTTGTTTCATATAAATCTTACACATATAGCTTAAAGTTAATTTTATACAATATTTTAAATAATTTTGTACATGAAACAAAGTTTTGACTGCCACCCATCACGTGAGATCAGGTAAAGAATTTTCCATTTGTGGGCCGGGTGCGGTGGCTCACGCCTGTAATCCCAGCACTTTGGGAGGCCGAGGCAGGCAGATCACGAGGAGATCAGGAGGTCGAGACCATCCTGGCTAACACAGTGAAACCCCGTCTCTACTAAAAATACAAAAAAAAAATTAGCTGGGCATGGTGGCAGGTGCCTGTAGTCCCAGCTACTTGGGAGGCTGAAGCAGGAGAATGGCGTGAACCTGGGAGGCAGAGCTTGCAGTGAGCTGAGATTGTGCCACTGCACTCCACCTTGAGCGACAGAGCGGGACTCCGTCTCAAAAAAAAAAAAAAAGAATTTCCCACTTGTGGTGTCATGTTGGTACTCAAAAAGTTTCAGATTAGAGATACCTAACCTGTATATTAATATGTGGCCATCAGTGATAACAGGGCCAGGTGTGGTGGCTCACCCCTGTAACCCCAACACTTTGGGAGGCCCTGGAGGATCACCTGAGGTCAGGAGTTTGCGACCAGCTCAGCCAACATGTGAAACCCCGTCTCTACTAAAAATAGAAATATTAGCTGGGCAGAGTGAGGCGCGCCTGTAGTCCCAGCTACTCGGAGGCTGAGGTAGGAGAACTGGTTGAACTCAGGAGGCAGAGGTTGCAGTGAGCCGAGATCTTGCCCCTGCACTCCAGGAGACAGAAGGAGACTCTGTCTCCACAAAAGAAAAAGAGATAATAATTTGCAACTGAAAAGGGTAGCATAAACATTGGTGCAGAAAACTGATGAGAGAGCCCTTACATAGGGCCTTGGAAATCAAATAAATAAGTTAAATCACAAAGAACTGAAAAGATGTGCAGATGTAATAAGGCAGGAGGTAATCTTTGGAAGATTAAGTGCATTGGAGAACTATAGACAAGAAAATGTTCCAATTTTCACACGTCATCAGATTTTGGTATCTCTCGGTTAAAAAATTAAAACCTACGAAATTCTTTTGTTCTCAATTTTTATGAAGATCCTGAGGCTGCATAAGACATATTTATCAATTTTCCCAAAAAGCAAGCTGGGAACGATGGCTTGTTAATGTATTTGTGAAGACACAGAGTATTAGAACTCCAAGTGATCTTAGTAAGAGAGAAAAACAGATCAAAACCAACAAGATGAAATCAGGAATAAATACACTGAAGTTAGAAAAAATGGTTACGGGAACAACAGGAACTGGGATCTTGGTTGAGAGCAGTTCATGGGAAAATATGTGGGGAGGCTCTATCTACTGCGCCCTCTGGTGGATCAATCATGTGATTAAGCCTGTGAGGGAAACCTAACAGTCTAGCTTTGTTAACAAAAGTGCAGTACATCAAGGAAAGTAACTAATTTCCTTCAGTCCTCTGCCCCGTCTGGGCATTTTCATACAGACTAGTCTACTCTAAACACACTGTTGTATAGAGAACACAGATGTTTTCACAAAAGAGGTAACGCAAAACCAGAGTTTTGAAAGAGTACGAAGAGACAGAGGGAATAGGACGTACAAAGGTGACGATGTACATTTGGGGAATTACAATGGCCCTATGTGGCATGAATCAAAGGAATGAATGGGGGACATGAACTGCACTGGATGGGAGTGGAGGAGAGTGTGACAGTATCGAAACCAGGAGTCTTCAAGATTTCTGATCCTATGTTTCCTAAAAGAATTTTGAAAAACTACTCTTTCACAAATTCTTAATATCTAAAATATCAAATAGTTTAAATTGTTAAAAAGGCTATAATTTCCAGCATATTTAAAATACTGACATTTTAAAATAAGCTGTCACATCACTCTTTAAATTGTTTTCAGTAGAATCTAAATTAATAGTAAGTTGATAACTACCTACATCATCTATTTAAAAATTACAGGAACTATAAATTCAAGTAGATGAAAAACAACTTTTCGTCAAAGGGCACTCCAAAATAATGTAAAAAAGACAAGCCTGAGTGGGAGAAGCTAAAGGACACACACAAATGAAAAACAAAAACAAAACAAAAAATACTCTAAATAAATAAGACAAACAATCCAATAGGAAAATGGGCAAAATATTTAAGTGGATATTTCATAAAGGAAATTCAAAAGGCCAATAAAAATGTGAAACACACTATAGCTTGTTATTAATCAGAGAAATGCTTATTTAAATCTCAATGAGATATCATTACAAAGCCACCAGATTAACAAAAATTTGTAGGTCTGACAATATCAGGTATTGGTGAGGATGTGGAGCCTCAACAGTTTGGCAATATCAGGCAATGCTGAATATATACATATTCTCTGACCAGGCAATTCCACAGCGAGTTTCACACATACCCACATCCTCAGAAACAATTGGACTCATGCGCCAGGATGAGATCAATTAGCTTTGTACATAATTGCCCCAAACTGGAAATGGAGAATTGTGGCACAGTCATATAATATTATACAGCAGGCCGGGCACGGTGGCTCACACCCGTAATCCCAGCACTTTGGGAGGTCGAGGCGGGCGGATCACCTGAGGTCAGGAGTTCCAGACTAGCCTGACCAACATGGAGAAACCCCAACTCTACTAAAAATACAAAATTAGCTGGGCGTGGTGGCGCATGCCTGTAATCCCAGCTACTCCAAGGGAATCACTTAAACCTGGGAGGAGGTTGCAGTGAGCCAAGATCGTGCCATTGCACTCCAGCCTGGGCAACAAGAGAGAAACTCCGTCTCAAAAAAAAAAAAAAATTATATAGCAATGAGAAAGCATTACAGCTACGCAAAATGAATGAATGAATCTCACAATGTAAAAGAAGATACTAAAGCGTATATACTGTATGAACCAATTCATGTGAAGTTCAAAACCAGGCAAAACTATGTTCTTGAGATGCACATATGGATGCTAAAACTACTATAGGAAAAATAGGCAACCTAATAGTAACTATAAAAATGAGAACAGTGTTTATATCTGGGGGGGAAGTAGAGAATTTTGATACATAGGGGAGAGGAGGCTTCTGGTAGTGCACTGTTTTGACCTGAGTGTTAAACAGGTGTTTGCTTTAGAACTGTTAAACCATTCATGCATACTATATAAAATTTTATTCGTATGTATTATATTTCGCGAACACAAAAAATACTCCACATAAAAAAAGCTTTTCTCTACCGGTAAAATTTACATCGTTGCATTTTCTTGACTGATCTCGTATATTCTCCCACAAAATGTTATCCTAACAATATATTTTGTGTGAAAGTAACTTACTGAGCATCCTATGGTATTTGGATGATTTTTAACTTTTTGCAAAAAGTACTTAACGTGACGGCAACTTAATTTAGTCGCCTTTACTTCTGCTATCTCTCAGTCAAGAAGTCCTCATACCAGCCCTTGTGCCGGGGGCTGTAGTTAAAAATTAAATTAGCCTTCAAGCTTACCATGTGTCAGGCACTGCCCAAGACGCTTTACGTGCATTATCTCATTTAATCCCCAGGTAGGTGGTTATGACCCCCATTTTAGAGGTGTAGAATCTTAAGTTAGGAGAAATTAATTCTCAAGGTTAAAGGTCGTGAATGGCAGGTCGTAGCCTCTAAATCAGAAAGTTAGGTGAGACTTTTTGGTTTCCCTCGCCCCCTCCGTTCCAGTTTCTCTGGCTTGTCTTCTAGGGGAAAAAAGCTGGTAAGGAAGCGGCAAATGCGTGACACACAGGCCCGCGTGAGTCCGAGTCGGGGGACTTGGTACGGGCTGCCGGTCACACCGCCCCAGAGAAAATTGGGCGCAACCTTCTTAACTTAAATAATGACCCTTTTTGCTTGTTAACCTCCAGTCTAAACGCCCATTCCATCCCGCACCAGTTTCCCCTTCTGTGAAGGCATGCATGGAGTATGTCGCTCTCCACTGACCTGAAGCTGCTCTCACCGCACCAGCAAAGGCAGAGGCAGCCATCTTCACCTTCGCCTACGGCGGCCGCTTTGGGTTTAAAAGCACAAGAGCAAAAGAGAATGAAGGGAAAGCAAGGAGGCGGAGTCAAGGAAGAGGAAAAGAACAAAGTTGTCCACTCAACATTTATTCAATGTCATCTGCCGGGTTCCGTTCTTCGCCGCTGTAAAACGACTGCCTATAGAAGGTTCTACAAAATTTCTTATTAAAAAAAATTCTTGGGGCCGGGCACGGTGGCTCACGCCTGTAATCCCAGCACTTTGGGAGGCCGCGGCGGGCGGATCACAAGGTCAGGCGTTCGAGACCAGCCTGGCCAACATGATGAAACCCCGTCTGTACTAAAAATACAAAAAGTAGCCGGGCGCGGTGGCAAGCGCCTGTAATCTCAGCTACTTGGGAGGCTGAGGCAGGAGAATCGCTTGAAACCGGAAGGCGGAGGTTGCAGTGAGCAGAGATCGTGCCACTGAACTCCAGTCTGGGCGAAAGAGCGAACCTCCATCTCAAAAAAAAAAAAAAAAAAATTCTTGCCGGGCGCGGTGGCTCACGCCTGTAATCCCAGCACTTTGGGCGGCCAAGGCGGGCAGATCACGAGGTCAGGAGATTGAGACCATCCTGGCTAACAGGGTGAAACCCCGTCTCTACTAAGGGGTACAAAAAATTAGCCGGGCGTGGTGGCGCGCGCCTGTAGTTCCAGCTATTCGGGAGGCTGAGGCAGGAGAATCGCTTGAACCTGGGAGGCGGTTGTTGTAGTGAGCCAAGATCGAGCCACCGCACTCCAGCCTGGGGTACAGAGCGAGATATAGGGTGTATTACCTTGGAACACTATTGTTGCCAACTTGATCTCCCACCTATGGTGGCCACTTTGAGTCCAAAAACAGGCACATACGCTAGACAAGTATATTGAAACATTCATAAAAGCTCTTTGAATTGGCAACGGGAGTCATTGCACACTTTTTTTTTTTTTTTGAGACTAGGTCTTGGTCTGTTGCGAAGGCTTCAGTGCAGTGGTGCGATCACAGCTCACTGCAGCCTCGACCTCCTAGGTTCAAGCAATCCTCCCACCTAAGCCTCCTGAGTAGCTGAGACTACAGGCACACACCTGGCTAATTTTTAAATTTTTTGTAGAGACCTAGGTCTCACTATGTTGCCCAGGGTGGTCTCAATTATTTGGTATGGAATCAAACAGGTCTCCCACCTTGGCCTCCCAAAGTGCTGGGATTACAGGTGTGAGCCATTGAGCCTGGCCTCACTGCACATTTTTGAACAAGTGAGTGACTTGATTTAAATTTTGTTTTTTAGAGACAGGGTCTGAGTGCAGTGGTGCAATTACTGCAGCCTGGAATTCCTGGGCTCAAGGGATCCTCCCACCACAGCCTTCCAAGTAGCTGGCACCACAGGCATGCACAATCATCCCCTGCTAATTTAAAAAAATTGTTTATAGAGATGAGGTTTCACTTTTTTTTTTTTTTTTTTTTTTGGAGACAGACTCTCGCTCTGTTGCCCAGGCTGGAGTGCAGTGGTGCGATCTCGGCTCTCTGCAAGCTCCGCCTCCCGGGTTCACACCATTCTCCACCTCAGCCTCCCAAGTAGCTGGGACTACAGGCGCCTGCCACCGCACCCGGCTAATTTTTTGTATTATTATTATTTTTTTTAGTAGAGACGGGGTTTCACCGTGTTAGCAAGGATGGTCTCGATCTCCCGACCTCATGATCCGCCCGCCTCGGCCTCCCAAAGTGCTGGGAGAGGTCTCACTCTTTTGCTCAGGCAGGTCTCAAACTCCTGGGCTCAAGTGATCCTCCCACCTCAGTCTGCCAAAATGCCGGGATATGAGCCACCACACCCAGCCCCTGGTAACATTTTTTTTTTTTTTTTTTTTTGAGACGGAGTTTCGCTTTGTCCCCCAGGCTGGAGTGCAGTGGTGTGATCTTGGCTCACTGCAACCTCTGCCTCCCGGGTTCAGGTGATTCTCCTTCTTCAGCTTCCCACGTAGCTGGGATTACAGGCGCGCACCACCAAGCCTAGCTAATTTTTGTATTTTTAGTAGAGACGGAGTTTCACCATGTTGGCCAGGCTGGTCTCGAATTCCTGACCTCAGGTGATCCGCCCGCGTCGGCCTCCCAAAGTGCTGGGATTACAGGTGTGAGCCACAGCGCCTGGCCTGCCTGATAACATTTTAAAGCAAAAATATTGACAACTTCCAAGTGGAGAGTGAGGACTCTCCACGTAGGTTATGAGGGGTTGGGAGGCTAATTTTGAGGTTTGAGATCTTGAAGCTAGAGAGGTTGCTAATGATGTTCAGGCGCAAGTTGTGGCTGTGACGTACATGACTGAAGCAGGATGAAAACATTCACTGGCATTGACAAATTCAAAGCCAAGGGTGTTAGAAAAGTCATCACACTGGCACCACATGACTGAAGCAGGATGAAAGCGTTCACTGGCATTAAGAAGTTCAAAGACAAGGTTGTTAGAAAAGTCACACTGGCACCACTGGGCATGACAGCAGTGGGCAGGGAGGCAGCAATTCAATTGCTAAAATTACTAAAGAAAACGGGAGACTGCTCTGGAAGCTAAGTGAAAGAGATATGAAACATATGTAATTACTGTAGTCCCCTAAAAACCATAGAACATAGAACATATACAAACATAACTATTGCTTTCAGATAATTTTCAAGTCCATCTCTCCATGCTACAAGTCATAGCGCAGTCTACCTCTAGAGAGAATACATATTGTAATAAATTACCCAGTTAAGACTTGGAATACTTTGCAAATTCAATAGAAGATAGAAAAGTTAGTTTCCACGATATTGCAATAAGATGCTAATAGTATTAATACGAACATATTAATTCTGGAGTATACATGGAGTATTAATACCATGCTTAATATTTAACGTGTTTTATTTTGATTACAGAATCAATGGAATACTTTTGTTTTTTGAGACAGAGTTTCGCTCTTGTTGCCCAGGCTAGAGTGCAATGGCGTGATCTCGGCTCACTGCAACCTCCGCCTCCCGGGCTCAAGCAATTCTCCTGCCTCAGCCTCCCGAGTAGCTGGGATTACAGGCACCCGCCACCATGCCCAGCTAATTTTTTGTATTTTTAGTAAAGACGGGGTTTCACTATTTTGGCCAGGCTGGTCTCGAATTCCTGACCTCAGGCGATCCACCCGCCTTGGCCTCCCAAAGTGCTGGGATTACAGGCGTGAGTCATCGCTCCTGGCCCTACTTTTCTTTTTAAATTTTTTGTTTGTTTATTTTTCTATATAGAGACGAGGTCTCACTGTGTTGCCCAGCCTGGTATCGAAGCTCTGGGCTCAAGCGATCCTCCCGCTTCGGCCTCCCGAAGTACTGGGATTACAAGCGTGAGCCACCGCGCCCTGCCCAGTGGAATACTTTCAACGGTGCTTCTGCATTGACTTCCCATCTTCCAACCCATCCACAAACTGCAGCCAAAATGATGTTACTACAGTAACAACTTGGAGAAAGCAGTGTGGTTTAATCTGGAAGGAGCAGAAGCTGTGGAGTCCAAAGGACCCGTGTTCCTATCCTTGTTGTGCCACTTGACACGTTTCGCACAAGGGTCCCCACAGTGTTAGTTCACCGTCTCCAGCAATCACGATGACTCCCTGAAGGGCTGTCAAACGAAACAAAGGCGCAAACTGAGACAATTCCATTGTTTACGTAACTTTCGCCAAATCGGCTCCTTCCTACGAAATATCCAGCTCATAGAGCAGGCTGAGATGCTTTGTTGCTTTAATTCTCTTTAAGAGTCACAGCTGTCCATTTTCCACGTGCGGCTGAAGAATGGATTTCAGAGCGCTCTCCCTCCGGCCGTGTTCACCTAGTAACCCCAGCTTCGGGATAAGGACCTGCAGCCCGGGCACGACCCGGAAAGGGAATCCGCCCTTTTCGCCTCCTTCGCGCCAATCGCCTGGAGTTGGCGTTTCCGCAGCCGGGACACAGCCCACCCTCTAACAGCCGCGGAGTCGGGGACGGTAGAAGGGGCCGCGCGTGCGCAGTGGCGTCCGCTGTGCTTCCGGTGCGCCGGGCGCGGACGCGGGCACGCACACACGGGCACGCACACACGCAAGCACGCCTCCACTTAACTGGCGCCGCCGCGGCAGCTCGAGTCCACCAGCAGCGCCGTCCGCTTGACCGAGATGCTGCGGGCCTGTCAGTTATCGGGTGTGACCGCCGCCGCCCAGGTGAGCACTGGGGCTCCCGGAGGCGCGTGAGGAGGCTGACCTACGACCGTCAGCGAAAAACGGGGGAGCCTTGGTCGCTGCCTAGCCTCCAGGACAAAGGCGAGCCTCAGGGCCACCCTCGTCGGGAGAGGCCCGGGCTGGCAGCTAGGCAGCCACCAGGGAGTTCGCTGGACTGGGATGACTTGAGGTTATTGCAGCAGCGGGGTGGGGTGTGGAGAGTAGCGGGAGGCGCGGCTTCGTGGGCATGTAGTCCAATCAGGGCCGCGCTGCCCCCGTCCAGGACCAATCCTGGCTGCTGGCGTCTGGGTCGCCGGTTGGGCGCGCGATAGGTTTTCAGTGCTGAAGGTCGACGGGCGAGAACTACAGTTCCCGTCAGGACGAGCGGAGCGGCGGCTTGTTGCATCCTTAATAAGGAGGTGCCTGGACTTCTAGCGAGAGTCCACATTTTAGGGGTCAAGGTTGTAATTATCTGGGAGGGAGTGCCTTTCTTTTCGCAGCTGAGAACACTTCTGAGTTATTCTTAATCCAAACAAAAGCGAAAGATTTTCATTTGTGGAGCTGAAACTCCTGGTCTTCAAGGAAAGACAGGAGTCATGACCTTGTGGCTCATTTCTGAGATTAGGACAGGGATCTGTGTCTCCAGGCGCTGGGACTAGTTTGACATTCAGGGAGCCTAAATACCCAGTTACTTCTAGTTTTGCGTAATTGCCAAAGTTACTTTCTAAAATTGAAAATTAAAAAGCCTGTTTCCACTGCTCCTGATTTTCAGAAAGTTGATATTTTGGCAAAATGTAGATAGCAAACCAAGTACTGTGACTCAAGCAGTAATTGAACAGAATCCCTAGGAATAGTGAGTTAGAGATCATAAAAGTCAAGCTTTGTTTTTTCAAGTTCGCTTCTCTTCCTGTTTGCTGCTAGGTAACAGAAGCAGCCCCTTCCATAGGAAAGTGGAACGAACCTGTGTTAGTTTTCTATTGCTGCGTAACAAATACCACAAATTTAGCAGCTTAAAACAACACCCATGAATGACCTTACGGGTTCTGTAGGATAGAAGTCTGGGCACGGATGATCTGTGTTCTCCGCTCCAGGTCACATAAGGCTGCAAAGTATTAGCCATGCTGTGGTTCTCATTTGGAGATCAGGGTCCTCTTCCAGGCTCATGCAGTTTGTTGGCAGAATTCAGTCCCTTGCAGTTACAGGACTGAAGTACTTCTTTTCTTGCTGCCTCTTGCCAGCCACTGCTCCCAGCTTCTACAGCCTGCCTACAGTTCCTTGCCTCAAGCCCTCTGGCCATTCATAACATTGATGTTTGCTTTCGTGCAGGCTACCAGGAGCTTGCCTCTCTGACTTCCAAATTTCTTTTACTTTGGTCTTTCCTCTCTAGACCCAGATTTAAAAGGCTTATGTGATTAGACCAGGCCCACCTGGATGACCTCCTTTCCAGTTAATTCAGAGTCAACTTTTTGGGATCCCATTTGGGAATTAAGAAAACTAATTAAAACTTGGTAATAAAAAATGAACCCTTTTATAGCTCTGAATCAAGATGTCTAAGCTTCTTGAAATTGCTGTCTTGTAAAATTCTTTGGTTTATTCTCACCATCTCCTTAATTCTGTAGCATTTGACATTGCTGCTTTATGAGGCTCTTTGTACTTTTGGCTTCTCTCAAGTAATATTTTGGGTCCCATCTCTCTTGTTTTCCTTTACTGAGTCTGCTTCTGCTTTGTACCTCGAAATATGCACCTTCTCATCTCTTCCTGTCTCTTTATAGACTCTCTAATTTGAGATTACATCAACTCTCAGAACTTTAATCCCCAAGCAGGTGACTCTCTAGCCTCGTCGTATTTGATTGTATCAACGTATCCAGAATATCTCACTTGTCAAGATCCTTTCCACTTTATTAAACCCCATCTTTCTTTTTTTTTTTTTGGATACGGAGTCTCACTTTGTCACCCAGGCTGGAGTGCAGTGGCACAATCATGGCTCACTGCAGCCTTGACCACCTGAGCGCAAGCAATCCTCTTACCTCAGCCTCCTGAGTAGCTAGGACCACAGGCATGTGCCACCATCCCTGGCTAATTTTTTAAAAAATTTTTGTAGAGACGGAGTCTCTCTGTGTTGGCCAGGCTGGTCTCGAACTCCTGGGCTCAAATGATCCTCCCACTTCTGCCTCCCAAAATGCTGGGAATATAGGCACAAGCCACTGTGCCCAGCCAACCCCATCTTCTTAAATGTCTTACTGCTTTTACTGTTCCCTCCTAGAGTCCATTCTTTACTCTAGGAGGGAATAGTAAAAGCAGTAAGACATTTAGTAAAAGGCTTTTTTAAAGGCAAACATGAGGTCATGCTCTTTGGAGACATCGCATCACATTCAGAATAAAATCTAAACTGCTTACCATGGGCCCTTGATCTGACTCTTCTCATATTTCATTTTTCTACTGCCTCACTCAGATTCTCCTGGTAATCTCCAGCATGTGCCTCACTGCCTTTTCATCAGGTGTTTCTTTTGCCCTGAACTCTTCTCACATGTTTGCTTAACTTATTCCCTTCAGTTAATTTCTCAAATGTCACCTTCCCTTCAGAGAGGGCATCCTGATCCAAAATAGAATTCTGACTACTCTTGCCTTCCTTGTATCACTATATCTTTACCCCATCCTACTTTGTTATACTTTGTAGCTCCTAGCACTACCTGATGTTATAATGTGTATTTATTACACAGTTTCCACCTTTAAAAAGTAAGCTCCACAATGGAACTGTGTCCATATTTACTGCTGTATTTCCAGTATTGACAATAGTCCCTGGCTCCAAGTAGATGCTCAGTGAATGTTTATGACATATATAAATGAAAGAATGAATGTGTTCATGAATTTTTTTTTAATTTAAAAAGATTTTTTAGAGACGGGGTCTCATTATGTTTCCCAGGCTGGTCTTCAGCTTCTGGGCTCAAGTGATATGCCCACCTCGGCCTCCCAAAGTGGAATTTTTCTTAATCTGTGTAAGTGGATGTGACCTCCCTTTAAACATCCCATAGATTTTCAAACCTCTGATTATATATTCAGGTTCTCCAGAGAAACAGAAACAATAAGGGTGTGTGTGTGTGTGTAGAGATAGGGTCTCATTCTGTTGCCCAGGCTGGAGTACAGCAGTGTGATCATAACTCATTGCAGTCTCAATCTCCTGGGCTTAAGCGATCCTCCCACCTCACCTCCTGAGTAGCTGGGACTACAGGCTTATGCCACCATGCCCAGCCAATGTTTTGGACTTTTAGTAGAGATGGGATCTCGGAATGTTGTTCCAGCTCATTTTGAACTTCTGGGCTCAAGCAATCTCCCCACCCTCCCCAAAGTGCTGGGATTACAGGCGTGAGCCATAGTGCCCAGCCTAGGAAGATTTATTATTTATTTATTAATTTTTTTTGAGATGGAGTCTTGCTCTGTCACCCAGGCTGGAGTTCAGTGGCGCCATTTCAGCACACTGCAAGCTCCGCCTCCCGGGTTCACGCCATTCTCCTGCCTCAGCCTCCAAGTAGCTGGGACTACAGGCGCCTGCCACCACGCCTGTCTAATTTTTTTTTTTTTTTGTATTTTTAGTAGAGACGGGGTTTCACCGTGTTAGCCAGGATAGTCTCGATCTCCTGACCTTGTGATCCCCCCATGTTGGCCTCCCAAAGTGCTGGGATTACAGGCGTGAGCCACCGCGCCTGGCTGAAAGATTTATTGTAAGGACTCTACTCACACAGTTACAGAGACTGGCAAGTCCAGAATCTGCTGTGTGGTTTGGCAGACTGGAGACCTAGGACAGCCAATATTGCAGTTGCAGTCCGCTGGCCAGCAGCCTGGAAACCCAGGAGAGTCGATGGTGCAGTTTCAGTCTGGAGGCAGTCTGCTAGAGAATTGCCTCTTGCTTTTTGTTGTTTTTGAGCCCTCAACTGATTGAATGAAGCCCACCCATGTTATAGGGCAATTTTTTTTTTTTTTTTTTTTTTTTTGAGATAGGGTCTTGCTCTGTCACCCAGGCTGGAGTGCATTGGTGCAATCTCAGCTCACTACAACCTCCATCCACCAGACTCAAGCCATCCTCCCACCTCAGCCTCCTGAGTAGCTAGGACTGCAGGCATGCACCACCACACCCAGCTAACTTTTGTATTTTTTTTTCTGTAGAGACAGGCTATATTACCCAGGCTGGTCTCAAACTCCTGGGCTCAAGCAATCCACCCGCCTTTGCCTCCCAAAGTGCTGGGATTACAGGAGTGAGCCACCATGCCTGGCCACTAGTTCACCAATTAAAATGTTAATCTCATCCAAAAACACAATCCAAGTTGACACATAAAATGAACCATCACAGATAGTATCTACCTTATTCTTTGCCCAGGCTGGAATGCAGTGGTGCAATCTCGGCTCACTGCAACCTCCGCCTCCTGGGTTCTAGCAATTCTCCTGCCTCAGTCTCTCGAGTGACTGGGACTGCAGGCATGTGCCACCATGCCCAGCTAATATTTTGTATTTTTAGTAGAGACAGGGTTTCACCATATTAGCCGGGATGGTCTCGATCTCCTGACGTCGTGATCTGCCCGCCTTGGGCTCCCAAAGTGCTGGGATTACAGGCTTAAGCCACTGCACCTGGCACAGTATCTGCCTTATTCTTTATGTTTGGGCTTATCATCCTTGCATTCCTTAGATGTGGGTATTCAGTAAATGTGCTTTAGAACTCTGGTCCCTCTGTTTTTGTTTTCTTCTTTTATTCCTCAGACCTAACACCATCTTTCTTCTCTTAGTCCCAATACTGCATCACCAGGCCCAGCCTTTTTGAAGTGGTCATTGAGTTTGGAGGACATGGGCTTTCCGCCTAGCCTAGCCTTCTCTCAAACTACAAACCTGGAAGTGGTCATTTACATATGGAGTAGTCTTTCCTGCTTATAACTTGAAAGAAGAAGAAGAAACATTATTATTCTTGAGGATCAACCGCTCCAGCTTACTTAAGACCAAGTTTGATAACCCAGCTAGTTTAGGATTGAACTTGTGGGTGGACATGAGCTATCATCTTCTAGAATTCCTTCTTTCTGTTAGGATTATGAAACATTATGTTACTCAGTGATAGAGATAGGCAGCCAACCACACGTGCTAGAAAGTAGTTTAGTAGATCATGCGGCCAGGTGTTTGCTTCTACCCATGCTAGAATCCTCTTCATTGTTCCTTTTTTCATATCTCTAGACCAGTAGCCTTCAAACCATTTTGAAATACATCTTACGCCGTAACTTACTACACCGAAGTGATAACATATAAAATATATTCACATATGTGCAGGGAAAACTAAAGTGTCAAGTTCCTGCTTTTGTCATACTGATAAGTATCTGCCATTTCTATAACTAAAGAGCACATGTTCTCCTAGAATAGAATATGTTTATACTGAAATGTAATGCTGCTTCAATGTAAAATTGTAATGTAAAATGTAAAATTTCAATGTAAAAACTTACTGGATTTTTTTGTGGGATATACTTTTTAACCTTAATGCATGATTCTTATAAACTATTTTAAATTAACAGTAGAAAAAGTTAATTTGTTGTATATCAATCTATATTTCAAATGTAGAACTGCCCATTAACTTATGGGTGCCTTTTTCGTTTGTGTGGGAGGAGTCCTTATGTATGACAAGATCCACAAAAACGTTATCAGTTGACAGCAACCAGCAGTCTGTGGAGGAAACCTGGAACCTCTAGTTAGAGTTCACATGAGGCAGCTCATACTACAGGCTCCATGTCCAGGTTGTCATGCTACATTGTGGTTTCTTTATGTCTTCACTTTAGTTTGGTAGAGCTAAGGAACAGATGGTCTGTGTAACAGCATTAATCATGGGGCGGAACACTTGAGGTCAGGAGTTCAAGACCAGCCTGGCCAATATGGTGAAACCCCGTCTCTACTAAAAATACAAAAATTAGCCGGGTGTGGTGGCAGGTGCCTGTAATCCCAGCTGCCCGGGAGGCTGAGGCAGGAGAATCTCTTAAACCCGGGAGATGGAGGTTGTAGTGAGCCGAGATCGCACCATTGCACTCCAGCCTGGGTGTCACAGCGAGACTCTATCTCAAAAAAAAAAAGAACATTACATGGGAATTGTATGTTTCCTCTTTTTTTTAATATCACGTTTCTGCGGGTTAGAAGCAGCAAGGCTAACCTTATAACATATGTCTAGACAGACTGCTTTGAAACAGTGTTGTCCTTTCTATGTCATAGGTCCTTATTAATAAAAAGGAATTCCAGGACAAAAAAGTAGCCAATATTTTGTGTGTTAATGTAGGATATTTAGTTTATGTTAATAGTTTAGTACTTAAGAGAGCTCTGGAGACGGACCTTATGTTTGGCAATGGTTTCTTAACTATAATACCAAAAGCACAAGCAACAAACGAAACTAAAGATAAATTGGACTTCATTAAAATTTTAAATTTTTGTGCATCAGAGGGATACTTGAGAGTAAAAAGGATGAAAGTATTCTAATGGATACTAGATATTTTGGATACTAGACCCTCATCATATCTGATGAGGTGTTTCTTTTTAGGTAAGGAACTCCTGCAACTCAGTAACAAAAAAGACTACCCAAATAAAAATACAGGCAAAGGGTCCAGGCTCTGTGGCTCATGCCTGTCATCCCAGCACTTTGGGAAGCTGAGGCAGGCAGAACGCTTGAGCGCAGGAGTTCAAGACTAGCCTGGACAACATGGTGAAACTCTGTCTCTACAAAAAATACAAACATTAGCTGGGTGTGGTGGCATGCACCTGTAGTGTTAGCTACTCGGGAGGCTGAGAGGTGGGAGGATTGCTTGAGCCTGTGAGGTCGAGGCTGCAGTGAACCATGATGGTGCCACAGCACTCCAGTCTCGGTGACAGAGTGAGACGCTGTCTCCACATATATACATATATGTATTTGTGTGCGTGTGTGTGTGCACGTGTGTGCGTGTATGTGTATGCATGAGCAAAGGACTTGAATAGCCATTCATCCAAAGCAGATATACAGATGGCTAAGAAGCACATGGAAAGATGCTCAACATCCTTTGACACTAGGGAAATGCAAATTAAAACCGTGAGATACTCAGTTCACAACCACTAAGATGGTTATAATAAAAATGGAAAATAACAAATTAGCCGGGCATGATGGTACACACCTGTAATCCCAGCTACTTGGGAGGCTGAGGCAGGAGAATCACTTGAACCCGGGAGGCGAAGGTTGCAGGGAGCCGAGATTGCGCCATTGCACTCCAGCCTGGGCGACAAGAGCAAAACTCCATCTCAAAACAAAAATGGAAAATAACAAATGTTGGTGAGGGTATAGAGAAATTGGAACCCTCATACATTGCTAGTGGGAATGTAAAATGGTACAGCTGCTGTGAAAAAATAGTTTAGTGGTGTCTCAGTAACTTTTTTTTTTTTTTTTGGAGACAGAGTTTCACTCTTGTTGCCCAGGCTGGAGTGCAGTGGCGCGATCTCGGCTCACCGCAACCTCTACCTCCTGGGTTCAAGGGATTCTCCTGCTTCAGCCTCCCGAGTAGCTGGGATTACAGGCATGCGCCACCACGCCCAGCTAATTTTGTATTTTTACTAGAGACGCGGGGCTTCTGCGTGTTGGTCAGGCTGGTCTCGAATTCCCAACCTCAGGTGATCTGCCTGCCTCAGCCTCCCAAAGTGCTGGGATTACAGGCGTGAGCGACTGAGCCTTGCTGTGTCTCAGTAATTTAAACATAGAATTACCATATGACCTTGAAGTTCCCTGCCCAAAGAATAAAAAACAGGTGTTCAAACAAAAACTTTTAGATGAATATTCATAGCAACATTATTCACAATTCACAGCCAAAAGGTGAGGCAACCCAAATGTCCATTAACTGATGACTGGTTAAACAAAATATGGTATATTTACGTGATAAAATATTAGATTCAGCCATAAAAAGAATGAAGTACAAGCTACATATGTGATACATGTTACAATGTGAATGAATCGTGAAAACATTATACTAAGTGAAAGAAGCTGGACAAAAAGATGTACATTGTGTGATTCCATTTATACAAAATATCTCAAATAGGCAGATTCATAGAAACAGAAAGTACATGGTGGTTGCCAGGGGCCAGAGAGAGAGGAAAATGGGGGATGACTGCTTAATGGATATAGGATTTCCTTTTAGGGTGATGAAAATGTTCTAAGATTAGATAGTGGTGATGGTTGTTGTACAACATCGTGGATGTACTAAATACCGTGGAATTGTACATTTTTAAATGGTTAGAATGGTGAATTTTATGTTAAGGGAATTTTGTCACATAGAGGAAAAAAAAAAATACCTGCCACCAGGTATTTGCAGATGGCCTGAAGTATAGAGGCAGAGCTAGATACACACATACACACCCTAAACTTGCAGAGGCTTCCATTGGCCCAAGATAGGAAAATTTGAGCAAAAAGACAGTAATTGCAAATGGTTGAAATCCATCAAAAGTGTTTAAATCCATGAATTTAAAAAGATCTGTTCTTATGAGTTACAGCTGCATAACAGGCCACCTTGAGCTTGGGGTAAAATAACAGTATTTATTGCCTTACTCAGTTCTGGAAAATTTTTGCTCAGAGACCCTCATGAAGTTGCAGTCAGATAGTTACTAGGTCTACAGTCATCCCCAAGTCTTCTTTACTCTCATGTGTGGCAGTAAATACTGGCTGCAGCTGACACCTCAGCAGGGACTGTTGGCTGGATCACCCATCGGTGGCATCTTTAAGTGTCTGGACTTCCATACACTTTGGTGGCTGGGTTCCAAGGGCAAGTGTGACAAGAGGCAGAGCCAGGTAGAAGCTGTATCCTTTTTATGTCTTAGTCTCAGGAGTTACAGAGCATCACTTTCACTGCCTTCTATTAGTGAATTAGTAACAAAGGCCTGCCCTTGTTTAAGGGAAGTGTACATAAAACTTACTATTGTTGGGAGAGGGGCACGTTTCTGGAACAGCATGTGGTATAGGAAGTATTGTTGCAGTCAATTTTGGATATTATCCTCAGCCTTCTGGAACCAACTGACATCCCTCCCACATGCACATCCCTCCCACTCACAACCTTCTCCAAGACTCTGCAGAGTCTAATGCCATCAAAGCATCAGCATTAGGAACAAGATCTTGTCATCTGAATCAGATCCTACTATGGATAAGACATCTTGAATGTGGTCCCTAGGGTATAGCTTCTTAAACACTTTTTTTGGTGATCTAAAGCCCTGTAAACTAAAGAGACAAATTATCTGCTCCCCATACATTCAGCATATGGTGGTATGACAGACACAGGATAATCACTCTAGACACTCCTATTCAAAAAGGCAGAAACTAAGAGGCACACAGCAGTCACCATTCCATAACAAGTGTAAAATTCAGCTGGCCCTATGTTTCTAATTCCTTGATGAGAGCTCAGTCCTACTGCTTGGGAATGATTCTCCTCAGCTCTTGGTTCTACCCTTTGGGCTCCTGGTTTTACACTTGAATTATTCTTCCGTTTCCAGAATATGTTGTCTGTTGCAGCTGAATTGTTTCACAGCCTACTTCCTGTCTGTAGAAGTTTAAGAGTCTAGAAGCTTCTTTTCATTTTGTCCTCTTTTTCACTTTAAATATAAGCCAGCATGTTTTTTATTGACACAATTCTCAACAAGTTTGTGGGTTTCCTGTGAATCTTAATGGGATTTTCTTCATTAGATGCATGATACACATCTTATCAAGATAAGCCCTTCTCCATTTTGGGCTTCCTGTGAGGCTGCTGTAGGTAACACCTTTAATGTTCTGAGTAACCTTATTGATTCAATAGAATCTGGGAAACACATCCTTATGATTCTTAGAGGGCCTTTTCCTCAAGGTAAAAAGACTCTCTGAGGGGCACCTCCTTAGATCTTTTTGAGATCTCAAAGTATCTTTTGGTCACACACTAGATTTGATCTTTGGCTTGAAGCCCTTCTCTATTTGAGAATCTATTTGAAAACAATAAGCAGTTTTATTTTTGAACCCACCAAATCCTGACTCTTTTATATTTCCTTTAAATTTTGCTTGAAAGCGAAACAGGTTTTTGTTTTGTTTTTTAATGCTTATCTCTGTCCTTATCATACTCAGCTAAAAGAAACCAGTTAGCGCTTGTGATGAACACTATACTTGGAACTCTTTTTTTTTTTTTTTTAAGACAGAGTCTGGCTCTGTCACCCAGGCTGGCGCGATCTCGGCTCACTGCAAGCTCTGCCTCCCGGGTTCATGCTGCCTCAGCCTCCCGAGTAGCTGGGACTACAGGCGCACACTGCCACGCCCGGCTAATTTTCTGTATTTTTAGTAGAGACAGGGTTTCACCATGTTCAGCACGATGGTCTCAATCTCCTGACCTTGTGATCCGCCCGCTTCGGCCTCCCAAAGTGCTGGGATTACAGGCGTAAGCCACCGCGCCCGGCCTACTTGGAACTCTTTAGCCAAGTACGTCAGTTCATTAGGTGTAGCTATAGCTATACTTAATTTTCTATTTTCCATGTCTGTCATTACAGATGACAGTTTTGATAAACTTCTGTCACTACATAACAAGAATATCTTTTCCTCCAGGTTCCAAAATTTTTTTTTTTTTGCTTTTCTTTAAGCCCTCACCAACAGGCTCTGGAAGGCCATTAGGCTTCTGCTCACAGTCTCTTCAAGGTTCTTCAGCTTCTGCCGCCCCCAACACCAGTCCCAAAGTCATGACCTCGTGTTTATGTTTTGTTGCAGTAGCACCCCTCTTCTAGGTATAAACATATGTTTGGTTATCTGTAGCTGTGTAACAGACCACCCTAAACTTAGTGGTATTAAATAGCAGTGTAATTATAATTATTATCTTATATTAACAATAATAAACGTATTAATATATAAATTATGTAAATAAAAATTACTCAGTGCTTTGAGAGGCCAAGGTAGGAGGATTGCTTGAGGCCATGAGTTCAAAACTAGCTTGGGTAACATAGCAGACCTGGCTCTATAAAAAACAAGAACAAAAATATTAGCTGGGTATGGTGGGCATGTGCCTGTAGTCCCAGCTACTCAGGGGGCTGAGGCTGGAGGATCACTTGAGCCCAGGAGTTAGAGGTTACAGTGAGCTATGATCATACCACTGCATTCCACAACCTTGGCAACACAGCAAGACTCAGTCTCTTAAAAAAAAAATTATTTATATGCTTGAAACACTCTATTTCTGTATTTTCACCCCTCAGATTGTCAATGATGAAAAAAAAAATGATACAATACAGTGTGTTGGAGAAAATGTGGGAAAACATACTTTCATATTACTAGAGGGCAGTTTGGCTAATTTGGCAGTATTAATCAACGTGGCGAATTTTACTTTTAAGAATAGACCCAAAATTGTGTATACAGTGTTACTCAGGTAGCATTATTTATTTTAACAAAAATTTAGAAAAAACCTCAGTATCCCTCAATAGGGGCTGGTTAACAATTAAACATTAAGTAACAATGGAATACCAAATCATGAAATCCCTTGGGAAGCTTTTCACGTACTGATATACAGTGATTTAAAATATATATCCTTGAACTTTAATAGAGAACTGCGTGTATATTATGGTATCATTTGTGTAAAGGTGGGGAAAGTCAGGAGAATATGCACATTTGAATAAATATACATAAAATGTCTCTGGATAAATAAGAAACTGACAGTGTCAGTTGCCTATGGCAAGCATGGGGTGGCTGGGGAAAGAAGTATGAGGAAGATTTTACTGTATGCATATTTAAACTTTTAAAATTATTATTTAAAACCTCAGATTTTAAATTTATTTAGTATTAGGAGCTTTTAACTTATAGTCAAAACACATTCTGTCAAAGGGAGGATGGAGAGTCAAGATAAAAGAAAATAGAAGGTAGATAAACATTTAAAAATACTGATGCTGGGCGTGGTTGTTCATGCCTGTAATTCCAACACTTTGGGAGGCCGTGGCAGGAGAATAGGTTGAGACCAGGAGTTCGAGACCAGCCTGGTCAACATAGCAAGACCTGGTCTCTACAAACAACAAAAAAAATTATTTAAAGAAAAACTGATGTGACTTTGGGTAGTCTGAAACTCTAGTATTAAATTTGTCCCTGATTTCCTGGAGTCAGTTATCCATTGTGCTTGCTGCTTGATACTCCAGTTAGCTAATTATCCACTGTTGACAGTGCCTTAACTTTTTACCTGAATACCTATTTATACCTAGACAGATAAAAAATGCAACCTTAAATATAATACAACTTCAGTGGCCTCTTAATATTTTCTCCCTAAGTCACAAAAATGGAATTGTTGACATATAAAAATAGATGCACTTCTGTTTACAATTTCATACTACTTTACAGAATAGAAGGAAAACACCCTTTCATATTAAAAATGGTTCAAAAACGTTGGGAATTCTACAGGGTAGGTAATAATTGAAATACTGGGTTTTTTTTGTTTGATATTTTTTGTTTTTGTTTTGTTTTTTTTTTTAAGGGGAGTGGAGGGGACAGGGTCTCATTCTATTGCCCAGGCTGGAGTGGAGTGACACAGTCTTGGCTCATTGCAACCTCCACCTCCGGGGCTCAAATGATTCTCATGCCTCAGCCTCCCAAGTATCTGGGACTATAGGCACATGCCACCAAACCCGGCTAATTTTTGTATTTGTAGTAGAGATGGAGTTTTGCCATGTTGCCAAGGCTGGTTCTGACGTCCTGGGCTCAAGCAATCCCCGCCTGCGCCGCACACCCTCGCCAGCCTCCCAAAGTGCTGGGATTACAGGCATGAGCCACCATGTCAATAATTAAAATACTTTTTAATACCAGTTGTATCTGCTTTACATATTTTAAAACATCTGATTTGTTTTTTTGTTTTTCAAAATGTATGACTGCATTAGTTAGCTGTTTACCTCTAGGCTTTGGCCAGTAGAGTGTAAATTATAACTAGAGTAATTTCATGTGTCCTATGATCATGTGATAGATTTTCCTAAAACTATAGATACTTTTAAAAGGAAGTTTGTGTTATTCTGTTATTCGTTAAATACAATTTCATTAAAGAATCTCGAAAAAGCATTTTTCCTCTTGTTGCAGTTTGATTTTTCCTAGTATTTTTAAAAAAGATACTTTTATGGATTTGATAAGTGTAAATTTTCAAATTAATAGGTATGAATGGTTTAAAGTTTATGAAAACCTTCCCCAATAGTATTTAGATGCTTGTTCATTTGCTTAATTTAGGGGATCCACATATTATTAAGAAATATTTAGGTGTATTTTACTCTTATTAAAACCAATCACAAGCCATATAGCCCTGATCATTTGTTTTTATGTAAGGATAGACTAGTTATATGGGGACAGGTGTACTTGAGCATTTACAACATTAATTAAAATGTTTTTCTTAAAATGGTTGGCTTTTAGACTAACAATATGCTAAGATAAACCAAAAATCAGCTTTTAAATGAATGCCTCTAGGAGTTGACCAGCTGCATAGTTAGCTTAGAGATGAGAAACCTGGTTTTCTGGATCAGTTAGCTGAGGTTAGATCTGTCCCTTGAGTGTGTATCCTGTAATGCCATGTTTTTAGCTAGACTTTGTGGGTGATTTTTCAGATGTCTAAACTAAGCTTATAAAGTAAAAATAGATTTTTTTTTTTGCCAATTAAGAAAACATATAGCAAATACCAATTGTATTCAAGAAATAATTAACATACTTAAGACTTATTTAAAGGTGCTAATTGATCAAAGTCTGATAATTTTTTTTTAATATTAAAAGTAATTTTATGTGAGCCTTGGGGTATAAGAAGCATCACTGCTTTTAGGAATCTATAAATATGGTTCATGATAAATTGACTTCTGCAAAAAAGTAATTTTTTGTTTAATGAAGACATTTTTAATAAAAGTATTATTTCTGTATTACCAACCCTAAAAGCTTACCAGTTTCCTTTAACTGTATTGGTTGTGATGTGTTTTCCTTCTTTAGAGTTGTCTCTGTGGGAAGTTTGTCCTCCGTCCATTGCGACCATGCCGCAGATACTCTACTTCAGGCAGCTCTGGGTATGTATTATGTCTCCCTATAACCAGGCTTTTCACCGTGTGCTGCTTAGGGAGTGTGTGTTTTCCTTGAATATGGGAATAGCTGTCTAAACCTTTTTTTAAAAAGGGGTACATACACCGAAGCTTTGCTGTAACATTGTTGGGGTACCTTCTGGAGCATTGTTTGTAGGTAAAAATTTGTTAATAATGCACCTTTTGGCTCTTTGGTAGTTGGATGGCATCTGAGGCAGAGCCCTCCTTGTATGTGCGATCTTCCATTCTATGGCAAATAGATTTATATCCAGCACTCAGCATGTTGTAACTTAAATAAGTGTTAAATTTATTTGGCATTTTATTAGCTTTTCATATTGTGACTTAAGCAAGTGTTAAATTTATTTGGCATTTTATTATCTATTTTTTTTTCTTTTTTTTAAAGACAGAGTCTCGCTCTGTTGCCCAGGCTGGAGTGCAGTGGCTGGATCTTGGCTCACTGCAACCTCCACCTCCCAGGTTCAAGCGATTTTTCTGCCTCAGCCTCCCCTGTGGCTGGGACTACAGGTGCACGTCACCATGCCCAACTAATTTTTGTATTTTTAGTAGAGACGGGGTTTCACCATGTTGGCCAGGCTGGTTTTGAACTCCTGACCTCAGGTGATCCGTCCGCCTCGGCCTCTCGAAGTGCTGGCATTACAGATGTGGGCCACCATGCCTGGCTGGTATTTTATTATCTTTTGTAAAGAGTTTATTGAGTTTAGGCCGGGCGTGGTGGCTCACACTTGTAATCCAAGCACTTTGGGAGGCCGAGGAGGGCGGATCACCTGAGGTCAGGAGTTTGAGACCAGCCTGGCCAACTTGGTGAAACCCCGTCTCTACTAAAAATAAAAAAATTAGCCGGGCGTAGTGGCGCATGCCTGTAATCCCAGCTACTCGGGAGGCTGAGGCAGGAGAATCACTTGAACCCTGGAGGTGGAGGTTGCAGTGAGCCAAGATCGTGCCATCGCACTCCAGCCTGAGGGACAAGAGCAAGACTTTGTCTCAAGAAAAAATAAAAAAAAAGAGTTTATTGTGTTTATAGAAATGTTTGATTGAGGAAGAGGAGCCTTGAAAGTGATAGTTCTTGTTTGGGTTCAGAGAGAATCTCATGATTGTGAACATGTTGAGTTAAAGGGTGGATTTCTAGATATTGTATTTAAAAAAAATTTTTAGTTATTCATACTTTTATTTATTTATTTATTTATTTTTTTGAGACAAGGTCTCGTTCTGTTGCTCCAGGCTGGAGTGCAATGGCATGATCACGGCTCACAGCAGCCTTCATCTCCCAGTCTTAAGCATTCCTCCTACCTCGGCCTCCTGAGTAGCTGGGGCACGTGCTACTACACCTGGCTAATTTTTTTTGGCAGGGGGTGGTGGGTAGAGATGGGGCCTTACTATGGTGCCTAGGGTGGTTTTGAACTCCTGGGCTCAAGCAACCCTTCCACCTAGGCCTCCTAAAATGAATAAATACTATTTTTGGTGGCAACATGTTATAAACAAATCAGGAAAAGGTGATGTGCAGATATGGTGGTAAACTTGGCTGCTATGATCTGAATTAGTGGTAGATAAGTAGAGGCTAGAGGTCTTCGAGATGGTTACATTGGTATAGGAAAATAGGTGTAGGAGAGCCAAGAAATATAAATGTATTTCCTGTTTCTTTCACTTAGGTTGACTACTGGCAAAATTGCTGGAGCTGGCCTTTTGTTTGTTGGTGGAGGTATTGGTGGCACTATCCTATATGCCAAATGGGATTCCCATTTCCGGGAAAGTGTAGAGAAAACCATACCTTACTCAGACAAACTCTTCGAGATGGTTCTTGGTCCTGCAGCTTATAATGTTCCATTGCCAAAGAAATCGGTAAGAGTTTTAAACAATATTTCAGTTTATCCAATGAAATACTTTAAAAGCAAGTTGTTTTCATGTTGAAAATACAGTTGTCTTTTGGTATTCTTGAAGGAGAGGTTCAGGACCTCCCGTGGATACAAAAATCCCATGGATGCTCAAGTCTCAGATATAAAATGTTACAGTGTTTGCATATAACCTATGTATACCCTCCCATATACTTTAAATCATCTCTAGATTAGATGTAATATCTAATACATTGTAAATGCCGTCTAAATTTTCATTATACTGTGTTATTTAGGGAATGATGACAAGAAAGAAAAGTCTGTCCATGTTTAGTACAGATGCAGTTTTTTTTTGTTTGTTTTTGTTTTGAGACAGAGTTTCACCCTTGTTAACCAGGCTGGAGTATAGTGGTATGATCTCGGCTCACCGCAACCTCCGCCTCCGGGTTCAAGCGATTCTCCTGCTTCAGCCTCCCGAGTAGCTGGGATTACAGGCAACTGCCACCATGCCCGGCTAATTGTTTGTATTTTTAGTAGAGATGGGGTTCACCATGTTGGCCAGACTGGTCTCAAACTCCTGACCTCAGGTGATCTGCCCGCCTCAGCCTCCCAAAGTGTTGGGATTACAGGCATGAGCCACCATGCCTGGCCTCAGGTGCAATTTTTTAAAAAATATACTTTTTCAATCTGTGGTTGGTTGAATCTATGGATGTAGAACCTACAGATATGGAGAGCCAGTTGTGTTTTGTATGTATGCAGTGCAACTTGCCAGATGTATGTATGTTAGTTTTCTTTTTTTTTTTCCAAGACGGAGTCTTGCTGTGTTGCCCAGGCTGGAGCACAGTGATGTGATCTTGGCTCACTGCAACTTCCGCCTCCTGGGTTCAAGCGATTCCCCTGCCTCAGCCTTCCAAGTAGCTGGGATTATAGGCGGGCGCCACCACACCCGGCTAATTTTTTGTATTTTTAGTAGGGACGGGGTTTTACCATGTTGTCCAGGCTGGTCTTGAACTCCTGACCTGTGGTCCACCTGCCTCGGCCCCCCAAAGTGCTGGGATTACAGGTGTGAGATACCATGCCTGGCCAGTTCTTTTTTTTCTTTTTTTTTTTTTTTGAGATGGAGTCTTGCTGTGTCATGCAGGCTGGAGTGCAGTGGCCTGATGTCAGCTCACTGCAAGTTCCGCCTCCCGGGTTCACGCCATTCTCCTGCCTCAGCCTCCTGAGTAGCTGGGCCTACAGGCGCTCACCACCACGCCTGGCTAATTTTTTGTATTTTTTTTAGTAGAGACGGGGTTTCACTGTGTTAGCCAGGATGATCTCGATCTCCTGACCTCGTGATCCACCTGCCTCTGCCTCCCAGAGTGCTGGGATTACAGGCTTGAGCCACCGCTCCTGGCCGCCAGTTTCCTTTAAATTGAACTAATAGTAGCTGGTACAGATGGATAATTATTCTTTTGGAGTCCCATAAGTGCTCTCAGTACATATCACATAGAAAATAACTGTGCTGCACACAAGGGTAAATGGAGGAGATACTTGGGCAGAGGTAACCATGGTTTCCCTATGGACTGAGGGGGACATCTATATATTATCCCATACTGTTGCAGCTATCAAGCTCTTACTTAGAACACTATAAAAACAAGTGCAGAATGGTCATGACATAAAACCACATATTATGGTTAGTAATGGTTCCTTTTAGACCATAACACAAAGTCACAGAATTTTCATCTAGATGCTGATTAGTTGACAGGATATCTTGTACTATTCCTGTAACTTTGTGTGTATTCCTTTTTTTCTCACCAGCCTTAAAATTTTTTTCTTTTTTTTTTCTTTTGAGACAGAGCCTCGCTCTGTCGCCCAGGCTGGACTGCAGTGGCGCGATCTCGGATCACTGCAACTTCTGCCTCCTGGGTTCTGGCAATTCTGCTTCAGCCTCCCAAGTAGCTGGGACTACAGGCGTGCACCACCATGCCTAGCTAATTTTTGCATTTTTTAGTAGAGATGGGGTTTCACCATGTTGGCCAGGCTGGTCTTAAACTCCTGACCTCAGGTGATCCGCCCACCTCAGCCTCCCAAAGTGCTGGGATTACAGGCGTGAGCCACTGCGCCCAGCCTAAAAAAATTTTTAAACTCTAATCTTAAATGTTTCTTCATTCACACACAGCTTCTTGTAAAAAAAAAAAAGTCTGTAAAAGAGCATGGATTTTTGGCTCTTTGGTATTGGGCATTTCTTTACGCTAGGAGGCTGGACATAGCTGATCAGTTTATTCTTAGAAACTGGGTGGACTTACTGTCCAGTATCTAACATGATCTAGAGACCCATCCTATAGCAAAAGTTAACGTTTGGAAAAATAAATGTCATCTAACTTCCTCCCTGTAACCCACCCCAACCATACTTTTTCACAATGTTTTTGACTAGTCTTCTACATCATTTATTCTTCCCTATGGACTTTAAAATGTCCTTATTGGCTGAGGGAGATAATTTTGCAGCTTCATAAGTCAAGGAGCAGAACTCTGTGGATTTATTCTAAAATCTTGAATCTATTTTAAGCTGCATGACCCAGGAGAAATAGCTGGAAGCTGTTCTAGGAGCATGGAGTAAGGTTGAAAAATTCAGAGCAGTGTTCTTTTCTCAGTTGATGTGACTTCAGATTTCATTCTTTGTAGATGAATCCTTTATCTCTCCAAATAGCCTTGGCCTCTCCTCACTCCACTTTAGCTACCTTGGAGAACATTTCTACTTAATAACTCAGCATGTTTGTACTAAACCACCTCCACACTTACACTGCTCCTTATTTGCTTTTTTGTATTAAAGATAGTACCAAGTTGTCAGGTGTAGCTAGACCAGAATTCGTAGATTCTTCACAGGTTGCCCATATTTTGTTAGCTATCCTATCTTGTTTAATCTTCTTGCATTACCACTATCCGTACCCCTATTCTGACCTTTATCACTTCATATCCAAATTGTCTTCTGAACTAGGCCTGTTGCTCTCCATGTGCACACAATCTTTCCCATCTTCCTCCCAGTCTCTACCCACCTAGATCTCTCCTCCTAACAGAATCTGGGTCATCCTTATATTAATACCAGAGAATCTTCTAAAAGAAGTGCTATGATATTTTCATGGTAACACCTATTAATGTACTTCCAGATATTTTGTATTGTTTAAAAGATGGAAGACCACAGGATGTAAAAACTAGAGAAATCTTTCTTACCTTCTGAATAAGTATGAAGCCAGGAGTGCTTAAATGTCAGCCTAGGAACTGGCCATTGGGCTCCTTTATTTCTGTAGTTTGTGGTCTTTGCTAGCTTTTAAGTTGACATTCAATACCCTTGGCAATCTGGCACTTGTTTACCTTTGCAGCCTTATCTCTGGGTCCTGCACATAAGCCCTTAGCTGTACACCAGTTGCCCTTCATTACAAATATGTCTTTGCTTTCCATTTATTCATTTATTCAACCAATGTTAATCAAGTGATTATTATGCTGCAGGCACTGTTCCAAGGGCCATGCTTAAAGATAGAACTCATCTAAGATCCCTTCCATTTGTACAGCTTTTTTTCAGGATGGTCTCCTACCCAGAATGACTTCCTTTCCTTCGCTTATTAATGTTCTCTTCAAGGGCTGCATCCTTCACTGTATAGATCTAAGTTAATTTTCTCACCTCTGAATTACAATAGCAGTTAGTGTTTCTATTTTTTTTTTTTTTTTTTTACCATTTACTCAAGCACTCTCTACTGTTAAACATCGTGTCAACTTGTTGCTGTGCATTTTATTTCATAGTAACCTTTTTAGTGGCAACATGATTTGTTATAACATTGTCTCTATATTTACTGTCCATGCATAAAATCTTTTTGATGGACATGGAATAACACCTGCCTAAATGGTTACAACTGTTACATTCCTGGATAGAACTTCATATCATAAAAATGTCATTTCTCTCAAATATATATGTATGTCATTAAAGATAGTACCAAGATAGTACCAAATATATATTAAGATAGTACCAAATTACATTAAGATAGTACCAAATTAAGATAGTACCAAATATATATGACATACATATATATATTTGAGAGAAATGTATATGTATATATTAGAGAGAAATGATGTTTTTATGGTGTGTCTATATACACAAATCTAGTAAGAATTTGAATGAATTTTTCTAGATGGTGAGGAACCAGATAATACAGTTTTAACATTTATATGGAGGAATTAATGATGTACAAGACTACTCAAGAACATTTTGAAAAAGGGATGAGGAGGGGTGCTTTTCTAGATAGACTTTTTTATACTGCTACTTTAATAAAATAAGGTTGGGACACAGGAAAAGAAATTAGAGGAATAGAACAACTGAATTTGGAAATAGATCACACACAAACTTTAATTATGAGAATGTGAATCACTAGAACCTTAAGTGAAAGTGATCTGTTAACATCTGTTAAAAATATACAACCCCTTTGACCCAACAATTCCTCTTCTGAAAACTATCCCATAGATATTACACTACGGTGCTTTTCATTTAAATGGACAGGGATGGATGTTCATTGCTTTGTTTGTAGCAGCAAAGCAAAACAAAATAGGAAACAATTTGAATGACTATAGAGGAGAAGTTGACCAAATTATGGGAAATCGTTATATGAGGATATTATGCAACTAAACAGAATTTCTTGACCTGAAAGAGAATGTCCATGATATAGTGTTAAATGAAAAAAAGAGCAAGTTACAAGGTAATTTGTATAATATAACCCTATTTTGGTTTGTTTAAGGAAGTGAAACATTGTTTATGTGTATATACGAGAGCTTTTGCTCAGGAGTAGAAGGATAGATTCCAGGCTATTAGCAGTGGCTACCTAAGAGAGTGGAAAGGGAAAGGAGCAGTGAAGAGGCAAGTTAAAGCCACTGATATATCTTGTTATTATTTTGCTTGTTACAGTAAACAGTCTTCATCATTCAAAAATAATATTTTAATGAAAATGGAAATAATTCTGGTTTCTGGTAGTGACTAAGTTCAGAACCACCCTGTTGTGTTTAAGTAGTCATGTTAGGGATATCTGAGTCCTACTGCGAAGTTAGGGCAAAAAGTGGAATAACATAAATGGAAATAAAAATAAAAGTAATTTTCTCTGGCACATATCTGGCAGCCCTCTTAAATGAATAGTGTCTTAAACTTAGAGCAGGCAATAATTGGGAAAGAGGAAGGCAAGCCTTGCTTACAAGTTGATCATATATCTTACTGTGCAATTGCATGAATCCTGGAGATCAAAGAAACAAAATTCATTTGTATTTTCACTCAGAGCCTTTAATAATCATTTGCTTCTAACTGAATGTATACAGAAGACATCATAATTTGATTTAGAAAGGAAATGATAATAGTCTTCTTAATACTGTGTAAGTACAAGCAATGGTGTTTAATGAGAAGATCATATGTCATGGACTTTATTGGTCACACTAATAGAAACCTTTGTTACTATTAAAATATGGGCTGGTCATTGGGAATGAAATTTTTGAACTGCACTTTTCTAGTAATGGTGGTTTCTCTCAACTATGTTTAATAAAATACATATGTTACAAAGTGTTGATAACTTTATGTTAAAAGCCTGAAAGACTTGGCATTTGAAATACTGCAAATCACTGTACCTTTTTAAAAAACAGAAGTGTATCTGAAATGTTATATGTTTTTTATTTCCAAGATTCAGTCGGGTCCACTAAAAATCTCTAGTGTATCAGAAGTAATGAAAGAATCTAAACAGCCTGCCTCACAACTCCAAAAACAAAAGGGAGATACTCCAGCTTCAGCAACAGGTACTTATGTTTTGAACCATCTTTTTAAAATTATAGGTAAATCTCTTCACCAATTCTTTTTTTTTTTTTTTTGAGATGGAGTTTCGCTCTTGTTGCCTAGGCTGGAGTGCAGTGGCACAATCTCGGCTCACCGCAGCCTCCACCTCCCAGGTTCAAGCGATTCTCCTGCCTCAGACTCCTGAGTAACTGGGATTACAGGCATGTGCCAGCACGCCCAGCTAATTTTCTATTTTTAGTAGAGGCGGAGTTTCTCCATGTTGGTCAGGCTGGTCTCAAACTCCCGCTCTCAGGTGATCTGCCTGCCTCGGCCTCCCAAAGTGCTGGGATTACAGGCGTGAGCCACCATGCCCGGCCTCTTCACCAATTCTTTATCCTCTCTTCTTTCTTAGTGATGAAAGTGTCTTGCTCTAGTCCCTGCAGATATTTTTTGACTTCAGAAACTACCAGTCACCCCACCCTAATTTACAGCACTTGCCTGTTGAACTCTAACCTGTTCAGTATACATTTGAACTTCTTATGTTTCTCCTTTGTTGTGTCTGTCCTTGATTAAATCACCTGACTTTCTTTAATTCAGCAGAAATTTACTGTCTTTTCTGTGCTAGACATTCTTGTAAGTACTGGGGAAACAGCCATGAACAAAAATAGTTAAAAAAAATTTTCAGCTAATATTTCTTGATTGGGTGAGGAGAGGGAATAAACAAGTAAAACGTATAGGATGTCAGACATTGTGGGAGGGAATACTGCAGTTTTAAATGGAATGTGTAAGAATACCTTACCTGGAAGGGGTTATCTGAGCAAAGATTAGAAAGAGATAAGGGGGGTAAGTCGTGTAAAAGGGTGGTGGGGAAAAGCATCCCAGGCAGCAGGATTAGCTGGTGTAGAGGCTTGATATATTCAAGCAAAGGGCAAATAAGGCTAGAGTGAATTGAGTAAGGGGAGAACAGGAGCAAATGAGGTCAGAGAGGGAGCAAAAAGTTTATTGTGGCAGTCCTTGGAAGCCATTGTAAGAATTTTATTTTAGGCCAGGTGCATGGGCTCATGCCTGTAATCCCGCACTTTGGGAAACCAAGGCGGGAGGATCACCTAAGCCCAGGAGTTTGAAAGTAGCCTGGGCAACTTAGCAAGATCCTGTTTCTATAAAAAATTAAAAATTAGCTGGGGATGGCGGTGCATGCCTGCAGTCCCAGCACTCGGGAGGGAGGACCACTTGAGCCCAGGAGGTTGAGGCTGCAGTGAGCTATGATTGCACCCCTACACTCCAGCCTGGGTGACAGGGCAAGACTCTGTCTCAAACAAAAAAAACATTGTTTCATATGCTGGGTGGGATGGGAAGAGAATGCTGAGCCAGGGGATTGATAATTGACTGTTACTTTAAAACCAAGGCCGGGCACAGTGGCTCACACCTGTAATCCCAGCACTTTGGGAGGCCGAGGAGGGAGGATCACTTGAGCCTAGCAGTTTGAGACCAGCCTGGGCAAGAGAGGGGAGACCTTGTCTCTACAAAAAAATTTAAAAATTAGCCAGGTGTGGTGGTATACACGTATAGTCCCAGCTATGTGCCAGAGGCTGAGGTGGGAGTATTGCTTGTTCCTGGGAGGTCGAGGTTGCAGTGAGACATGATAGTGCCACTATTCTCCAGCCTGGGCAACAGAGTGAGACCTTGTCTCAAAAAAAAAAAAAAAATACTACACACACAAAAAATTGATTGAGTGATTGATAGAGATGGGATCTTGCTGTGTTGGCCAGGTTGGTCTTGGCCTCCCAAAGTGTGCAAAAAAAAAAAAAAATATATATATATATATATATATATGTATGTATTTTAACTCAGTTCTGTTCTTGATCACTGTGACCTTTCATCTTTTTGTTTAAAACTGTAATCTTTTTCCTGCTCACACGTCTTCTACCACTCTTCAAAGCAATTAAAAAACATTCTTTGTTTAGTTGCTTTCTTTTGTCTGTCTTCATCATTAACAGGCTTTTTCCTTTGTTACTCTTTTTCCATGTGTAAATGTCCCCTTCTTGTGTGTTAATATTATTATTATAAGCCTTGCCTGGAATAATGATGGTTAAAATGCAGGTGGATGCAGACAAGACTTCTTTCTTTTGTTCTCTCCCAACCATTGTCCATTTTGTGTGAGTTTATATATGCAGTGGACAGTGCCCCTGTTTGTGTGTTATTCAAACATGTGGCAGTACAAATATTTGTGTCTTTAAGGAGTCAGATGTGAAGTGGGTGGTGATGGTGGTAGTAAATTTCTGTGTGTTTCTCTGTTAACCCAGGAAAGTATAAATACCATGAGTAACATATATTTATAGCACCTACAGAAGCGGCTCAAATTATTTCTGCAGCAGGTGATACCCTGTCGGTCCCAGCCCCTGCAGTTCAGCCTGAGGAATCTTTAAAAACTGATCACCCTGAAATTGGTGAAGGAAAACCCACACCTGCGCTTTCAGGTAATTTAATTATTTCTATTTGTTCTTTTATACATGATACACTCATCAGAACTATTTAATGCCTAGGCAACACATAGACACTAAGTATACATTTACACTAGGTTTAGGTCTTCAGAGTTTCTTAGGAAATTTTTAAAATTTAAATGTCCGAATGTATCTTTTTAAACAAGAAGATTAAAGCCTGATTCCTATTTCTTCATTTTGGAATCATTAAGAGTAATGATATAGTTTTAGAATTCTTAACACAAAAATGCCCTGCATTGATATAACTGGCCAGTACAAACGATGCTTTTTTTATATCCCTGTTAGCTATTAAAATTCTATGCTGAAATTTGATTTCCTCTTATTTACTTTTGCTGCAAGAAGAAGCATCCTCATCTTCTATAAGGGAGCGACCACCTGAAGAAGTTGCAGCTCGCCTTGCACAACAGGAAAAACAAGAACAAGTTAAAATTGAGTGTATGTAAACCAGACAGCTTCTTAAGGATTTTGGGTCATCTCCCAGTTGCTCTCTTCTTAAACTATCAGCACAAGTTTGTCATCTATCAGCTAGTTGTGGTTTCTTTTGTTGCTGCGGTTGTTTTTTAGTGGCATTGCTTTATTCATCACCTTCATTTCATCTAAACTTCTTTTACCTAAGTGACAAAGGCTATTTTTAGTGTATAGTTGGTGAAAACTCCAAATAATACTAAAGATTATGTTAGCGCTAAAGATTCTTTATACTCTGGGAAACAGAAATTGATTATTTATGTTTTAGCAGCTTGCCTAAAAGTCCTTTATTTATTTTTTTGAGATAGGCTCTTTTCTGTCACCCAGACTGGAGTGCGGTGGCACTGTCATGGCTCACTGCAGCCTCAACCTCCCAGGCCAAAGCCATCCTCCCACCTCAGCCTCCTCTGTAGCTGGGACTACAGGCGTGTACCACCATACCCAGCTAATTTTTAAAAAATTTTTTATAGACACAGGCATCTCACTATGTTGCCTAGACTGGTCTCGTACTCCTGGGCTCAAGTGATCCTCCCACCTTGAACTCCCAAAGTGCTGGGATTACAGGCCTGAGCCCTTGTACCCAGCCCTAAGAGTCTTTTATTAATAATTGTTAATTTATACTTGTAAATAATTGTTTATTAATAATTGTAAATTTATTTGTTGGAGTCAGAATGGTTTACACTGCCTTATCATCTAGCCTCTGGACTCTCTAGTAGTGCTTTTATCTGACACTGGTGGGGCATGGAATGTTCTACACATCGCTGGTTTCCAGCTAACCAGCATATTCCTTTTTAAGTTTCAGTTTTATGGTTTTTTTTGTTTGTTTGTTTTTAAGAGATGGGCTCTTACTGTGTTGGTCAGGGTAGTGTTGGACTCTTGGCCTCAAGAAATCCTCCCACCTTGGCCTCCCAAAGTGCTGGGATTACAGGCATGAGCTACCACACCTGGCCAAGTTTTTTTTATCATTATTATTATTTTTGCTGTCCTCGGTAGGTCAGGATTCTTAAATTTTTCGATGGTTTAAAAAAGATAATAGATATTTATCAATTTATTTTTCTGTCTTAAAGCACATGTAACATAATTTTTTGTACTGTGCTATAATATGTTGATGTCTCTGGAGGTCGTGGGATGTAGCTTTTTGCTGGACAGAGAGTTCAGTACTCATGGCAGCTGTTTATAGTTTTTTGATCTCCTCGTCATTTGTTTTGCTCCTGTTTCCCTTGTAATGTGCTGGTTCTGCCCTACCCTGAGGAACCAAGTTTCTTAGAATAGCATAGGTGTCATTCTGTGCCTAAGGCATTAGTTTTGCTACTTGGATTTGGATTTTCGTTTTTGATTTTTTGTATTCTTCTGATTGTGTTACAAATATTTGTGAATATTTAATAAATGACTTCTAACTAAGTGAAATATTTCATTTTTCCTACTTCTTTTTTCTTTTAGTCCTGTTTTTTCTTCACTTTTCACTTTTCTCTCTTTATCACTTGGGCACCTTGAAATTAAGTTATAAATGTAAGATGGAGATGTCTGCTGTTCCAGCTGTTCTTTTCCTTCCCTGGTTCCTCTCATCTTTCATTTTGGGCAAAGTGAAAATTTTCAGAATTTTATCTGTCACCTCTTAATTCCCCCTCAAACTTGACTTTAAAAATGTACACATGTGCGTTTGCATGTGAAATATTTATCAAGGATCAAAGGACAGTGACTAAACCTCTGAAGAGGGCTGGAAGCAGCAGGTGCCTCCCAGCAGCCCACTTTCTGTGGCCTCCATAAAGTGGTTCACAACTGCCTGTAGTTGATGTCCACTGTTCACTCACGCATGTCATGGGATCCAAATACCACGGTTTCTCTCCCTTGCCCCTTTCTCTTGTTGTATCCCCTGCTCTCGTTTCACTTCTATCACTTCTGTCAATTTCTTTTTATTTTCTCCTTATTAGTTTTATCTTTCTTGCAGAGGTACCATTTGTAGTTCATCAGATTCCATTTGTTCATTGCTAGTTTATGCTTCTTTTGCTCAAAATCATCTTTTTTTCTCGCTTGTCAAATACATTTTTTATTTTTTGTCATGTGATATCATTTATTTAATTAATTTGTTTTGAGACAGAGTCTCACTCTGTCACCTAGGCTGGAGTGCAGTGGTGCAATATCGGCTCACTACAACCTCCAACTCCCAGGTTCAAGCGATTTTCCTGCCTCAGCCTCCTGAGTAGCTGGGACTATAGGCACCCACCACCATGTCTGGATAATTTTTGTATTTTTAGTAGAGACGGGGTTTCACAATGTTGGCCAGCCTGGTCTCGAACTCCTGACCTCAGGTGATACGCCTGCCTCGGCCTCCCAAAGTGCTGGGATTACAGGCGTGAGCCACTGCGCTGGCCCATTTATTATTAAATTAGTATTCTTACTAGCCGCCTTTCTTCAAATGACCATTTATTTTTGCATTTTAGTAAATTATCTAAAATTGTCATTTGCTTTACTTTTTGGTATTCCCGAAACAGCATATAGAAATGTGATCTTAATAGGTGGAAGCCTCTTGAACATTGGTGTCTGCTATTTCTTGAGTCCTTTTGTGGAAGAACACTGTCCATTTCAAGTTGCCTTTGGGTTTTGTTTTGTATTTTTTGACCTGTTTTCTTATTTGTCTTTTTCTTTCTCTTGTCTGTTTTCTTGTATCTTGTCAACATAAGTGTTTTGCTATGAGTATTCCTTCTTGCTAAGGGGATGAAATGGGCACCTCTTTTTCCCTGTTATGATTGTTGTTTAAAATGAAGAAAGCTGATGGATTTGTTGAGTTTATAGCCACAATATGTAAAAGGGGCTATAGTGTCCTAAACCTTGTTTCTCCCATTTGAAATACATTACCCTTCTTTAAATAATTTTGAAAAAAAAAAAAAACACTTTTTATTTTGAAAAAGTTTAGATATACAGAAAAGAAAAAGTAGGCTGGGCACGGTGGCTCACGCCTGTAATCCCAGCACTTTGAGAGGCTGAGGTGGGTGGATCACGAGGTCAGGAGATCGAGACCATCCTGGCTAACATGGTGAAACCCTGTCTCTACTAAAAATACAAAAAAATTAGCTGAGTGTAGTGGCAGGCACCTGTAGTCCCAGCTACTCAGGAGGCTGAGGCAGGAGAATCGCCTGAACCCAGGAGGCGGAGGTTGCAGTGAACTGAGACGGTGCCACTGCACTCCAGCCTGGGCGGTAGAGTGGGACTCCGTCTCCAAAAAAACAAAAAAACAAAAAAACAAAAAAAAACAAAAAACCAGGCACGCTGGCTCACGCCTGTAATCCCAACACTTTGAGAGGCTGAGGTGGGTGGATCACGAGGTCAGGAGATCGAGACCATCCTGGCTAACACGGTGAAACCCTGTCTCTACTAAAAATACAAAAAAATTAGCTGGGCGTGGTGGTAGGCACCTGTAGTCCCAGCTACTCGGGAGGCTGAGGTAGGAGAATGGCGTGAACCCGGGAGGCGGAGCTTGCAGTGAGCCGAGATCGCGCCACTACACTCCAGCCTGGGCGACAGTGCGAGACTCTGTCTCAAAAAAAAAAAAAAAAAGTGTAATAAAGCTTCATAGATTTATCATCCAGACTAAATTATCAGTATTTTACCATGTTTTCTTTTTTTTTTTTGAGAGAGTCTCGCTCTGTCGCCCAGGCTAGAGTGCAGTGGCGTGATCTCGGCTCACTGCAAGCTCCACCTCCCAGGTTCAAGCGATTCTCCTGCCTCAGCCTCCCAAGTAGCTGGAACTACAGGCACCCGCCACCATGCCTGGCTAATTTTTGTATTTTTAGTAGAGACGGGGTTTCACCACATTGGTCAGGTTGGTCTCAAACTCCTGACCTTGTGATCTGCCCGCCTCGGCCTCCCAAAGTGCTGGGATTACAGGCGTGAGCCACTGTGCCCGGCCTTTACCATACTTTTAAGTGAAACTTTGATTCCCTAAATTTGAGTCTTATGTATTTTGTTCCTTTTTAAATTTTTTGGGAAATGCAATGAAAGACTAAATAGGAGAACAGCAAAAGTTTAAAGTCATTTATGGGGGTAGGGACTTGTTTTTTAACTGTTCATTTTTTTTTTTTTTTTTAAGCTCTAGCCAAGAGCTTAGAAGATGCTCTGAGGCAAACTGCAAGTGTCACTCTGCAGGCTATTGCAGCTCAGAATGCTGCGGTCCAGGCTGTCAATGCACACTCCAACATATTGAAAGCCGCCATGGACAATTCTGAGGTGAGCCCAATGAATGATTAGAAGTGTTTTGGCTGTCATGACTTGGAGGACAAAAAGAAAAATCGAGGGTGGAGAGAAGTGTAATATTTAACAGACTGCTTTCTTCCGTATGATATCGGCTTTTTCTCACTAGGGGAAGATAGTCTGGAATAATTAATCTTTTTTTGTTATTGTTTTGAGACGGAGTCTTGCTCTGTCGCCCGGGCTGGAGTCCAGTGGTGCGATCTCGGCTCATTGCAACCTCCACCTCCCAGGTTCAAGCGATTCTCCTGCCTCAGCCTCCCGAGTAGCTGGGATTACAGGCTCCCACCACCATACCCGGCTAATTTTTGTACTTTTAGTAGAGACAGGGTTTGCCATTTTGGCCAGGCTGGACTGGAACTCTTGACCTCAAGTGATTTGCCTGCCTCGGCCTCCCAAAATGTTGGGATTACAGGCGTGAGCCACTGTGCTTGGCCTTAGAGTAATTATG